>NW_026999453.1:0-316585 GCF_037126465.1 Ornithodoros turicata | reverse complement strand
GTGTCGGGTCCGAGCGGGACGTCCAGCTGAAACAACTAGCCGGCTCGTGAGATGACCCTGTAGGGGATGTGGTAAGGTGCTGCAGGTTGGTGCGCACCGAGTCCCGACGGAAGAATACGTACGTACATTGAGGAAGGGCGGGACACACGAATATACCTGATGCGGTGCCCGAGCGGGCAGAAATGGTCCATGTACGAGGAGGGGTCGGGCAAGAGCGGAGCCGAGAGGGTGAATAACGTTCCGGGAAGGCGGAGCGGTCGTATACCATGTGGGCCGCGCTGCAGCCGTCCTGGTGGATCGCCGCGCGAAGGTCAAGCAGGAGGAAGCGAAGACGTACGGACCATGTTTGTCAGTGGCGCAGAGGGAAGCCTTGAGCTGCCGATGGAGGCGCTCGACCAGGCCGTTGGCAGCAGGATGGGAGGCTGTGGTTCGAATGTGATGGGTTACGAGGGCTGCACACGTGACAGCAGAGGGCCGATTCTAACTAGCGTCCTCTGTCCGTGGTGACAGTGGACGGGACGCCGAATCGGGAAACCCAGGAGAAGATCAATGCGTGGGCCACTCTTTCTGCCGTGATGTCAGGAATCAGCGTTAGCCTGCGGCCAGCGCGTAAACCGGTCGATGCAAGAGAGGGGTAGCGGTAGACCTTCGCCGGAGGGCCGACTAGGTCGGTGTGTAACTGGTCGAAACGAGCATCTCGCGGAAGGAACATATATATGTTTTGTACTGGAGCAGGCCGAAAAACATATGGGATTATTATTCGTAAGATGATGTCCAACAAGTTTTCGAAGCTAGCGCGAGCGCTGAGTCACGAAACTCATGTCCCACCATCCTCGCCATGTTCATCACGTCCATTCCGCAACTATGGGCCGCTGCACTATTCCCCCTTGCAGAAAGATGTTCATGTCCCGCGAAGGGTATCAAAGAGGAATTTGCCGCGTATCATCGAGGCGGTAGTAATCCGGTACCATACGTACCAGATTGACGGTCAGAAGGAGAATTGGGTACTTTGCCGATGCGATCTAGGGAAACATATATTGAATAAGGGGGGGGACGCACTGCTGGAGGAATCCACTTTACTTGTACAGACGCCTTCCCCCTTCCACGTATCGACGTTACAGTCGAACTTTTGAAGGGTGCCAGGCAATTTAGTTCGTTGGATCTCGTTTCTGGCTATGGCCAAGAGAAGCTGGATGAAGCATCACGACACATTCCCCCGCCCCGGACAAGAATGAGAAGGTAGTGAACTTGCCCTCACCGTCCAGCGCGAAGGAGCTCCAGTCGTTGTTGGGTTTAGCGTCGTATTAACGCCGGTTCACCAGAGATTTCGCCACTATCGCCTCTCCACTGCATCGTCAGCTCGAAAAGGGCACCGCCTTTGCGTGGACCGAGGACTGTGAGGCTGCTTTTGCCCACCTTAAACGCCTTCTCACAAGCGCGCAGTCCTCGCTATCGAGACTTCAGCCTTGCCCATCATTGTGGACACGGATGCAAGCGACAGCGGTTTAGACGCTGTTCTATCATTAGCGAAACGCGACCGAGCGAGGCATAGCTTACGGAAGTCTAGCCCTAACCAAGCCCGAGAGGAAGTACAGACCCACACGCAAAGAGCTGCTCTCACTTGTCTATTTCATTCGCGTATTCCGTCATTATCTTCACGGCAAGGAGTACGTCTACAGGACCAACCACAGTGCACTACAATGACCCCGGTTCTTCAAGGAACCAGAAGGCCAGGTTGCACGCTGGCTCGAACAACTCAATGAGTTTCATTTTCGTGTTATTTACCAACCGGGAATACAGCACCGTAATGCCGACGCCCTGCCGCGAATGCCTGGCTCGTCTGCGAATTCGCGGCCCACAGTACTGTCCCATGCCGATTTATGTTCGCACCAGATGCGTGACCCAGTTCTGTCTGAGGTGATTTGTACCCAGTCGGACGGCGTCACGGCGCCGTCTCTTCAGGCCGAATCTAAGCACTACCTGCGCCACAAACATTGTTTAGTGTGGAAGAAGAGTCCCACCAGTCCTCCCGTCCCTGTAGAGCCAAAAACTTTGGTTGCCGAAATGCTCATATCTGCACATGACATCTCCTTCGTAGGCCACCTCGGTAGGGAAAAAAAAAACTTTCGAGAAACTTAAACGCAGGTTCTCTTGCATCGCCATGAACTCCAGCGTCTCCGGCGGGTGTACATCGTGTCTGAAATGCTGCTCACGGAAACCCCCACACGTAACACCCCATGCTCCTCTGAGTCACCCGTATGTGGCTGCAGTATAGTAGTGACCCCTGTGCAGAGGTCCAGTGGCTGACGTACGATTCCCTGTGGTGCTGTTGGTATTTCGAGCGAGCTTGAGGGCGTGAGAGCCGAAGTCGATGATGTAATGGTGTCTGACGAGGAAGTGTGCGATGAGAATGCAGTCACGCGGTATACCACGGACAACTAAACCAGGTAGAACGGTACTGGTAGTTCCCGGGACAGATATCATCAGGTCATAAACTCCTGGAACATCCAATGGGTTGCCATTGAGGTCGTAAAGAGTCTGGGGTACAGTCGCTTGGGTCGGGAACGCCTAAGCAGTTTCTGCACCGACATCGTAGTTGAGGACAGTCACACTGGATCCCGAGTCTAGGCAGCATCCTAACTGGCGATCCTTCAACGGCGCCTGTAATCATGATTGAGGTACCTCCCAGGTTGCCGGTGGACCACTGTATAGCCGTTCCCAGCGAGGCCGAACAAGGAATTGCCGATTAGTTTCCTGTTGCCGGATATCTGGAAAACCGGGACTTGGCTCATCCTCGTGTACGCCGTGTGCAACAGCATGCGAAGTGACTCGGATTGCCGCAGCGGTAGCACACGGGGACGTTTGCAGGGCGTGCAATTTGCAGAGGTGGCAAGGGCATCAACTTTCCTGTCCAATCCAGCTATCGCTGATGCAAGTCCCGCCAGTGGATCTGTCGTGGGTGTGGCTTGTGACACGTACGCCACTGTGTGCGATGCAGCGGAAGGAGATAGCGGAAATGGGCGAATAACTGCAAGACTAATAGAAAAGCATCGGCTATTTGAAAAGCATCACCAAGCGTTCCAGGGATAGCAGAGGTGACCTTGTCTCTGGTGGCAGAGTCGAAGCCAAGAATAAACGCATCTCGTACCATGTTATCTCTCATTTGCGGCGAACAACGGGAAGAGCAATAACTTCCGCTCGTCGGTCCAAGAACTACCTGGAGCTCAGGCGAGAAGGTGCTTCTCCTAGGATTGGAAGTCCCCATCTCAAGAATATGTGTCGGGTAGAAGAAATTGCTGAAGTACTGACGTGTTTTCAGCTGCCATGTCACTAAGAGGAATCCTACCGCTGCCACCAAAATGTAGCAAGCCGAAAAACTTGTGGGTTTATTCTTCGTCCGACTGGGATGTCCAAGCCCTTTTTTGAATCTAGCACGAGCGCTGAGTCACGAAACATACGTCGCACCGTCTCGCGATGTTCATCACGCCCATTTCGCAACCAGGCGGCCGCTACAGTATTATATATATAGTAAATTATTTGCCGTGCTGCGGAATATTACGCATAAATATTACACAACACTTGTGTCAGGGATCGCTAGAAAACGTTGTACTCGACTGGCTTCATGCAAACGTGATACTTTTTCCCAAAACAACTGACACGATAAACGTAGAAAATTATCGCCAAATATCATTGAGTAAGTTTGCTGAACCTCACTTCCCATATTATGACTTACCGTGATGAAAACGACCTTCTATTTGTAAATTAATGCGTGTTCGGCAAGAATCGTTCTCATTTTATTTCTTCAAAATACGCACCTCTTCAAGAGAGCCCTCCCGACTGGACACCTTGCGACAGCCGTCTCGCTTCCGATGCACGATGTATGCAGAGTGTTGAAGGTAAAAGTTCTGAACGGGCGGTCGTTTGAGCTCGGCATCAAACATGATGGGTGAGATGTGTTGTGCTTGGCGATAGTGACACAACAAGTATCACGTTTGACTGCAACGAAATGTTGCAGATTAATGTTTCCTCGTTTCGTTCGCATTAGAAATGGAAGAGATTGCATAATGAGACGAAAATTATCCTCTGGACCACTGCTGTTCAGATCTGAGTTTTAGTTTATTTCGTCGTACATCAACCATTGCTTCTTGGATCATTCTTGGAAGTGGATTCAAGCCACTTGGACGGACGTCGACAAACGCGAAACAGACACGTTGCTCAGTGATGTCCTATTTTGAAACACGGTCATTTTCGGACCCTGCAGATATATAGACATTTTTAGATATAAACCCTGGATTTTTAAAGCTGAAACATCGTGGCACACCAGTGACTTCTTCCTGTGGACATCACTTCTGGTGGATGCTGACGCTTTCATTTTAATTTTTATTTCAGAAACGCAAAGCGCTCAGGTGTCGGCAGCTTCCGACTTGGGTATGTGAAAAACAGCGACGTAGCGATGATTTTTTTTTGGGGGGGAGGGGGGGTCTATGGGGCATGTTTCCCATGGGTTCTTCGGTACAATATTTATACGAGAAAAATAAAGTTAGGACAAGGAGGCGCGAGAAGCTCGCTCTTCGTTCACTTCTTGGTTATCACGTGATCGAGTGCAGTCGTGTGTGATATTTCAACGAAAGGAGTGATGCTGTGGTATTATCGCTAGCTTGTAGACATCATGCTAATTCTGATTATACACCTGATGATAATTCTACATGGGGACAGGGGATGTCACCCTCATCTCCCTTGCCCAATAGCACTCCCAAAGGAACGTTTTCGGATCAGGGGTTAAATCCCCTAAACTTCCCCTCTGGCTACGTCAGCGTTGACACATGCTTTGCACAGAATCAGCGGCTATTCCATTCGATTACGTCGTGATCGTCCAATCTGTAGCGACAGTTCTACTGACACGAGAAACTGCAGGTTATTTCACATGTAAGGAGTTGAAATTCACAGTTGGGGAAATGAAGAAAAAACAGACAAGGCTATCAAATTTGGCATTTAATTGCAACCTGCAAAACCAAACGAAATGTATGGACGCGCAGCAAACGCACAATTAACAGACATGACATCGCATATTGACTGTCTCAACGGGTAACTGGGACTTTCATGGGTCGAGAGTACAGAGGGGATTTGAGCTATTGAGGAAGTGCTTTGTGGTGTTGCGCTTTTGTGAGCAGCCTATAACAACAGTTACAACACCACGCACAACCACCCAATAAAAAAAAAACACGAACAGTCTGTGGCTCTGGAATAGAAACACGCATAAAGCGCTTTGACTTTGTTGAATGTCGTTGCAAAATCAATATTCTCGCTACATGAGCTCATGAAGCGAAATGATTGGTCTGCGTAACACAGGCAGGAGCTTAATATTAGTAATTGGCTTACGTTTTTTATGGGTTTCCTTCAGACCATTTCAGGCATATGTTGGCACGCTCTAAATCTGCTGCAAGCCATTCAAAATCTGGCGTCAAAAACTCACCCGCACTGTTGGTGATAGATATGCTAATGTCTTACGAGCTCGTCTACGAAGCAGGGCACAGGCTGGCTAGTGGGTTCCAGCCTACTGCGGTGTCGAAGGGAATGAGCAGGCCGACAGCACAGCAGAAGCAGCTGTCTCGTCTAGGAGGCGGACGCGTATCGCGCTGCTGAGAGGAGATCGTCATTCCGTACTTTTACGCCTTGTGACTCCCCGCAATAGACCATTGACATTCTCCCCCAGCTACGCTGAGCAGAGCTAATGCAGCGTTCGCTCTGCGGGACATACCTCTCTCCAAGCTGCTGCATTAGTTAATCGAATAAGCCTTGGTGTGGTTTTCTACAGCGCAGTGGCGTTACCGCTTGAGACAAGTTGACTCTCCCCAATGCTGTCACTGCGGTGCTGTAGCGCGACCGCTCCGCCAGTCACATTCATTACATTTGCATAAATAAGATAACAGCTCATTCATTACATAAGTTATATTTCATTTGGTAAAGCGACTTGAACGGACATAATAACCAACAACAGGAAACAGGCACGTTGCTCAGTAATATCGTGTTTTGAAACATGGTCATTTTCAGACCCATTATCTTCTAGGATTGAGACCCTGAGTTTTGAACGCTGCAACTTGGCGGCATAGCAGTTGCGTCTTTTTATGGACATCGCGTTCTGGGAGATGCTGACTCTCTGTCTTTTTAATTCATATTTCAGGAACGGCAAGTGCTCAGGCGTCGGAGCAGTTATAGGCCCGGGTACGTGATGGACAGCAGCAAATATATTTCGGGAGGGGTTCTATGGGAATGGTGCACATGAAATGAGGATGTCACCCTCATTTCGTTTTCTGAAAAGCGCACTACCAAAGGCACGGTTGTCGATGGGGGTTGAATCCCAAACATTCTCACTGGCTTTGCCAGCAGTAACAGATTCATTGCACCAATTGAGCTGCCATTGCATTCAATTGCACCGTCAACGTCCCAAGTGTAGCGACAGCGTGTACTGACATCGGCAGTGTCGACTATATACCATCTAAAGAAGTGAAATTTACATTTGAGAAAACTACGAAAGACCTCACACTCGTAAATTTGTCAGTTCATTTCATGCTGCAAAAGAAAACGAGATGCATTGCGGCACAGCGAACGTCCCATGAACAAGCATGGCATCCCATCTTCAGGGTACTAAGGGGTAACTGGGACTTTCGTGAGTCGAGAGAGTAAATAAGGGGGGATTGCGGCTATTGAGGGAGTGCTTGATTCGGGTGTTGCGCTCTTCTTGTATTTTCCTCTCATTACATTACACTTTAGGAAACCTGTGTCAACATAGGTTCTAACTGAGTAGGAATTTTATCAACTCCAAGCTACGGTACATATTGACTTGACAGACTACCATGAGGATATGTAAGGAGGAGGAAAAAAAACTCTGGGAAGGACAGGGAGGAGACACATAGATAACATGCAACAGCAAATACACTGGGGGTACGCCGGGCATGAGGTTTGGTGCTCCGGTGAATTAAAAAAAGGCAATACGTGGCGTCGAAATGGAAATATGCATCAAGTGCTGTATGTTTATTGAATGTCATTGTGAACTCAAAATTCGAGCTATGTAAGCTCGTGGAGCGAAATGACTGGTCTGCGTGACAATGGCAGAACATTAGTAATTAATGGCATTTCGTTTTTCCTGGGTGTTCCTCGGGCGCTTTTGATACATATGTCGGTGCATTTCCCTTAGTAGTCGCGCCAGGATGCACATTATCTGACTACGTCAGAATGGTGACAGACGCACTGCACCGATTGAGCGACCATTTCATTCCATCCCATCGTGAAGGTCCATAGTGTAGCAATAGTGTCTGATGAGATGTGCACTGTCATGATGTGCACAGTTGAGAAGAGAGTAAGAATGCCACCAGGCATCGCCTCCGAAATACGCCGTATGACCGCACAGCAAACGTCCCATGGACGGACACAGTATTACACGAGTCGAGGATGTAAATAAGAAAGGGATTGAGGGAGTGCTTTATCAGTGTTTTCGGAGTGTGTTGTGCTGTTCTTGTACGTGTTTGCCTCTTGCATTTCAATGCATTTTGAAACAATATATTAACTTAACGACATTATCTACTGACATGTTGACCATGGTTTTGAAACCGTCTACCGATTGCGGCACAGATCAGCGGTCCATGCAGTGTTTTTCAAATAACATACGGCTTCTACAAGTGTAGCATTTCTGCGCAAGCAGCATATGTTGAGCGGGAAATATATACTCGCAAAAACAATTGATAACTGCCATTATGGCCGTTTTATGACTCATATCCCACAGCCGGCTGAATGGTCCCATCAGAATATGACGCTGATGGAAACGTTAGAAGAGTTGCAGATTGCGCAGTCCACAAGTTCTGATTGACTCACTCATTTACCTGTGTTGCTTAATGCATTGCATTTGGTACCGCAGAAGTTGCTCCCGCTCCTGCTGAACGTCCTGATGAAGTAAACCTCGTCGATGAACGTGAGTGCGAATATGGTTATCGCTACTTCTTCAGTGAGCAACTCCCTTAGATATCTTATCGCCCTACTACATCACGACATACAGTGTAACATCTTCGCCACCTGCATGTTAACTATCCCGTGCAAAGAGTGGTTTGAAAACCGAAGCGAATATGAAGCGAACAACTGATTTGGATAATCGAATACGAAGCGAATAAGTCTAGAACCGTAGCGAATAGGAAGTGAATAGCTGCAAAATGGACCGGTTTGCCCGCATAGGCGGAGTGGAAATCAAGAGCGAACGGAAATGTTAGCAGATAAATGATATGTTTAAAATAGGTCTACAAGCGCCAAATCTCTGTTAGTATCTATTGAGAAGGTAGTGAGGTAGGTGAGGACGAAATGGTATTTCACCACCATTGTTCTGACATAATAAAGGTCCAATCTGGACACGAAATGTGAAGTAAAACAGGCCTTGTCAGATGATTCCTTATATCGTTCCGATGTACCATGCAAAATGTTTCCTTTATATTCGACTCCAAGAATTTGTAATGCAATTCCGAACTTGCATCTCTTGCCCTCGACTGAAAGCCGCACTTGGAACAGTAGTGACGTCAGGAGCGTTCTGTTCCGGCATCATCTAGGCTCCTCTGAGCGGGCTGTGTCAACACCACCTACATACACAAGGCCCCTCCGCAGCTCCGTGACGTCACCCTATGCCGTCCGTCGGCAAGCCAACAATGGCGTCCGCTTGCTGTGGTTGCGTTCGGCAGAGATGCTATTTCGAAGACGAATTCACCCGTTTTCTCGATGTGAAACAGCGAACGAGCGTGTACTTCCGAAGAATAGGATCCTACTGCAGTGTCTGTGCCCATAACTTACGGAATAATTGCGTACACAGCGGCAAGCCCAGCGACTTACAACTTCTGCTGCTAAGAGTACACGAAAGCACGAATAAAGGTGAGTTGAACAGCTTTACTACTCGTTTGGACTGGTGTAGCTTTTAATACTTCCTCAGGAACAGTTCTAGAACGGTTTGCAACAGCATACTTCAAAATACGTGCAAAAGTTGTACTTTGAGGCGTACAATTACAGTTTTTGGATGCAACATTGACTACGTTATGAAGGGCACCCATAGAACGCTGTGATCAAATGGCACCATTACCGGCCTCGGTGGCTCAGTCGGTAGCGTGTTCGCCTTCTGATCCCGAGATCGCGGGTTCGAACCCGGCCGAGGACGTCAGCAACTCGGTGGCAGGGTACAAGTTGCTCTTCCGCGAGGGACGTTAAATAAGGGGCGCCGTGTGATGAGCTTTCATCGCACGTTAAAGGACCCTCAGGTGGGCAAACGCAATCCACAGACCGACAGCTGTGGCGTCGCTCATGATCTGAGTTGTCTCGCGACGTAACCCCCAATTATTATTACTATTATTAAATGGCACCATTAGTATTCACCTTGTAGAATTTTATCTTTTGTTTCTGAGAAGCTGCTTCTCCCTGTGCAACTGATCTGTCGCAGCTTAATGTTGTTCAACAGCCTGTTTACAGCTAGAACGTGTTGAAACGGAAGTTTCTATTGCTATAGCTATCTTCTTTCTCGCGAATGTATTGAGCAATGACGCTGGATCTCTCTTTCTGATTGTTCTCTTTTTTTCTCATGCAGAACTTGTCGAAGTACGATTCATGAAGAGCAGCATTGACAACAAACGTATGCGTTTCGGCTACAAAGGTGCTGGAATCTTCGCATTCTGTTGCTCAATGTTTGCTTCGTTGAGGGCCTCGAATGTAAATTCAGTAGCACGCTTTTTTAGGTTCTTTCTCTTAAGCGCATAGTAATTATACAGTGCACTACATGATGCTCGTTCAACGTCGACTCCCCTGTCAATGTCAGGGAATGCTGGTTGGAAGAAACACCTTAGAGTGTTCTTTTCGTTAAGCCTGTTGTTGCAGGTACACTTTAGGGGTGGGGGGTGGAATGGGTTAAACATGTAAAAAAAGGAAGAGTTTGATTTACATTTTGTCTGATACATTTGAGAACATTGTGATATCATTCCCCGCACTGACTTTCTTGCATTTGCTTCAGTACTCGCTTTTATTTTCTTCTCAGGTGCCTCTTGTGACGTGTTTGCAGTAGACAAACAACTGGTGTAAGTGGTGAACAGGTGCGGGACACACCATCAAGAGTCAGCCGTGTGTCCTTCAGTAACTACGACTTCCTTCCCTGTCTTGCAGTCAACACTGCGTGATGTTTTTGTGATTGGTTGTTGGAAAACGACGACAACTGACATTTGGCGGTTCTTCTGATCACTTGCGCTTTCAGTCAGTAAAGCTGTTCATACTTTCGCTAAGTGGCTCGTCCCTTTCAACAGGTTATGGGCCCAGGGCGCGTTGATCGTCGGTAATCGTTCAACCGGGTCTGCTCGTCATCTCCTGCTGCGTCGAGTTGGAAATTGCAGAATGAAGCAAATTCTCTGTGGCGAAGCTCGTTGACGGCAAGTACCAAGTATGGAAGTTTAAGATGAAAATGCTACTCATCCGGGGGCACCTGGTCGTACGTTGCGAGTGACGTCGCAGCGGATACAACGCCTGCATGGATCACCGGAGGCAGTAAGGCCCAGAGCACAATCTCCCTGAGCATCGATGACGGACAGATCGTGCACGTCTGTAACTGTACGTCAGCGAAGCAGATGTGGGAGGAGCTAAAGAAGGTTCACGAGCGGCAAACTTAAGCAACAAGCTTTATTTACTCAGGGAGCTATACCAGTCACGTGTGGAAAACGATGAAGATATAGACTTACATCAGGCGAATGTGGAGTTAGTAGAGCGGCTTAGAGGCATCGCGCAAGAAATCACCAATTTCCAAGTGGCTGCTCTTCTTCTCAGCGGGCTTCGGGACTTTTACGAAGCGCTGTCACCGCTCTGGACACTCGGCCAGATGACGACCTGACCTTGGAATACGTCAAAGGAAAGCTTATGGATGAGTATAAGAGGAAGCAAGAAATGTCTGCAGCGTGCGCACCCGACTCTGAATCGGCACTCCGTGTGCAAGAACAGCACCGTGGGAAGTTCTCCTCTGACACCAGAGAATGCTTCTTCTGCAAGAAGGTGGGACATCTCACGAATGACTGTCATGCCTGGAGGGCGCAGAGGAAATTCCGGAAAGGGCGTCTCAAACAGAGAGCTCGCACTGCAGTGTCACAACACTCGTCGTCTTCAGAGGTTGCGTTTCTTACGTCGACAGGCTCTACTGGGGAGAGCTGGTACATTGATTCCGGTGCTACAAGTCACATGTGTCATGACCTGCGGTTTTTCACGAGGAACTTCAAGGAGAAAGCAGAGCTTGTTACTGTAGCAAATGGTCAGCAATTCTCTTCTCACAGGATCGGTGATGGACTTCCCTACTGTCAGGTGTCCCGATCAACGGTCAATAGGATATGCATCAAGGATGTCCTTTTCGTGCCTTCTCTGGAAAGTAACCTACTCTCAGTCAAAAAGCTAGCTAGCCGTGGGAACGTCGTGACATTTAACGGGAACGTGTGGTCTGTCACGAAGAATGAGGTGGTTTTAGCGAAGGCAAGAGCTGAGAAGGACCTGTATCGGCTTGTGACAGCAAATTCTCACTCAGCACATTGCGACTCGCGACTCGGATAACCGGAACGGCATTCACGACTGGCATCAGCGCCTAGGATACCGTGATCCGAACGCTATTAAGCGCTTACAGAAGGAAGGCTTAGCAGATGGAATCCTCATCGAAGACTGCGGTCACCTGCTCAAGTGCACAAGCTGCGTCAGAGTAAAAATGAAGCGGAAACCGTTTCCGAAAGTCAGCACATCCCGAGCATGACACCGAGCAAAAATCGATATTTTCTGACGTTCATCGACGATTTCTCTCGCTATACTGTGCTGTATCTGCTCAAATCCGAGGATGAAGTTGCTTCAAAACTACAAGAGTTTCTGGCCATGGTGAAGACCAAGTTCGGAACGTACCCCAAAGTTCTTCGCGCAGACAACGGGACATAATATACTGGAGGAAGATCACGAGCGATTCTTCGTGATTGTGGCGTTGAGCTCCAGACAACTGTTCCTTACAGGTCTCAACAAAATGGTGTAGCTGAGCGCAAGAACTGCACGCTTTGTGAGGGTGCCCGAAGCATGGTCTTCGGAGCTAACATGCCGAAAATGTTTTGGGGGGAAACGGTGTTGACAGCGTGTTATCTTCAGAATCGGCTTCCTAGTAGAGCCCTCTGCAGAACACCTTACGAACTGTGGCATGGCAAGAAGCCCAGCCTACAGCACATAAGGACCTTTGCAAGCCGCGCCTTTGTACATGTGCCCAAGCAGAAGATATCCAAATTGATGGTCGTGCTGTAGAAGACACACTACTTGGATTCAGTGAAACACAGAAGGGATGCAGAATACTCCTCAAGGTATCCCGGGACGTGGTGTTCCACGAAACTCCCGTCACAGAGAGGGACTGCATCCTCTGCACACTCTAACAAAGCGGCCATTCACTCCGGCCGTAAAAGCCCGTACGGACCCTTTCTTCGCTCCGGGCTGTTGACCCACAATTCGCATGAACCTTTAAACACGTCACATCTAACCCTCTTGAATACCATGCCAATGATGAGGACGGTGCCCAGAAGAAGAACAGTCTCTGTTCGAACTATCGGCGGCTTCTGTCCTGAGGGAGCTCCCTTCCTACATCTCTACCGGTTCGCTGGATTTCTACCCATCTAAGTGGATAGGGAGCTCCTTGAAGCCTATTTGATTAACAAAGCTAGTGATAAATGTAAGCGCACCATCCATTGATCTCAAACAAGCTGAGACAATGTATCTCGATAATGATTCCCAGTCTTCACGTGCTCTAATGTTCCTAGTGCTCACGTGTTTATGACATGCCTACGCCTTGGAAATTACCTATTTAAATGTGTCAATAATAAAATTTCCCTTTAGTTGTGAGTACGCAGCCTTCCTGTCTGTTTCCTCTGTCCTTGTCTCCCTGCTGAAAAAAAAAAAAAAACAAAACTGAAGTATGACTTACCAACTACCCAGTTTCTCTATACCCGCAAGCTCATGGCGCTCGGGTTGAACGCGCCGATCTTTCTGTTGTTTGGCTCAATGGTGACGTCGAGAACACCGCTGACGTCACAGGGAAACCAAAATCGGATATTGGTTAAGCGCACGATGTCATTCATTAGTAAGATTTAGTATATCGAGCGCTATCACCTTTGCGTACGTAACGGATAGCGTTGGTGGTTATGCGCCGTGCGCACATCTCTCTCTCCTCTCTGTTGTGGGCGTGCGCAGAACCATCAACGCTGTTACTTAACGGAATCGCCTTTTCGTAACCATGTACTAAAACTCTCTATTTTCTCTAAAACGGGGAAGCTTCCACACTTAATAGTTTACGTGGACGACAACACAGTCGAATGCATGCAGTCGGATTCCGAATACCCTGCGGAGGTCCCGACTGTCGCTTTAAGGAAAGTGATAGGATAAGTCTACTAGCGCACTCAAACATTGTTTGTGGTGATTTCGCTGCACCACACCGGCATCGCTTGTCCTTGCGCTATTTTTTTTTCCCTGCGAGAATTCGAATGTATTCGGTATGAAAGGGATTGGATCGATTTGATTCGCAGCTCGAATATCGAAATTCGTATTCGCTTCGGAATTACAATCCAACATATAAATATTCGCGTCGATATTTAAAAAAAAATTGGAAAATTGCCAAGTGAATATCCTGCGAATGTTGTGAATGTGCGAGTGTTGGCCACATACCGAAAGAACCATGGTCATGCACAAGGGTACATGTTGAACCATTTGTTAAGTTGTTGCTAGTGTTTGACATGAGGTCGGTGTCACTTTCCAGCGACTTCATCAGAGTAAGTATTCACTTCCGCATTCCAGATCGAGCAGCGCAACACTACTGTTTCCTACACTTTTGTGGCGTCACACTCGCAACATTAAACAAGGTGCTTCACCTAACGTGTCACAAAAATGTGTTAAATCTACTTGCATGAGAAGTCTCGGCTCAACGGGACACTTCCGCAATCTTTTACGAAGACGCAGGATCGCTTTGATCAATTTTTTTGATCGGTTTAATCACGATAAATTTAATTTTCTAAATTCAACTCCGAAATATGCGAATCCAATGTCACGTTGTTGTTTTTTTATTTGCCAAAAACAGCGCATGTTGGATCTGCCCCGTACGATCACAACATGGGTGTCCCACCAGAGAGGCAAGAGTTACGCGAAAACAGAAGAAAAAGTCACTGTCCTCTTTCTTTCATTTCCTACTCAGTGCCTTTTTAGATACCTCTGGCTGCCGTTATCATCAGAAGCATGGAAAAAGGCACTGAACGGGCGGTGTCACCGGTGCAGCCGGCAGTTCCTGCCTCTCGAAGCGACGAGTTTCGTTTTTTGTTTTTTTTTTCTTTCTCTTTCTTTTTTCGAGGTCTTACCACTATAGCAGGGCAGTTTATTTTTGGATGGAACACGGTATATCCGACATGCATTTTCTGTTTGTGGCAAAAAAGGAAAAGAGAACAACACTGCCATTGACACTTCATTGGCATGTTAAAGTGACATTGGCTTGGTAAATTTCGGGTTGGATTCAATTGATTAGATTTATCACTACTGAAAACTGATCAAAATGCCTCTGGGTCATGGCACAAGTTTGTGGAACAGAAATACCATTGACCACATGATTTTTGGGCAAGTAAATTTATATATATTTTGAACCGTTAGGTGAAACACCCTGTATAATACAATGTAGGTAAGCTGAAATTGCCTTATCATTACTGTATCTAGGGTATTTATTTATTTATTTTTCATTTATACACAAAATCAACCACCTTTTGGTTGTCAAGGCATGAATAATGCATCAGGGTTTTTACAAACATAAGACAAGTTATTAAGAGTGAGCTTTAAACAGTGTTGTACCCGTTACCGAAATATGGTATCGCGATGCTGACACTCTTTACTTGAGTAAAAAGTATCGAAATAGCGATATCGATACTTCTTATTTAAAGTAACGGTGTACCGCTACCGTTAGTAAGAAAAAGAAACGCGATACTTTGGGCGATACTTTTCTTTGAAATACGGAGATGTCGCAACTTAGAAATAACGCCTACGTGACAAGTTTTGCAGTGAAAAGACAACATATTTCATATGTTGCTCGGAAACGTTATGCTTGACTTTTATCAGTGGCTGATTCTTGAAATTGTTCTCTGCCATCCTTGCAAGTCGTGGTCTCTCCGGCAGCTGACAAAGCCCAGTGTGACATTTGCGTTAGTGTCAGGCCCACACATACCATGGAATCCAATGCCCAAAAAATGCTATATCCGAAGTTAACAATGTCACAGTATGTGAGCCTGACTCAGTGCGAAACGGCAGCTTTGCAGTGGAATTCAGAGCGCACTGTCGAAGTCTTGACCTCTGTTCGTTGACATAAACTCTTCTGTTGAACCCACTTTGGTTATTTCCTTCAGTTTCAAAGAAAAACGGTGAACACGTGTTTGGTGTAATTCCATAATTCAGGATACGAAGCACGTAGGCGTCTCTGCAAGCTTCTTGTCGAGGGCTACGCGGACCAATGAGAATGAATAAGAGTGAGAAGTGTGGTCAGTGAAGAAAGGTGGGGCACTAAGAATTATGGGTATCGGGAACGATACAGAGATCGCGTTACCATAAATTTGTAACGGAAATACTTTTGCGATACCGACTTAACAAAGTATCACGATACGCATTCCGATACCGAGCAACTATCGCTTACTGTAACGACGTTACTTGTAACGGCGATACGTATGACACTGGGGTTAAAGGAATGAACGGATAGAATCCAAACCAAATGGAGTACATGCAGCGCGTGGTTCATCTATCTTGGTAACTATTGCTATCAACAACATCGACATAAGGCAAGGCAATAAAGACAACATTAAACCAACGAACGCATAGGATACAATACAGCGCGATGGAGTGCACGCAACAATCTGTTCAACAAACTTCGTAACGGTTTTGCTATCCACGACATTATGCGTCAGTTCAGTCGATGTTCTCAGGATGAAGGAAACCTTCTGCGCATTAGTATGTGACCTTGGGAAACTGACATGACAGTGGTGTCGAGTAGGGTCTGGTGGTAACCCATTGAATGGGATATATTCCTTACCGACACGCTTCAAACAATTACTTACCAACTGAATGCTTTAGATTGTGTATTTTGCGGTGTGTTGCAAGCATGGAAGATCGAGTTCAGCGAAGAGAGGAGAGACATGGTCCATATGCGGTGGTGGTTAATCGAATTGCCCTACTTTAAGTCATTTGAAGTAAATATGCGCAAGGCATAGTGTAAGCATCTAAACATCCCATATTACGTCGGCCTATTTTAAAATAGGGCACATGGGATACATAAGCAGATAATTAACTTCCTTGTGTGAACTGTCGCAAGGTGCCCCTTAAGTACAGTTTCCGATTAGCTGTTCGTTGTTAATGCTATATGTGTGGTCCATCGCAGTTGCGAAGTCAGTGTAACAGCGAAGTACGTGACTTCATGAACCGTTTCTAAGCGCGATATTGTGAATGTAGTATCCATGACGTAATGGGGTTTTCTTATTAGTAAAGGACATTGGTACCCACTTTGAAACATTCAGCTGCACCTGCCAGATATCCGCCCACTGAGAAAACCCGTGTAAGGAACCATCGAGACGTGGCTGGTCGTCAATAGCCCTAAGCGATTTGCGTATAAGTTACATGTAGGTGTGAGGTTACCTAAAAAAATGTTGAGAAAGATTAAAAAGACAAAAAAGCGAACCCCACCCCAAGAAAGAAGTCGACCCAAAAGTGAACCTTGTGGCAATCCTAATGGTACTGGTAATGTCTCGGACTGAATGTCACCGATAGAGACGTACTGATACAAGGATCCAATGGTCCAGCCAAGTTATCAATTGGTCGTTTATCAAGACACAACTCAGATTACTCAATATCATTCTATATGAGACGTGGTCGAAATACTTTCAAAAGTCTAAAAAAAGTCATTACAGTCAATAATTAATCCCTTCTAGGGAGTTACCCTGTAGTGGCTAAGCTAAAGAAGTGTTCACTGAAGTGATGAGGAAGTGCTGAGTCGGAACTGAAGTTTATTCGGTCGGGCAAGATCCGTGGAAAAAGGAAGATAGTGAAAACATGCCACGAGAAGGCGTGGCGCCAACTTCGTTGAAGCGTTGCGCCACAGGGTTCTCCCCTGGACTCCGTACACTCTAAATCAAGTAACGCATATGTAACGGTTAAGTACCGCTTGGCCAAGAGGTACATTTTTTAAAAAATGTACCTCTTAAAATTAAGAGGTACATGCGCCCTCACATGCGGTACATGTAACGGATAGCGCGCAGCGATTTATGCCTACCCGTCGGGATGGTTCCCCTCCTCCACGATATATTAACAGCCCAAGGAAGCTACGCTGCACGATAAATATAACAAACAAATACCTTTATTCGAAAATTATATGCATTTCACGGGGTGATGCTTGTCCATCGCGAGCTTGTATTGTCATGAAGCACAGACGCCGAACACACGGGGCACAACGTATATGGATGAACGATGACCACTGCATCTCTCCTTCACCATTGCAGCTGCTCTGTGGTCACGCTTCTTCATCTCTTCCACACCTTTGGATTGCTGTCCTTCCCCAACTTCCGTTTCTTCCGTAGAACGTAACACCAACCACAATGGACGATTGACTCACCCATTTACGACATCGCCTGGACGTAACCTAGGAGAAAATAAAATCCAACAACCGAAATAGCTTGCCTGAAAAACATGCATACTTGCTTGTGTAATCCAGATGTAAAGTGCAATCTAGGCTCAACTAATTCACGCATCAACGTCCGTGCATGAAGCACAAAGCAAATTGTCTCCGTCCCTCAGTCGTTGTGTCCAGCCTGCCGGTGATCAGGACCACTGGGAATCAGAGCGAAGATAAACGAAAATGTGTCGTGCAGACGAATAATTACTTCAGAGATATAATACACACCTTAAATGACTCCAATCTCGAAAGCGTCGAACGAGTTTCTTCGAAGACCGAGCAGACTCGTCCTCGCTCCACGACGTTTCAAAACAAACTGATTTGCAGCGGTTGCAAGAAATGCATTCTTCCCAAACGTGCGATCCTTCACAGTCACGGGTTTTAGTTATTGCACTTCTTTGACAGAATCATAGTGCTCCCATTATGGCACTGCTGCATAAGGGAATTTATTGACTGGTATTCGGAATCATGCGAAATATTTTTGCGGCGCATGGATATCGTGAGACGGCGTTAGTACTCATGCGCCGGAAACACGCATGAGGTACAGCTGCAGTTGATCGCGCTCAAAAGGTACCTAGCCGGTACGGATGGGTCTCGGAGCCCTTGTACCGTTTGAATTTCGCAGTGGTCGCGAACTGCACCTGTTGGTTGAGGACTGTACCTCATGTGTACCGCTTGGCCCAGGTGCGGGTCCTCTTTCATGCGGTACATATCGGGTGTCGGATTTAGAGTGTAGGGGCTAGCAGCCCAGGACACGACATGGGCATATGGGGTACATATATCCAGGATTTTCCCCATATCGGTTCAAACTGGGAAATATGGGGCCCATATTGCCCAATTGGAGCCGATATGGGGAAAATCCTGGTAAAATGGGTACAACATTGGACCCGTATCGCCAATGACCAGCCAGTATGGGTCCAGCATTCTGTGCTGCTTGGGGAACGCCACGGCCGCCTTCAGAAATCAACAGCCTCAATCAGGGTTTCAAAGGGGTTTCCATGCGCTGATATCAAGGAAGACTTCTTCCCTCCCCGATAAGGCCACGGACGGCTGACTAAAGCACTTCTACGCCTCTACAATTTTCGTTGTGTTGCGTGGTACCACATCAACAACCGTATCTTGAAAAGTCGGACTGTACCCACATCTATTTCAGTGCAGGACCAGATGCCCCGAGGGTGTGCCACCCAAAGATGACGCATGTTTTCGAAGCCTAATATTGGCACACCGACCCGTCTGGCCTATATAAAGTAGACCACACGTTTAGTTCCATGCAACTAGAATCATGTACATCAGCTCTCAACCACCAAATAAATTGCACTTAATTTTCCGGCTGTATGTTATTTGTCGTTCGCACGAGGAGGAACTCGTGGAGAGAACAGACTGATGAGGTCAGGCGACAATCAAGCACATATCCATACAATACCTTTTATTATGATTGTGTGCATACACTGAAAATACAGACAAAGAAAATACCGAACAGCTAGCTGTGTACCACAGTACGTATATGAATATATGTCCTAGAAAAAAGAAAAAGAAGAAAAAGCAGGCACCAGGTGCATACAGAATGCGTGTACACCACAGACTGACGCTACGCTGTTATTTTGTTCACCTTTCGTGTAGGGCCACGCTGTCATCCGCGACAGAAACGTGATCTTCCTTGTGTGTTACGAAACGAATTTAATGACAATGGATAGTCATGTTTAGTTTCTAATTATTTTGTACAACAAAGAGAGGATGGTTGAGAGCATCTAAATTTTAATGAGAAAAGACTTTCACGCAGAGGCTGCAAGACTAACATCAAGTTACAAAAAAAGAATATATAACACATGTTGTGTGTGCTATGCTCCTACACTCTAAACATGTCTGTTATTTTACGGAAAAAGTAAATGAAAACATTACTCAGACGCCGTCCGTAAGATAAGAGAAAGATAGGGGAAAATAAAAAAGAGAAAAATTGAGGTCTGTTTACGGTCAGCCTACTGCAGAAAAAAAAAGAATAAAGTACTGTCAACTTTGTATGTATAGATAGGTAGAAATCCAGCGAACCGGTAGAGAAGTATGAAGGAGTTGCTTCCAGAGCCAGCAAACGACTGCCGTCTTTCCCCCCACGCGGCCCTCCTTTCTAGCCTGAAAAGGCGAACCAGCAGAACCTTACGATTCACATACACCAGCGCCCCACAAACTGAAAAGAAACACGAATTCAGGTTGTATAACATGATTCTTCATTCACTATTGCACACTATCAATTATTTTGAAAAGTAATTTGTCCGCTCATAATACTGCTGAGGTAAGCCCTTGACGTCTGATATTGCTTAATGCTTCAGGCTCGATGCTGCAACTTTCACTAAACTGTAGGCTTGTCAACGTTGAAAAGTCCATGTGTTTTTGACTCCTTATTCATTTCGCAAAATAGGGCGAAGCAATTGCCAAGGCTGTGAGCCTCAACCTTCCAGGCATACGGCGAGCTTCTCTACATGTATGGTCACCTTTATACCAAATGCAATAATAGATATACGGTTTCCCACTCCCCCCCAAAAATGAACAGAATATACTTAAGACATTCTAAGCTACAATGAAGAAAATTACTATTCTCGGCTAGCTATGATAACCAGTAAAAATGAATATCTTACGCCTGCATCAATACAATCTGACGGTTTCAATGGCGGTCACAAGCAGATGCATGAAAGCCTACGGAAATTACACATAAATGTTAAGTGCTACCAAAACAAATCCCAAAACAAATCTAAACCGGAACGCAACCTAAATACACCGTACCCATCAAAAACCACAGAGCTAGCCGTTCTGCAGCCAGTTTACTCATTTATTTTGCGTTTTCGATTATTTTGTGCAGTAAAAAGTTGACTGTTACAAAAAGTACTTTTCCATTAGAAAGCGTGATCCCCTTAAGAACAGACTAGTGAGGTTTATTGGCGCAACAATGGAGTACACTATCTGCGTGTCTCAAGGAGGGAAGAATCTGTCACGCATCGCCTCCGCCTCAACGTCAGCCGCAGTCCTTCACTGCTGTTCAAAGTGGATCAGCAAGCCACACCCTTATGTTCTAACTGGAACGTTGAGGCAGATATTCGTCACCTTCTTCTCGAATGCCGCCGTTCCAAGTCCTTTCGCGACAAGTTCAAGTCTCGCCTGACCAGCCTCGGATACTCCATCTCTCTCTCGACACTAATTGGCACGCGGAGCAGTGGTGTAACCGCGGTGCTTCTCCACTACCTTCCTGATACCGGTCTCTTCAGCAGTCCGTGACATCGCGTGTGTGACGGCACAACACTTATGACCTCGGACCCCACATCGCCTTACTCTTAACTGCCCCAAGAATACACCCTAAGGAATTACTTAATGAGGAAGAACAAGACAGCCCCCCCCCCCCCCTGACTTTTCCTGTGAAAATAAATAGAACCTCCACCCCCTTTGAGAACAGCGTAATCATCGCTACATGCGGTATAGACACCAGGATGGCACCTCGATGAAACTTTGTTGACTACATGCTGCCTTTGATGACCCCTGCAAAAATAAAATCAACAAAATGCAGTGTATCGCTAAACCAGTAAGAATAAAGTGTACTTTCTGCTGCGTATGATATTGTACACGTGATGGTATCACTACCACGTCGAGTATGTTGGTTGGTATTATAAGCAAAAACTTTGCTTTAGTGGTTACTTTTCGCATTCCATCATAACATTAAATAGGAAGGTAATTAATGTCGCGAATAATATGAACTATATCGGGGGCGAACAGAAATAGCTTCGGAAAGGCAATGTCGATACCCTCTTAAACCACTGAAGCTTGTAAGCCGGCATGATCTTGCACAGCTGCTGCAACGCTTTAGTCTCTAGATCGCCGATCCGTGGAAGGTCCGTCGCAAAAATCAAATGAAACCTAATCGAATCCGACCCGTGTTTTTTCTGCAGACACCATGTGTGAGCTTTTCTGACATACAATATGATATGTCTGTGGTATATCTGATCTCTCTGATATATCTCGCTCGCGAATAATGTCTTGAAGCGTTTCGTGAAATGGAGCTAAGGCTAATTACTATAGTTTTCGCACAGCTAGTGCTACTGGTGCAACGGTCGTGGTTGCATTGCCAGAATGTCATCTGCGGGCCATAGACATACGTGTATTAATGCGAATTAGGTGTCGCTACTTTGACCGTCGAAAGAGAATGCACAAGGGAAAAAAATATGCTATTCCACGGTACTGCGGCAGTAAGAACTCACCAACTAAAGAGCGTCTCCCACTAAGTTTCGATGAACTCGAGATGTTCGCATGCTTAACGTGTTTGTTGTTGCTTATTCGTTTCCAGAGGCCTGGTGTTGGCCTGCGTATAACTTCTTCTTGCAATGGTTATCCTCGTCATCGCGCAAGAACCTGGATGCTCTTCAAGCAAGGTAGGAACACTGGAAAATAGTATCTTCCTCAACCAGTAAGTGCATGTTAAATGTGAAATATATATACCTCCTGACCTCCCTGTAGCGTATTTATGCCAAAGCCAAATTTCAGACAGCAAGATATATTGGTGTATCCTACTGCCAAGTCAGTATCATTATTTAGCTAACCACCCTTTTTCTGTTTCCGCTTTTGTGCTGAAAAGTGCAGCCTTACTGGCTTGTGCTCCATGTATCACAGTCATAACCAAAGGCGGCTGTGCGTAAGTGCAGAGAATGCACAGCTGAGATCCGATCAAGAGTGATCCGTTTAGAATCATGCAGGTGATACAACTATTTGTCTCTCATGTGTCTGCTGAAAACTGATCTGCTGAAAGCGTTTCTCTACTAATTGCTCTCCATTTCTACGACTGTCGTTCTGCCGTGTTGATAGGCATGTTAGCCGCAAATAAGATTTCCCGAACAACATTTCGTCCCTCGTTGGCAAATTTTGTGACGGATCAGACTGTTGTCTGTGTCGAACTCAAATTAGCGGCAAACGTTTATTCTGCAACAGTTCGATTCGTTTGCTCCAAGTCCTGATTTTTGTAAGAGTTGCTCGTCTTTACAGATTCAGGAGACATCCATCCTGGAGGTCCCATCGATGACGCCAAATGTCATACATGGCACATCCACTACAACGCGTAAGTATTAACAATCGATTGAAAAATTTGCAGAGGATAAAGATCACAGACAATACTAACATCCGAAATTCAATCCCAAATGAACCTCAGAGGATACGACGACGCCCAAAACTCACAAGTAGCACAACACCCAAACAATGTAAGTATGAACATCAATTGAAACATTTGCGTATGTAGGGGATAAGAGAAAATATTGACATCCGTATTTTAAGACAATGAAAAAAATGGCTAAGAAGCAACAAGCTCATGAACATTATGTGAAACCCGACACCATATAGGGAAGACGAAGGGAGACCTGGTGTTGTGCTGTCCCTTGGTGGTCCGTAGTCTCGAGTATTTACATTATGCAAATTTTAAGATTGAATTTGTAGCATGTAAAGAGAATACCATCACTCATAACGCCAAAGTAACATGGAAAATCAATTACCCTAAATATCACGTTGTCAGTCAGACACTCCAGAGAAACGCTTTTGATGGCTTTGGTTTGCATCACCGGAAGACGCGACACGGCTCGTGGCAGCCCTGACGTCATGGGGATTTCGGCTCCCGATGAACACTGAGATCGCCATTGTCATGTTTAGTGAACTTGCAATCTCCTTTGTTCCACTGTTCATCGAAAAAGCCTGTAGCCTTGCTCCTTGCTTGAAGCCTTGCTTGAAGGCTTCCAGCCACTTTGAAAAAAAAATGCCCACGCAGATGAGTAGCTACTTCCTGTTGGACTCTGCATAGTCTATATGCACTCTTTGCCATGCTGTTTCCGGCTGCTCCCATCGAAGTTCCTGACACAAGGGCGCCGTTTCCCAGTGTAGTAAGCACTCCGTGCAGCTATTGACCATCTCATCTATATCAATGCCTGGCCACCACACCAGACTTCTAGCGAGTGCCTTCATTCGTGATATTCCGAAGTGCCCTCGGTGCAGTTCCATGAGGACCCTGCTGCTACGGATCGGTGGAATTAACACTCTGTGTGCTCGAAGGATGCAGTCCTGTTGCAGCGTGGACTCTTCACCACCCCAGTTCCACTTCTTGGCTTTGTTGACGCCCGTTTTGAGTTCACGGCTTAGTTCTTGCAGTTCTCGGTCCTTCTTGTGCTCAGGCAATTTCATTGTAGGTCACAGGTAGGCTGTAAACGTACTGTAGTTCAAACAGTTCAGTCATCACCCAGTTGTGGAAATCCTTCACTGGAGCGGGGAAGTCGCGACAGGGCATTTGCGCTGCCATGCAGTTTTGTATTGTGGTACTTGTTGTGTTACTGACTACCCTTGCGGGTACAGAGCATAATGTTGCATTCTAGCAACCGCTAGTAAGGGATGTTCTTGTCTCGTGCAAATATTGAGATCAAGGCTTTTGATCTGCACTTGGAGGAAGCTCCTTGCTTACACCGAATATAATGCTTGAGCCTCTTTGTCTATCTGAGAGTACCCTTGTTCAGTCTGACAGTGTCCTTTGGACACAGTCTCTGGGTACATAAGAAGGAACATTGGTCTGTGCTGTGCACCAGGCAGGTGGCAACTGGCAGACACGTTTATTGCGGCGGCGTCCACCTTGATGGCGTCCACAGAGGTGCAATCAGGGCTCCCCCATCTAGAGTGTCGTCCGGCTGGAGACGGTCAGAAGAAAGTGACCATGTCACAGTCTTTCGAGGTGTGTAGGCCTCGTGGCTTCAGTGTGGCTTGAAGGAATGGGAAGTTCAGAGTACGTGTTCGAGGGAATGACGGTGCAGACGTACGTGCCTTTCGCGTGATTCAGGGCTACCTTGTCGGGTTCGCACTAAGGCAGCCGCTAGTAGTATAACTGGACACAGACTGCAGCCAACGCATAACTTCGTCTAAACACGATTTAATTAGTAATAGAGCTAATTGGGACCCCCAGATTCATCGGCACCTCCAGGGAGTCATTACACTAATTGTGGAGCATGTATCTCGTGTCCAGACAAGCTGTAAGTTGGCGGCAACCTCCGTCCTAAAAAAGAAAAAAGAAGAGATAGAAATAGAGTGGAGAGGAACAAGTTATTCAAAAATCAACGACGCCGTGGCGAAGAAAACTGCTCCGAAGCGCCCCGCCATGTTGGTAGTTGGCAACGGGCAGTTGCAGAGATCGACGACATGTGGCCACTTAGTTGCAAGCATCACACCAGATGGCGCCACCATCACCGCTCTATGCGAGAAAGACAGAAAACAACAAGATACTAGCGACAGGTAAAAATGGCAACACTGTTAAACAAGTCTAGGCATTGCGAGAGAAAAGGTCTAACCTCTACTGCTAAACAGCACGGGGAAAACTACACATCGGGGAAAAGGGCCTTAGGGGGCGATCGGTTAGGCCTAACCACAGCGTCACAACACTATGCAGCTAACACAAGGCGGGGGAACCACCGGGCCACCATCACTAAACATGCGCCAACGCGAACAAAAGGCTGGCTCACTGCTAACAAGTGTAAACATGCGTGTACGGCAAACATGTGAGAAAAGGCTTAACTCGAGCGTGGTCAAACATCACAGAAACATCGGCAAATCACTCGTTGGTCATCGCTAAACAAGTCTAAACACGGGGCACGGCAAACATGCGAGAAAAAAGAGCGCGGCAAAACATCACGCAAACATCGGCAAATCACTCACCTTTTCCCCCATGCGACGGTGCAACTGCTCCATCGGAGTGCCAGGCAGAAACTGAGGCGGGCGCGGGGACTCGAAGCAATTGACGCACGCCTGCTCTCCACGACAGCCAGCGAGCAACTGACTGGGACGCCGCGCCGCAGCAGCTACCCACGGGCGCGCTCCTAGCACCCTCTGCGCCACCCACCGCAGGTGGTTTCGGTTTCACTCTATGCTCCTCCCGCTGCGCGCGCGCGCTCCTAGCGACGATGGGTGGCTTCTTCGTTTCGGTTTCGCTCTCATTTCTTTGCGCGCGTTTATCTGTATCAAGGCAGCGCGCACCGCGCTCGCGTCATCAATACGTGAAGATGTTCAGCTATCACTCATTTCAAAATTGTTCCCGCACCCATGCTTCTTCGGAAGAAGTGGAGAAGGTATGTTTCAAAGCGAAAGTCCCCAGAATGAGCTGGTCATCACTGCTTTTCGCTACGTGATAGACAGGGTAGGCTTTGGCAATATAGTAGAGATCTCGCCGGGGCCGCTGCAGGAGATGGTGCGTCGGATCTACGCCCGTTACAAGAACGTCTGTATAACGGTTCCAGACGGACCCCTGGACTGATGAGCGAATTTGTGAGCTTGGCCAATGCAGAATTCAACTACATCGCTGCAGACACCGTCGACCATCTCGCTCGTGCCATTCCTCATATAAGTACGCCCTGCGGAAACAGCGACATTTGCAAGCAGTCTACATCGTGAACTTTGTCACCGACTTATTGAAATACCACTTGGTTATCGGACATGCAATGCATTAACAGTCCGAATAACTTTGACGAGACCCTTTCACTGAAACATCTTTATTGAATACGTACAAAAGAGTTCGTCGATAGATGCCTGCACTTTGTTCCACGGTCACTCGATTTCACGATGGACGCTCATGGTCTCCTTGTCGATGCTGTACAAGTGGGGACGTAGTGCTATACAGGCAGGTAGTTGGGCTATCGGGGTGGTTGCTGGACGGCTGTTCCTGTGCCTGCATGATATGCGGCGACAGTGGCTATCGCTTCCTGTAACAACAATACCATACATAGAAACACTCCCTCAGAGCAGAGCTGGACTACTTACATTTTGATCCACAAAATGGCCCGCATCGCGGATGGATGCCCCTTGTGGGCTTTCGATCCACTGTCGTAGAACCAGAGCGCTCATCCACCTCCTCCTCGCATTGCGCTGGTGTTGCGCTTGAATTTGTTTTTAGGGTCAGTTGGTCAATTGGTCTACAAACGAGCAAAAAAGTACACCTTTGAACCGCAAACGTGGCCGTGTGAGAACCTCGCAGTTGAAGAACGTTGCCGGTTTGTGTGGAAAGCCATCAGTTGGCCAAGCAGAACCATGACGCAACTTCAGGAACGTTCAAAGGAGCATAACCATTGCAACTGATGTAATCGTCGCCAACAAGTAACTGAAACACATAGAAGGTGTGATCCTGCTGCCGGTCCATACACATATTGAGCCCGGAAGAAAATATACAAAAAAGGAACAAGAAAGGAACAGTGGGCGGGCCACCTACCACAACAGCAGAAGTCTTGGCAGTCTGTCCAATTTCCAAACGAACCCGTGATTCCACATAGAACCCCCCGGAGTGTAAGAACCCAACACAGCATTCTAGCTGTTTGCCGCAGTGACTGGAAGCAGACGTATTCCAATAATTGCAGTAAATGGCTTGTGGTTCGAATAGAGAACGAACTATTTGGCAGAGCTGTGATGGTGCAACTTCTTTATGCTTAAAAATCATGCAAAGAGGTTCCTTCTGCTTGTGGGCTTAATATCATTCGGCGCATGTGGCATCATTCGGCTCATAACTCGCATCATTCGGCATGCGAGTTTTAGTATGCCGTTGATAAGGTTATCGTGCCTATCTGAATCAATTGCACTGGTGCGTGACTCAGAAACACATCCGCTGATTGGTTCTGGTTGATACGATTCGACGCAAGTCACATTACCAACGTTACCAACGACCTGCTAAACCGCTCTGTTGTCTGCCAAACGTGGACGAATGACTTGCCACTAATGAATCCTTGCCACTAATCTTGTAGTAGATCACCGCACCAAGCCTATCGAAAGTGCATCCTCCGCCAAGTAGACGGTCTTGGTGGGGCGAAGTGTGTCCTAGGATCGGTAGGCCAGACATATCGTCTATTATCCTAAAGCACTTTAGCGCATGCAAGTGAAAGGCAATCTCATAATTCCAGAGATTCGGAAATGTCTTCACAGTACTCGCAACAAAACAAAGCTCGGTCACGGTTTCCGGCGCTCGCATATTAGCAAATGCCAAGACATATGCGGTGATAGCTGAAACTTCTTTGCCTGTGCGACTTGTCCTAGATGTTTGACCTCTACTGACGCTTTTGAAGTCGTTGAAGAGCGTTTCAGGTTGCAGAGTTGATGAACTAGCTGCTACTTCCATCAAACCCTCACATTTCAACGGCATCGAATGATTAGGAAGTGTCTTTGTTGAGAGTTGTTGAGCAGTGGGATCTAGGCTCAGCTTTCCCAGCTTAAGTCATATATCCCTCCATTATATTACACAGTAATAGTGTGTCGACCATTAGTCGAACCTCTGTCGCGGTGACGTTTATGCCAATACTTGATCCTCATCTCGAAAAGTCGTCACAGTGTTCGCAAGGGATGGACCAATAGAATCTCCGAATCCTCGAATCCCAGTGCCCAAAACGGCGAATAAGAGCATTTCGATCCACCAAGCACATTTATTTGTATATTTTTAAAGGTTGCGCCTCCGGTGTCCACAGAAAACCAAATATATCTGTGTGGTGTGTGGTTGCATTGTTCTGGACTGAAGGAGTTCAGGAAGGAACTCTCCCATTACACGCTTAAAGGCAATATGGTTTCGGTTTTGATCGTTTGTTACTTTTATTGAAACAATGCATACTCGGGAGTTTCTCCTGCAGTCGATGAAACAACGTCATAGTTTACATTTACGAAGTAGATTCTAGAATCGTAGGCGTGGTGGAGTCGCAGAACCGTCTTTGGATTCGATTGGTAAAATTGTGGATTCGTCCTACTTCTAGTCCTTACCTGTCGACGGCCATATAACGCATGAGAAGTTCCCTTCTGCACACGCGTTGGCTATGTACCATTTAGAAACCAACTGTACAGCTTTCCTTTGTGAAACTACAGGAACACTCGACAATGGAACATTTCTTGTGTTCCCGAATATCGGCACTTGGCACTTTACTTACATGTGTTGATGTGGGTGTTGCTCGCGTTGACGAGGCTCTCGTTCTGCCTGGAGAAAGGCTTCGGCGATACGTAAGGCATTATTGATACCAACGACACTTGTTGAGCAAAGCGAGCTTTGAGTCGCTGATCCTGTAAAGTGGTAATGAAAGCCGTGAAAAGCAAGGAACGTGCAAGAGTCTTATTTTTGTATTCGCATAATGTTACGCCGGACCGCTGCATGCAAAAACAATGGCGTTTCATCTTCAAAGTTTTACACGTTTTTTTAATGCCCGGTTACGTGTGTTGGAAATATTCGATGGGACTTCTCTCATCACTTGCGGACGGATCAACAAGACTCGAACCGTGACACTCTGTGCTCCCTAGAATCGCTACGAATTGTCCAATCGACAACTGGCGTGTTTCCAAAAATGAAGGAGGCACACGTGAAGGCATCTCTTCCGGCTATAGGCCAAAAGTCCGTTGCACAAAGAGCCTCGAAGTCCCAGCGGATGCTTGCACAGACTGAGTAGCACACGAACGTCTGCAGTAGCAGATGAAGCAAGGAACTTTGACTGATAGTATTCATTAAAATGAAGTTATTCGCAGTGCGGTTCCAAACTCGAAAACCTCAGTCGTACTGACTCGTGTCAGATGTAGATGTTCAGCATTGCCCCGCTTTTAGTCTTTGTCATCTAACTCATCATGTAAATCTGTTATCCTGGATCATCTGATTGCTCATAATTGTAGATGGCTTTTAACTGCCGCACTCACTTGTTATCGTCATCCTCCCCTCTCTCTCTTATCCTCATCTCTCACACACTCACCATAGTTATAGCACTCTTTTCCCTTTACCGCTTTCGTGCCGCTACACCCATACTGTCTCTCTCTTTGACGTGCGCGGGTTGGGAACGCGCACCATTCAGTATCGCCGGCTAGCACAACTCCACCCGTTATGCGCCTTGGGACGCAAAACATACCGATCACTTGGTAAGACGATGGCAAAAAGTAAATGAACTGAAAAATTACTATTTGGCAATAGAAATTGATATCGATTAGCTGTAGTCCGTTCCATCAAATTAACGCATCAATGTAACTCATACCAAATTTTATTTTAACTCATAATTCACTTCCGGTCATAAAAATCCTAATATCTGCATAAGAACGAATCCTGCACCAATGGCGGGAGAGTACAAATGTTGTGCTGCTGTACAACTGTTTATGCACGTTGGCCCCACACAGTTCCCATTGAATCCATTTCACGAGGCGCACTTAACCTTCAACATGGCAAACAAATAGGAGCTAGAGTAACACGTAAATATGAGCAGAGTGCCACTGATGCTTTCATATTCAATTACAGCTACGAGGCGTCCCCTGACCGACGAAGAACTCACTGAACTGGCTGAAACGCGTCCGATCACAGTCCTCTTCGTCGGTGACCACAGCTACAGTACGATATCGAAGGAACAATTCCTGATATATGCACAAAGCCAGCTTAATATGGTAAGTGTGAAATAGATGTACGTACTGCGTATGGTGGGAATGTGTAGAGAGAAGGTATGTTTCTCACATTGTGGGAGAGGTTGTCTTCATGATAGAGCTTGCTGTGAAAGCTATAGAACTCTGTACTTTTTTTAAGCAAATGGATACGAAATACTTGATTGAGTCCACTTCCTGAGGTTCACCGGACCCCAAACTCAACAAAATGAACTTGTCCCGAATTCATCAACTAGGATGCATTCTACTTGCTGAGTGATTGTCCTGCTTGTCCTACCGTTTCAGGAAAACAACTTGATTTGATCATGATGATGATGGTGATTACCCAGCCAAATACGCGCCCTCCACTATGCAAAAAAACACCAGAGTACCTAAAGTCAGGTGTAGCAGGTATGCGTCTGCTCTACCGGGTGTTTAACGAAAGGACCTCGGCTGAATAATTCGTAAACAGGTGGTACCAAAGCGAACCTTTCTTTTTGGTTAAGACATCTGCCGTGAACTGAGTTGTGAGCGGCTCATTTGCATACTCTCACGAATAAAATACACATCCCATTTTTCAATTTTATTTCACACACCTACGGTATATCTGTTTTATGTATGGGGACCTTCAGCGAGAAAAATTCGTAAAAAAAAAAACTCGTCGACGCATAGGACTTTTTCGAGCAATTAATCGGTTTCGGTTTACATATTTCTTGCGCGGAGTAGTGCACCAATGTGCTCTTTCAATCAGCTATCCGGCTGTCTATGTCGTGTTCATCCGATTAGTACATAACACGGGGCGACGGAAGATTAGGAACAGCAGCAAGATACGCATCGCTATGCTTGGCATTCTATATGAACGTGACACGTTTGTTTTTTGTTTCTTTGAATATGTTTCGCTCAAGGTGCTGATACGGGAAACAGTTGTCTTGAATGCGTGCCAAGTAAACTTTAAAAATTAGGATGATTGACTACTTAGTGAGCATGTCCATATGATCCGCTCACGACTCAGTTGATGACCCATGTCCCAAGCATGTTTACGAAAAAGAAATTTCTTCGATGGCCCCACCTCTTTACGAACTATCCAGCCTGGAGACCTTCGTGAAACAACCGGTATATGCCGCACTGCAAGAATGCCGTCTACTCTACACCCTTTCTCCTGTAGGACGATATATGTGCAACTGACTTCCCGCTGTCTTAATGACCGGCTTCCTGACCATAAACGAAGCGAGAAATGCAGAAACTCCGATGTCTACCTTCATCATCTAAGTTTCCGGTCATGTAGACTAACACGAGTACTGTTTGCCATGAGACCATCGACAAACAAACAAAAACTCTTGCATTTAATAAGTTCTTTGCTTCTGTATTTACGCGTGAGGACGCGTCTTCTGTGCCGTCTCTCCCTCCTCTTACTCATGAAATGATGCCACCCGTCGTGATTAATGCTGATGGAATAGTGAATATCATTGACAGATCAAAGCCCTCTGCCGCAGGTATTGACGACATTAACGCAAAAGTACTCAACAGCATTAAAAATCCCTGCAGTAGCTTCCTGTCCCTCATTTTCTCCCAATCATTACTAACTGGAGCCGTGCCCAGCGACTGCAAGGTAGGCAAGCTCGCCCCGATCTTTAAATCTGGCGAACGTAACCAGCTGACGAACTATCGTCCCATTCGCCTTACTAATGTCTGTTCAAAAATAATGAAACACGTCCTATTTTCAAACCTAATATCATTCTTGGAAACTGTGGAACTTTCGCCTTTTCGCGATAAAGATTGTTTCCGAGCTTGTGATTTCGCGTAGATCTGTGCGTTGATATCTGCGCTCCTTACATATGGCGCTCTAGAGAGAACTGTGGGCGGGGTTTGTTGGTATAAAAGAGGCGCTCGGTTTCCGAGCGGGTTGTGAGATTGTTCCGTTCAAGGCTGGGGCTGCCTTTTGGTGTTCGCCGGGCGGTTGGGTGCGGATACCTGGCTTCCGTTGAAAGGTATGAGAATAAACTGAGTCTGGCCGACTTGGTCTGTGTGGTGCATTTGGTACTCCGGTAGCGAGCGGGTGGTGCGGCCCTGGGAGTGGAAATTGCCGGCCCTGGGCGGGCCGTGAGGCGATTCCCACAAAACTAATAACCTTCTCTCACCATTCCAACACGGATTCCGCAAAAATTACTCGTGTGAGACACAATTATCTAGCTTTTCTAATGATCTACTTTCCGACATGGATCATAACTGCCTAACTGACGCCATTTTTATAGACTTTTTCAAGGCCTTTGATCGTGTGCCTCATGAACGATTACTTTACACGTTAGCCCGCCTACGTATAAACCCGCCCGTCGTTGCTTGGATTCGCGATTTCCATGACAGACATGAATACACATCTGTCAATAATTGCTCTTCCCCTGGGTCACGCGTTATCTAAGGCGTCCCACGGAACTGTCTTGGGCCCACTCCTCTTTTTGATCTTCATTAACGATCTACCTGATGGTCTGTCTATTTGCCGACGACTGTGTCATTTACAGAAAAATATCTTAACTCCTCCGATCAATCACTGCTTCAGGACGACCTTCGCCGCGTTCAGAACTGGTGTTCCGGATGGCAAATGAAACTAAACAGCTCGAAGTGCAAGGTCGTTCATTTTACGAGAAAACGTTCCTAGCTTTGCTTATTACATTAACGACCTCCCCATTGAGTCCGTAACCTCCTTAACTAATCTTGGAATCACCTTCGCCTCTGATATGTCCTGGAAGGAACACATAACCAAGCTCACCGCCAACGCTAACAGAACCCTCGGCGATCTCAGGCGCAATCTTAAACATGCTCCCATCACAGTAAAGAAAGTGGCTTAGAATCACTCATCCGCAGTAAGTTAGAATATGCCTCATCCATCTGGAACGCTCACCAAGACTATCTTTCGCGTGAGCTCGAGAGTGTTCAAAACCATGCCTGTCGCTTCATATGCTCTAATTATTCTCGTCATTCCGGCATAACAGAAAATGAAATCTAGTCTTCAGTTACCTCTACTTAACATCCGTCGCAAGGTTGCACGTCTCACACTACTACACAGAATTTACCATCACCTTCCATTCCTTAAGGACATCCTCATAACACCGCCTGACTACGTGTCATCTCGCATTGATCATCCATGCAAAATAAGACGTACTCAATGCAGAACTCATTTCTGCCTCTCGCAATAAGCGAATGGAATGGTCTACCCGAATCACTATTAAACATACAGGACAGTGCTTCATTTGGCTCACAGTTGTCATCATATCTTCTTTGCTAATGTGTTTTTACTACGATGTTCACTTTTGGATTTTTTTTGCATTAATGGCTTATTATGTACGGTGTACTTTTTGTGGCTCTCATTTATTTTGAATTATTATTTTTCTTTTTTCATGTAAATTCAGGTTTGCATCATGTTTGTAAATGTTCATATTTTGTCAATTTATCCACTCCCTTATGTAAAGCCCGCATGGGCATTTAAGGTGAAATAAATGAAATGAAATGAAAAAAAATTCCGCATAGCATTGGCGATTGTGTCGACGGCAGGTTGTGTCAGGCAGGTTGTGTCAGTCTCTCTGTGGTCCTCGCCCCGGGTGCTTCGCGACTTCGTTTGTCTTTTTATTCTGTCCTAATTGAATGTTCCGCAGATTTCCCTCTCTGCACTAGATTATTCTTTCTACTTCAACATTCGGGGAATAACTGTACCATAAGGGAAGCGAAAAACAAAACCGTAAAACAACCTTGTCTGGTGCGGAGTTTTCTTCCGTGTTTTGTTCATTTCTAACAGTTCAATGAATCACATATCGGCCGACATATTCTCTTCTGAAGAGCTGTCCATGCGACTTCCTCTCCCCGCTCCATATCTCTTGACCATTTTTGCAGACATATTTGCAGGGGTATGATTTCTGAGCCGATTGCGCATTTTTGCGCCCGGGCGATGTCCTGCTACATTCTGTTAAAAAAAGTCAAAATATTTAATTTCCTGCGCCGCTGTGCACCAATTATCCCCTCCCATATTGAACAGCAACAATACTAAAACAGAAGTGCGTGCTTGCACTTGCGATAGCCTAGCTCACGCGTCCACCTAACAATAGTGGCTTTGTCGACTATCGAGACAGTTCAAGCCATACTACGCTATTTATCTAATCCAATCCGAGTCCACATGGTTCCGGTTGTGCTTCTGGTGATACACGGTCTGCGGGCGCGCTCAAACACGTATTGCGGTACCTACATGGCTTTGGTATTGTCGAAAGTAACAGGTAACACAGCCCTGGAAGCTGATATTACAGTCGTACCCACTGGAGAGAGACTCCTTCATTAACACATGCCGTTGATCTTCACTCGCCATCCTCTCGGTTCTCTGAGAAATATTTCTACTTCTAACGAATCGTGTACGTAATACGTTTCTAACAAACGCTAGAGAGTCGTTGAGAACGCTGAAGGTCATACAACAATCCGGCTCACAGGTGCAGCGGCACAGTGAACTACGCAATGGCCAGACTGGGCCGACCGAACCCCAAGCGCATGCTCTCTTAATCTGTCATTCACCCACCTCGCAGCGGGCCAATATAGCATCATCCACGCGACAGTTGTATCTAATACACTACTCCTGTTCTGCACTAAACAAAATGCCCTGCATGCTTCTTCCCGCAACACGGGCGTTAAAAACTCGACACCGTCTATGAAGCCTGCACCACTGACGCGTCCTGCTCCTGACTAATCTTCTTAGGTTGATGGGATAACGCATGCACTACGGTAACCCTACCATCTCCTCTCCCAGGCTCACGCTACGCTCTCCTCCCTTCCCTTAACAGATTGTAGTAAGCTCTCGCTCACACAATTCAAAAATTCATGAGTGTCAGCCGAACGAGACATGTCCTTCTGTCGAATAAAATAAAAAGGAATAAGGTGCAAAAAGTGCTGCAAAGTTTTACAGGACGGGCAGCAAGGAGTCACACAGAAACAAGCGCCATGTGATGTTTTCAGTGTTATTCTCTTCCGAAGCGAAAACAGATCCTATTAACTGCTTAGAACTCGACCAACCGTAAATTCGAGTGCCTGCTCGCCTGCGACACAAAACCAAGGGTGAGCTGTACATGTTCCTTTCGATTACGAAAATAAAAAAGAAATACTCCAAGCGAGGAATTGATCGAAGTATTAGCTCTGGATCACTATGTCTATGTTTCTTGCAGTGCAACATAACCGCGCGTTGCTGTCCTTTCCACGAGAAATACTCCATGTATCCTCAGTCAGCCCTTTTGAAGCCAGAGGGTTGTACGTTGGAATACTCTTTATTTGAGAGAAATGTCTACCATGTCTCAGGATCGGCCGGAAAAAGCAAAACAGAACAAATGTGTTAGGGAGTCTGAGCATGTAAATTAAACGAAGTATCATTACTCGCCCCGCTATCCACCTATAGGGGCGGGCACAGGACGAATCTGAATTACTCTTCAAGAACAGTCCACGAGCGTTATCCATAGGACGTTCTGGGGATACAGCTCGATACATGATGACACTGTGAGGACGTCATGAGGACCGTGTGTGTTCTCGGGCATAGCTAGCATCAGCTGTAGGAAGCGGAAAATGGTGATTTAGGGCATCTGGGATAAACCACAGGATAAAAATGACCACTTACTTGGTTTCCCGGTTGAAGGTGAACAGTCGCCGTATTATGCAACCTTGAAATGCATTCATTGATTTATTAGTTGCCTAACAACAACTACATGAATGACAATGGGATGAGGAGATTCGCCGCGGAGATTTAAGAGCGATTGCGGAATACATAGGGAAATGTTTAACCTTAGTAATTTAATAACAGTACAATATTGACAAGAGCAGGCACAAAGATTTACAGAGACCACATGAACAAAGAAATTAACGATGAAAGTTGAAAGTCGCGGAAAAGGTTAGCCTGCTGTTCAGCTGGCGTTTCGAAGGCATCTATCCGGCTGTCACGCACCGCTATTTTTTGTTGCCTGGTAACTGCGCCTTCCTTGTACTGAATACGGGTAAATGTCGACGTGTGTACGATAGTTAGGGATCGGATCATGAGAACGATTTCCTGCAGAGTACTCAGATTTCGCGTTAACCATTTCATGGCCTCTTTAATGCCAAACCCGCAGCGTGTTATCCTCTCTAGTAAGCTCCTACATTTGACCCATATTGGCAAAGCATTACACGCAATTTCAAGGTGTCCTCGCATTTTATTTGTTTTGTTTTGTTGAAGTTCAAGGATTGCCATCGCGTTAGTCCTGGGTGCCCTGTATTTTCCATATTATAGAAAGTAGATGAGGTACACCTCAGTTCACCCAGAAAAATCAGGTCAACTAGTAGAGAACAATTCAAAAATGATAACGGGCATTCCAAAACGTCACTAAAAGCCTTCTCGTGGTCAACACGCGAAAGTTCAAGCTTCAAAAGGAAGCTTCATTGCTGTTTTTCAGTTATGTGCTTTACAGAAAGTCGCTGAGAGAGCCCACAGCTACCCATATTTGCAGCGGAAAATGTTGCAACGTTGCGAGATCTCTACTCACAAACTGAACACAGAGCCACTACGGTATATGTCCATGTCCGGTACCGCCATGTACAGCTTGAGACAATAGTTGACATGCACGGCGCTGGCGCATGTCTTCATCGCAGTGGTCATCTATATTATGCCAGGAAGAGGTCAATTATGAAACTTTTTCTATTCCGTATGAGCGCCGCGATGCAACTGTGGCTATGAGCGGCGTACAGATGTGGACAGGTGAACCTGAGACAGCATAAAGAAGTTGGGGGCAGCGGAGTTTGTATGCGTCGTGGGCCGACTTCAGGGGGAACTTGGCCGACATTCGTCATGAAAGTCTCCGGAAAACCCCGGGAAAACCTCAGACAGAGCAGTAGGCGGTACTCGAACCCACCACAATCCCAGTCAAAAACGGGTGACTGACTATTCTATTCATGTATCAGTATGTATGTCTGCCCTTGTTTTCGTGCTTGGATGTCACTGCAATGTAGAGATGCGGCACTGTGCTGTTCCGTGAACTCTTGTCCCAAGCTGTACAACACTGCTTAAACCCCACCCAATGCGGTAGTAAATTGATTTTCGCTCTCAATGGAACTCGCCATTAGCCACACTATACGATGTTGTTGGAACTTATTCTTGGACGAAGTTGATTATTTTCTTTAATTTGTACCGCTATGTAATCTAAAAATCACAAGTTCGACGCGTATGACAAAAATCCAACAAGGTATGGCAAAAACAGTGCATAACATACGAATTAACGAACACTGTCTATCTCTCTTCTTATGTTCCAGATGAATGCAGCCTTTGCAGAAAATAAGATCAAGCTGAAGATGAAAGTTTACGACACCTATGTGGTACGACCTTATACTCTGCTTCCAGACATGCATTAGCATCAGTGGGCCTATTCCTAGAGAGGGAATATAGTGAGCCAAGGTGCTGGCATGAAACCAGGTTGAGGGCAAGGCAATTTCACAGCAGCAACAAATTATTGGAACATGTTTCCAAGGGATGTTGATATCGCGGTATTCCGTGTTTCGAGTTCAGTACATCATTAATGGGCATAAATAAGGCACGAACTTTGGAACGCTATATTCGTTTCCGACCTGTCTTTCGCTCCGACAGAGAATCTTCCACCCAGTTTCAGACTATCCTTCCCTTTTTGTCTTCCCTTCGCAGACACTAAAGGGCCGCATTTACAAAGGTTGCTGATGACATTTCGTTTGAAGTCTCGCCTTCCGTCGACACGCTGTCGGTTTTCTTGTTTTACAGCAGGGTCTTGTAGCTCCTTATTGGCTCAAGCAGGACCACTGCTTCATCTATTGTGATGTATTAGTGTTCATGATGCTAAATTTGACAGCATACTGTATCCTTACAACGTCAATGTTAACACGTGTCAAAGTCATCGAAAACACAATCAGCAATTCTACGCGTGCTTCATTCAGCACTGGGATTTCTTGCAGTTGACCATTCTCAAACGTATGTAGCGCAACTCAAAAACATTTTTAGGTTCAAAATATTGGACGATAGCTTGTCTTTAGGACGCGGTTAGTAAAGATATGATCTGTACTCTCGCAATCAGACGCACTGCTGCAAGCACTCAAGATTCATTTCGTCAGGAAAACAGAAGCAGAGTTCCACATTATAACTAGGTAAAGAAGGCGGCCGTCTGACGACAGTACCTTTGTGGGCTCTTATGGAAAGGAACGAAAGCATTGGAAGGACAGTCGCATTCAAAAATTTTAGCCTAAGTCACGGAGCGACCACAGTGGCGGCACTGATGATGATAATTACTGTCATAGAAAGCCCCAGAATTTATGACCTAGGGACACATGAATGACTTTGTTAACCGTCTGTATTTCCAGATGAATGAGGAACAGGACAGGACCCACCTCCAGGAACTTCCTGGTAGACAGGTTCAGTCAATTGACCCATATGTAGCCCATGAGACACTTAAAACAAAAATTGTTGAATACCCTGGGAGCAACGAGTCCGACATGGTCTTCGTATTCACGAGGTGGGTGTCGAGGGAATAGCACACGACACAAGTTGCCTCTCCTAGGTCGCTGACCCCTTGCATGAAAATTCATTGCACGCCGAATGCAAGAGAATGTGTTTTTAGCATAAACAGTTGCCCATTGTTCAACGTGTCTACTACCTTGGTTTTCACCAAAGCTATCGTTCTGTTTATATGTTCAGCTGTGTGCTGCGATCGTCAGTGCGAAAGTCAGTTTATGGTAATCAAAATGGTTCCATCGAAACTAAACAGTACTCGTTTTCAGGAAGGTGCTCAGGAACGCAACGAATGAGGAGACGTATTTATGTAAGTATACAAGGCACAGCAAGTAATAAGCACAGCCTAGTAGAGACAACAATGGGGCAATATGTGGGTTTTGCCGGCCTATAATACGCTGACACGAGAACCCATCAAGGATAAGCGTAGCACCGGCGACGAGACGGAAGCAAAATAGCAGCAATTGACGCATCTATGGAACAATTTTGAGGTTCAGGCTGGGCTATATAGGCGGGACGTCTGACCTCCGTCTGACACGTCTGAGATGTTGGGCGTGCCACAGGGTAGGACTGTGGATAATTTCGACTACCCGGGGTTCCTTCGGAATCTCCGACACATGGTGCTATAGGCAACGTTCCCTCCCCCACATTCCTGCCCCGCGCGGCTGGGTTTGAACCCGACCTTGAGCTCAGCCAGGCAACACGTTAGCGACTCAGCTACTGAGCAGGGCAGCCCAATACTGAAATTCCAAAATTGGCGCTCATGCTCAAACTGTATAGGCTCGCACGTTTTCGGTAACTAATTTGAACGATTGTTGAAAAGGGGTTCATGCTACATCGCATATTGTGGCCTATGGAGGATCAGACCTATTTGGGATCCTCAGTGGCATATTTCCAAACCCGCCCCTGTCGCCGCCGCTTCCAGTCTACGCGGCGTCACCGGCGTTAGCGGCCGCAGAACGCCATGAAATGTCATTGTGGCCGCTACGCTTGTATTCAGGGCGTGTTACTGGACGGATGATGAGCGAAAGGTGAGACAGATCTGTTTAGGTGCCTCTGGTTGATAAGGAATGTAGTATCTACTGGGACATTTATGCATCTTGCTTCTGAGAACATGATATATTCGATAGTCAACGTTTTCAGTGAAGGTTACGTTGTGCTGCTGCTTCGTGTCTCCAGTTGCGATTGCATGAATACAAGGATCATTCAAAATACTTTGAAAAAGTGCCAACAGAGTAAAGCAGAATATGGGCTGAAGCTTTCCTGCATGTAACCACCTTTGATGGAGTGGAGTGGAGGAGTATTATGCACGTGAGTTTGGATGACATGTTCGTGTACGTTTCAAGACGACGATGAACAAAGAAATGCGAGGTGGCGCATGAGTGGCGTAGTGATGGTAATTTAAGAAATCACCGTAGATCGGCTTGGTTTCTCTGGTATTGTGCCATATCACGAAGCCATCAAGAATAAGCGTAGCACCGGCGACAAGACGGAAGCAAAATAGCAACAATTGACGCATCTATGGAACAATTTTGAGGTTCAGGCTTGGCTGTATAGGTGGGACGTCTGACCTCCGTCTTTGAAGCAAATGGAATTGAAGACCTCGTGGAGAAACAAGCTCAGCTACTCACGAGACGTGAATCTAAAACGTTTGCAACAATCTGACCATTGTTCGAGTAGTATATAGTCAGCTCAACTGGCCCACAACTGACACATTGGCCTGGACGCCATTAATGAGCAATTAGAGCAATTTGGGACCCCCCACACTAATTAGGATCATTCAGGGAGTCATTTCACTAATTGGGGAGCATCTGAGACGTGTCCAGACCACTGTGTGAGTTGTGGGCTAGTTGAGCTGATAAAAAATAAAAAAATAGGTAGAAAATAAAATAAAAAGATAGAGATAGAGTGGAGATAAAGGATGCCATCTCGGAGAAAGCGGTCCGGAACGGTCGCTGACCATCGCCGGGCGACGGAGCACAGAGGCAGGTTGGAAAGCATCGCAGCTATGGCCACCAGTTCCGGACATCCTGTGACGTCAGCTGTGACGTCATCATGGCATGTCTGGGCATGGCATGGCATGGCAGCTCTGGACATGCGAGGAGAAAAACACTCGTAATACAGAGGCTGGGAAAGCAAGGGTATGCTAACCATCGATAGCTAACAAGAAAAAGAATTAGTTACACAACAAATGAGCCCACCACTACAGGAGCGCAGAACGATGCGACTGCTCCATCCGACAGCCAGGCAGAGAACTGACTCGTAATGTTTTTTTTTCTCCTATATAAAGACCCGCATCTGCACCCCCTAGCGGTTACTTTCTCAACTAATCTACGACAAAATTATTAAGAATCACGCCAGCGCTACTCCCCTTCCCAAGGCAGAAGAAGATAGAAAATGGCAGGGATGCCCGGACAGCAGCAACCAGCACCCGACGTGCACCGGCATGAAAATCGCAAACAAAGCGGGGACAAAGTTGGCAAAATAATTAGTTACACAACAAATCAACCCACCACAACAGGAGCGCAGACCGATGCGACTGCTCCATCCGAGAGGCAGGCAGAAACTGAGCGAGCGCGGGCACTGCAGAGCAACCGAGTGCACGTCTGCTCTCTGCGACAGCCAGCGAGCAACTGACTGGGGCGACAAGCCGCGTCCGTTACGCATGCGCGCGCGCTCTTAGGGCCCTCTGCGGCGACCACCTGCGAGAGGCTAAAAGAGAAGAGCATTCCTGCGCCCTCTTGTTGCGTTGCTCATTGGTCGTGACGTCATCCCATTGTCCCAAGGCTACACCGTTTTTTCCCACTAATGCTCCTTTGGACAAGGTCAATCTGCAATGAAGCCGCGGTATGACGTCATCATGCACCTGCATGGCTCAAGGACGCTTATGCTCTAGACAGGGGACCTATTATTTATTGAATCACTATCCCAATATTATTTCCTTTATTCTTCTATAACGATTTCATAGGAAACTATTGCAGAAGAGCACCATGTATGAAAGCTGATCGTAGGAATTCCAAAGTCTTACTAAATGAGACTTGCAACAGAACAAAATATCCTAACACGTAACTCCATCAATGGCTAATAAGAGGACTAGGCACTCAACAAATCAACACAGAGTACGGGTAACAAGGAGTGCAGAACGATGCGTCTACTCCATCCGACAGCCAGGCACGGAATTGAATCTCAATGCTTTTTCTCCTCTATAAAGTCATGCATCTGTCCCTGTTGCGGTTGATTTCTGAACTAATTTAACCATAGAATTATTAAGAATAGCGCTATTCCCATTCAGGGCAGCACTATCGACATCGTCAAGACAAGAATGTTCCTTGTCAAAAAAAGAAAATACGAAGCGTCAACTAAGGAAAGCATACATGTCAGGACACGTCAGGACAAATCGTACGACTGCTGGGCAATGGAGGAAAACAAACACAGACACTTGAACAGAGTGAAAAAGACACTCACCATCATTTTTCACGTTCACAGCATTCCCTCATTGTAAATCCGTTTCGTCACAAAATCCACCTGCATCGTCGAACACCATTCGCCAGTGACGAACCACACATCCGCACCCCATCAGAGGCAGACAGAACCCCACCGAAGCTACGCTCTTCCACTGACGGCCAACACAATTGCCAGGAGCAGAATTAGCGTGTCCACACTCGTCAGTGTCCAAGAGAGAAGTGAATCCTTGCGCTCCCTGCAGGCAGTGTTGCCAACTTTTTTTCGGCGCTCCCTCCAAGTCAACCCCAAAACCCTCTAGAATCTGGACAAAAACCTCCGTTTCTAAAAATATCGTGTATTTTCAGTGAAACAATTAGATATTGATGATATGCTGATATATTCACTTGCGCGGAACAAGATATCACAGGTTTACCTTTACCGAGTAACGCCCCAACTCGAGTTGAGGGGAGAGTAGTGAGAAAATAAAAATAAAGAGTGGGGATCGAGTCTAGAAGTCTGTCAGAATGCATTGCTTTGCAATGCTATGCTTTGGGATACCTCTTCAAGCCAGTCTTTGAATTCATAAAGTTTAAGCCACTCCTTCGAGAACTTCTGTCGGTATGGTGACTTCTTCTCTGGATTGGAAGGCTTCCCCATTATTGTGAGGAGGGATATTGTGCCCCAGAAGTAAACAGACTCGCGAAAAATCCAAAGAGCTTCACAGAGCATGCAAAAACCAACACTCGTCCGCCGTCACGGGGGGAGCGGACGCTTGGCCGGAGCAGAGGCCAGCACACGAAGCACGAGAAAACCCCCGAGTCAGCCGCATAAGGTGTGCAACACGCTATTTTCTAAAACATCAGGCGTTCTGAAACTTCTGCAGTTTGTCGTCTGACATTCGTTGATCCTGTTTTGGGTCGTATTAGCAAAAATTTTATGGGTACATGACGAAAGTCGAAATTCCTCTGAAATTCCTCCGAAGTGAAACCAAAACCTCCAGATTTCCCTCCTCCCTCCAAATCGAAGTTCTTCCCGAGGAGGAGGAGGAGGAGGAGGAGGAGTGTCGTTGGGAGGAACCCGAGAGGTCTGCCTGCCTGATTAGGTGGCATGTTTCTCGGGAAGGGAAAGGTGGTGGAGAGGAGGAGAGGAAAGGGTGAAGTGGAAGACCGAGCGGAATCCCGAGCGGAATCCGCTCGGGGGGAGGATAGCTGCGTCCATGGGCCGACTTCAGGGGAACTGTGCCGGCATACGCCTATTACACATCTGAGGGAAACCCAGGAAAAACCCCAGACGGCACAGCCGGCCCGCGGATTCGAACCGCGGACCTCCCAGTCTCCAAGCGCACGCGTTACCGCTGCGCCACCGGAGCTGGTGAAGTTCTTCCCGCTAGGCTCCGGCACAAACCCTCGAGATTTGGAGGGAAATCCTCCAACTTGGCAACACTGCCTGCAGGATTGGTCGTGACGTCATCCTATTGTCTCAGGGCTACACTGTTTTTATCCACTAATGCTCCTCTAGACAAGGTCAACGTGAAACAATAGTGTTGCGGTATGACGTCATCATGCAGGTGCGTGGCTCAAGGACGCGTACGCTCTAGACAGAGGACCTGTTATTTATTGAATCAGTATCCCAACATTATTTCCTTTATTCTACTATAATGATTGCATAGGGAACTATTGCAGAAGAGCACCATACATGAGAGGAGATTGTAGGAATTAAGCATTTCATTCCCAAAGTCTTACTGTACAGGAAAAATAGAATAGTGGTTCAGCAAGACATGTCCATCCCATCCGACAGCCAGGCAGCTAACTGAATAATGATGCTTTGTTCCTCCTGAATAAAGTCACACACCTGTCCCCCTCACGGTTACTCTTTGAACTAAATGAATCGCAAAAGCATTAAGAATAGCACTATTCCCATTCAGGGCAGCACTATCGACATCGTCAAGAATGACTCTTTTCAAAAAGGAAAAACTACATGTAGAAGGAAAGCATGTTAGAACAGGCCCAGGCATGTCAGCGCATGTTTGTCAGACAACAAGGTGGAAAAAAGCGGAAAGCAACACTTGAATAAAGAAGAAAACCAGTATCAAACTATTTCTAAGCACACGCACTCCTCTTATTCAAAAACAGTGCTCATCATAAATCTGTCCAGGGCAATACGTACCATTTTTCTATTGCTACACTTTTTTCCAGTAACGGTCAACGCATTGCTACAGACTGCGTGACGTCATCACATCCTGTCTGAAGAAGACAGCGGCAAAGACTCCTATTAATTATTGAATCGCAAGAGTATTTCCTTTGTCCGATTCTTAATGACGTACATTTTTACAATAAAATTCAACAAAAAAGCACCATGCATATTAGCGATTTTCACCCCAGAGGCTCAATATGGTCATTAGAATCATATCACCAGTAAACTACCACTGCTCTTTTAAAATAATAAGTGAGACCACTCAACATCATTACCAGGCTCATGTAATACATGACCCTTTCTATGCTCATACATTCGTTGTCTGAGGCTACACCTGCGAGCAAAAAGTCGCGAACGCCGGGGGCAAAGTTTCGCGCTCGACGGAAGACTAGACAAAACGCCTTTACGGGAACATGATGGCATTCCTATATTATATTAATGATTATTGCATTGCAGTTTAGAAAAGCTACTACAAAGCTAATTTTAGGAGCCTATTAAAATTGTACTTTTTATGGAAACTATAATTGCCCTATTACTTGGATCGCCATTAATGAAGCATTCCAATTTTTTCTCTTCAATTTCAGCCCTGTCATGCAGTGAAGCAGACTCACATCCACAATAATTTACACTGAGGGTGCCGTGCTTAAGGAATTCCTATCCTGCGCTCAGATGCAAGCGTTTCTGCACAAATACCTATAACAGCGTACTACTTCAACATACCGAGGTCCTAACAACATCTAACAAACAAGCAGAGAAACCCACTTCTCAGCTGTACCATGCGACTTTCTTCTGCGCAAAAGCAGAGATTTGAGGAAAGAGCAGCAAAAATTGCGCGCACTTGTGCTTGACTTAAAAAAAGTGAAGCATATGCTATAAACTAAGAAAAAAACACCCATTTCTGGTATCAGATAATTCTTGCATAATGCTACATGCACAGTCGCATTGTCGCAAAGAAAGCACAGGACAAGGGCACACAAATTCCTTGAAGCGAGCAGGGAAAAGGCTTAAGACCTCAGGAGTAATCGCAGAGTCACCACACATCGCTACGCGGCTAACCCAAGATAACAAGATAATAGCGGCGGGTACAATTGCAACACTGCTAAACAAGCCCCAACATGCCGTTATGACGTCACAAACCAGGAAAAAAGCATGCACACACAGTCATCAGCTCAGGAATGCACAAGGAGAGGTGCCATACTGTAATTTCTCCTCCACGCTCACATACCAGCATTTCTGCGCAAATACTTACACACACAACAAACACACACAACACATACATACAAAACAACATACATACAGACATATGCATATACATACAAACAAATTCCATTCTCATGAACTCTCCTCAGCCGAGCGGCCTTCTCCTGCTCTACCTGGATGCTGACTTTCCCCCTCACCTACATTCTGAGTAAAAGCAGCGAAAGAAGAAAAGAACCGCGAAAAATTACACGGCATTTGTTCCCCACTTGCTGTAACAGCAAGAAACCGTAGCGCACGCTAATAAGCTGAGAAAAAGACACCCATTTCTGCCACCTGATAATTCTTGCATAATGCCACATACAGAGTCGCATTGCCCTTGCGTAAAGGAAGCACAGCACAGGGGCCCTATCCTGGTCAAAGTAATCTACCTCGATTACTTGAAATTTCTTCTGTCATTGGTGCACAATCGAAAAAGGCGTGAATATTAAAAGCGGTTGACACCTTCTATCAACCAATCGCCCCACGTGTTATCTTGGAAAGCGACCAGCCTTATCGGTGTTTCCTCCTGAAATGCGAAGACCACACCTGTGATCTGCCCGCCCTGGCCCTGCCTTGTTGTTTCGGTTATTAGTGTCGGAAACAGAAAACTCTACCGGCGTAAAACTGAATTTCGTGGAAAATGCGTGGAAAAGCACGCTCGTAATTTCCTTTTTTGCTGTTTGTCATTTTTCTTGACGTACAGGTGTGCAAGACGGCAATGTTTGTGTGACACCGTGATTGTACTTGGCATTTATAATTCGGTATGTACCGTGAGATGGCGCTGACGGCAGGCAACAAAACTGACAAAACGGTAAAAGGGTAAAAGCGCGAAGGATCATTGCAAAGTGTCGAACGGACAGTGTGGCGCGAGCCGTAAACGCGTTTATGAAACGGAAACGCGTTTATGAGAAATCGGTTCGTGCTTTAAATCTTGAGCTTTATTTATGAGCTTTTCTTTATATTCTTCTGTGTGTTCGTGTGCTCGATATGCGAAATGATAATTCGCATTGCAATATGCTTCTTTTGCTCGTGAGCTGTGGGGGTGGTAATGATACCGCAAATGAGCATTGATAGTTTTACTCAAGAAACAGTGAACTTTGATCGATGAGTTTTTTGTGTGCACGCCGCTACGTTGCAATAACATTGATTGTACGACGTACGGCTCGGACGACGCTTCGAAAAGCCCGCCGCTTTCACGCATATACGATGCCGCGATCGGCGCAGAGAAACGGTGTTACGCGGTGCTTTTTTCTCATCATTAAACACAACGAAGAAAGACATGAATTTTTTGTTGTGACGAGCACGTACAGACTTTATACAACACAATAAACGGAAATGCACATACGGACCCATCACGAAACCCATCGCCGCTCAAAGTAATCGACCCTCTTTCGCTAGATTACTTTTCGGCTTTGAAACTAATCTTTTACGTCATTGTTACGTCAAAATGACGTAGGGTCACGGTCCGAGATTAGGGCCGAGAGGCTGCGAAGGAAAACTAGGTATAAATTTCAATTGAAACGGGCGGGATTTAAGGGCGGAGTATTCCGTGGCAGCCCCGCCCTACAGCTTGTGACGTAAAGTGATCGAGGTCGATTACTTTTGACGAGGATAGGGCCCCAGGGATGCAAATTTCCTTAAGTGAGCAGAGAAAAGGCTTAAGTCGAACCGCTCAGGAATAATCCGAGAATCACCGCTTATCGCTATACGCGGCTAGCACAACATGACAGCAACAAGGTATTAGCGAAGGGTAAAATTTGCAAGACACTACTGAATAAGTCCAGACATGCGACATCACATACAAAATACTGCTCATCGGGGAATGACCTAAGCCTTCGACAGAAAATCATATAGAGCGTACACAACTTCATTTTTCTATTTTGCGTAAACTAAACGCGGTTTGCTCGGAAAACGACGGACAAAGTTTCTTAGGGAGCAGAGAAATATAGGAATTTCTACTCCGTGCTCAGATACCAGCATTTCTGCTCAAAAACCCATGACTGCAAAATTAAGCACTGCTTACTTCATCAAGTTTTTGAACTCCCAACAAAATCAAACAAACAACCCCACTTCCACTGATAGAACACTATTCAGCTTTTACCAGGAGGCTTTCTTCAGCGGAAAAGTAGAGAAAATAAGAAAAGAGCAGCGAAAATTACATGCACTTTTGCTTGCATGGCTATAAGAGAAAAAATAAAATAACGAGGCACACGCTAAGAAACTGACAGACGCCCATTTCTGCTATCAGATAATTATTACATAATGATAAATACTCAATTGCATTGTCCCTGCGTGAAGAAAGCGCAGGAAAAGGACACAATTTATCTTAAGCGAGCAGGGAAAGTCACTTCTACTCGGACAGCTTAATACCATAAAGTTCGAATTTTCGCAAAGAAACCAAAGCTTGAACAGCGCCACGAACGTGACAGATACATACTAACAAACAAACAACGGTAAATCAAACGACGATCTCCCGAAATCACAAACACCCCAAGAAGGCGAGATGCGGCTGGTAAGGATCGTCAAAAGCAAGCGATCATGGATATATACGGGCATGTAATCAGAAGACTAGGACTCCGGCCATATATACGAATCATGTTGACAATATGTAGTCAGCGTTGCTACTTCACTCGCCTCGCAATAAGAAACGCCATCCACACATTTTGTTGTTTGGAGAGACACGTTCGGTGTTTTTGGCCAATCTAGTATTGCTCAAGTTGATGACACATTACTTTCCTGCCTTAACACACTGCGCAAGGAGCATTCAAATATCAATTTATTGACCATTTCTGATGTCAACTGCATGCTGTAAGATATTCGCTATATGTCTGATATGTACTTAATTCCAGATTTGCCTGCGTATCTTCGCATAATGATTGTCACTTGAAACTCAACAGGCGGTCCTCTCGCACACTTCATGTGAACCTGCGTGCCCCTTTGAGTGGCATCCATCCTGTGAGAAGATGCAGGTGCTTCGCTAGATCATGCGACGCCTTCTCTTGACTTGTCACGCGACCTGTACAGATAAGCTGAGAGCTTCGCAATAGAGGGTTATCAAACGTTCGCATAGGCCAAAAAATATTTGGTAGGACAGTTTTGAGATATTTGAACGCGGTCAAGGAGTGAACTTCCCCATTTTCCATGCTGCTTTAAAGGGGCAGTAAATACGTAAACAAGGTGCGCATTTCTCTCCGTTAAATTAGTGAAAGCTTAGGCAGTGACAGCTCGTTGTACTTACTATCGCCGAAATCCGAAATGCGCTTGCATGCGGATGATATATACAATGCACTCTGTCGCTTCTTAGCTCCGCCCTGTGATCTCACTTGACGTCATTTTGACCTGGCTCTTTCCTCACCAATTATGAAGAAGGGTTCCACGAATAATTTTACTTCACTTGCGAAAGTTGACTAGATGTTTGTTAATCATATTATATTCAACCCCTAAACGGTTCCATCTTCAAACTGGAAAAACGCGAATCAGTGAAACGAATCAGGGAGTGCGGACCCTGTAGCGTTAGCGTGAGGTCGCAGGCAGATCACAGGCTGGTACCGCTGTCCACCACCGTTGTCGCTTTCTGCGTTCAGTTGAGGTATCACACACGCAACAGGTTTCCTTACACGCAGCACCACACAAGCGCGAATGAATATACGGCGCTACAGTTCCCGAATCTCAGGTGAGCGATGGTCGTCGTCTTGGTCACCTTCGAATGGTTCAGACGACTGGGCTGGGGTACTTTGGATTGAACCACGCGGCATCGCGTCACCAGCTCGCGCGACTCAGTGGTTAGTGCGTGCTGGCCATGTCACGTCGTAATTGGGAGGTACCCGGGTGCGAATCGTGTCATGTGATAGCAGCCCAACTACTGACTTTCGCGTCAACATTAGGCTCTAAGTATTGCTTAGTCGAGACGGAGATGTTGGAGAGAGATTTCATGACGCTTAATTTCGAAACGGCGGATGGCAAAATGTAGTTCCCCAGAAGCAAACAGAACACTCCGCCTCACCGCTGATAATAGAGCTTGTTTATTGGCTGGGAATCTGAAACGTCACGTCACGTCCCTCCAGAGCGTAGAGCTCCTCCCGCGATCGGACTGCAAAAGGCTACGTAGCCATGTGGCGTATGCGTGGTCGAGAGAGGCGTGCGAGTTATCATGTTTGAAAGCATTTATATACGTCATTGAGTAGGCAGGAGCCGAATGAAATGTATATTGGGTTATTAGGAGCTGCGTTCGTTCATGGGGTTCATTATTTGTGAAATATTTGCCTACCTGTTTCGAAGGGTTCCCCTTTTGTTTTCGATCTAAAATTTCAAAAGTCATGAAAACTGCTTTTGATATTTGATAAAGGCTAGCTTCTACAAGCGAGCCTTTTCGGAGGTGCTTCTACAAGCCATACCATTCCAGCGCTGTTTTGTGCTCGTAGAAGTTGTTTCTATTCATCAGTGTGATCTGAAATCTTTGTCTATTGTGTTTCCGGAATGTTACACGGCGGTTGCGACCGGCGTGGTATACTGTGTGGTGTGCACCGATGACGAAGACTATGTGCACCTGCTGCCACGCGCTGCTGCGCTAGCTTGTCAGTTCTACCGGCACCGTCCTAGCGTGAGGTCACGACTATCTGCCCGCTGGGACATTCCATCATCGCCGGTCAGGACATGTGTAATGTGTAGAGGAAGACCATCGTCCTCTACATTTGGCGACCCGGACGAAGAACACCAGATTCGGCGAAATTCGGCATCTTACCAACCCAAATTTGGACAACCACCGTCAATATCAGGCATCAATTCGGCCCACCTCACCACCACCAAACTTAGTGCTGACAGCAGTCGATGGCGCTACGGCAAAACTCGTGAGTCCCCAAGCACTTCGTTACACCGGGGGCTCGTAACGTAATAGGGGCCACCATCTTCTCACTCGGCTTCGACGCCCCGTAGCGGTTGCGGTACGCCGTGGTCCATCACACTTCGCCAGGCCTTCACGTATATCGTGATGGTATTCCCCGGATCTACCAGCGGTACCTGGTCGAGCAACGTGCTCCCTCACCGCATCTCCGAGCCGCTGGTCACTCGCCCTGACGACGCGTCAGCTCGGCAACGCCAGAACACGCTCGTGACTACGGCTTACGTCGCCCCCATCGCAACACGCTCTGCGTGACTTCGCCACCCTCCCCGACGCTCCGGTACTCTTAGCCCACCAGCGTCCGCCAAGTTAGCCGTGATTCCTGCGCCGTGCCTCTTGTCACCGTGTCTCTACCCGCTCCGAGTCTGAGAGGGGGAGTACTGTGTACTGTGTCCTGTGTCCACCGATGACGACGACGATGTGCCCCTGCTGCCACGAGCTGCTGCGCTGGCTTGTCAGTTCTACCGGCACCGTCCTAGCGTGACGCCACGACCATCTGCCCGCTGGGACACTGCATCATCGCCGGTCAGGACTCATGTAAAGGAACACCATCTCCTCTACAACTTCTGCGCGGTGGACCTGGGGAGGAGAAATGTCTCTAATGGAGGAGCCTGCAACCGGGTGTTTTCCCTCTGGCTCCTCCATGTCTATGGTTTCTAGTTTGTGATATATTTTGTGTAGAATGAAATACAGTCAACCCTCGATTTATGAACCTTCGATTTATGAATTCCCTCGTTTTATGAACACTAGCACGAGGACCCAAACTTTTTACATGCATTTTTCCCTCGTTTTATGAACCTCGGTATTCGAATAATGAATGGAATTTCTGGCAACTAGGAGTTGCCCAGCGTTTTTGCCCTCAATTTATGAACGGGTCGTTCCGAGGCCAACAAAAACCTTCAAAGGGATTATTCGTGGTCTCATGAATGACGCTTGAACAGACAACACGTTTGCCAGGTATTGCACCCTCGGTTCTTAACCCCTCGAAATCCGAACAACAAACGGGTTTTTGCAGAAGTGTTCCTGACCTCAATTCACGAATAAGGTGTCCGCTCTCACCCGGAGATTAATAGACATAGGTTAAAAAGCCCAGAGGAAATCCGAGACAGTTGAGTGCGAACGTGCTGACATCTCCTCTTTCCAAGATTGCCACAGCGGAAGGCATGATCCAAAGCAAAATTACACTATTTAGTATTGCATAATAAACAGTGTGAATGCGATAACATCTGTGCTTTGTGAGATTGATACAGCAGAAGGCATGGTCGAAAGCAAAATTACACAATATATTGCATTATAAACAAAAAACAACTCGGAAATACTGTTCCATTTGCTCGATAGTACTCACCTAACGGAATTTTCGATTTATGAATCGCTCGAACGATGAATTATTATGAACGATTTTTCGGGGAACCGAGGGTGTTCATAAATTGAGGGTTGACTGTAAATGAAAATGAAATCTCTCCAGCTTCCTGTTTCGGGTTCATTCCATCCCGATTTGAAGCCGAATTTGACACAGGTGGGAGAAAGTCTGTGGTGTGAAGGCACGTGCCTCACGACGGGGGTCGCCGATATTTCGGCGATTGTTATGATTGTTGTTGTTCATTGTCTCTGACAGTGTTTGTACTTGTCTCGTCTCCATTGTCACTTCACTCAACTGTTTTTGAACTTTTGAAACACTTTCAAACACTCCACGGCTATCGGGGGCTCTCGTCCTGAGCAACTTCCCTTCATATTTTCTTACGGATCCGCCAGAATCCTACCCACCAGACTTATGGTACGTATAAGCGGATATTATTCGGCAGGTATGACGTGCATCATTTTTTGCCCGATCGTTCTGAACTCTCCCTTTAAGCCTCACAACATACTGCTGTGTTTGTGAAAAACAAATCGAAACTATTTCATTCAGCTCACACACTACTTTACTTGAAGGTGCTAGTGGCCATCTTCGGTTTCGTTCAGTTCCGAATTTCAATTTGAAATGCAAAAATGTTATCTAGAACTTGCCGAGTATGTTTGGGTCAGGCAAGATGTGTCTAGCGAAGTGAATTGCTGGCGGAACTTTAGACTGCAACGGCTGTCTCTGCCGGAGCGTTCTAGTGCGGAAATTCGTGATGCTTCAATTGTGGTCGATCAACTGTGGTCGATAGAGTATCACGATATCTTCATTGTGTCCTTCATTGAGTCTTCATTGTTTCAATGTACTGACATCTTTCAGATTGGTACTACACAGGAAAAGGACCCTGTGGAGGACGCTTGGAGCCCAACATCTTCTACGACGCTCCCTTTTCATATCAAGCTATTGTACAATCTATGTGGGACACCACCCTGGTCAGGTACGTCGATCATGCGAGAATATCCAAATTCAACGGAGTATACACTAAGTACACGCTATACAGATAACAGGACACGCACAGGAAAGCTTGTCCGCCGGGTCCATGACGACGAAGCATGAGCTTATAGGCACAACTACAAGGACGCGACGTAAGAACACAACGCGAGCTTGTGTTGTGTAGTTACTTACATCCTTGTAGTTGTTACAAAGAAGTTGTAGTTGGAGCTGTTTCGCTGTAAAAAACTTTTCTGAACGCAATGCGTGTGTTACGAATACGTATTCGTAACGCATGCATTGCGTTTGGGAAAGTTATTTCAACTTTGGAACTCCAATTGCGAATGCAGTGGGAGCACGAACTGGGTCCTGAATAGGTTCATTTGATTTTCAGTCCAATAGGCGGCAAAAGCACAACCGGTCGACCAATTGGAACACCAGTTTGGTGTACAATGGGAAGAACAACTGTTTTTGGAACGGGTCCAATTGGTCAAATGGGTGTCGAAAACACAACTGGTCGACAAACTGGATCCAATTGAAAATTTTCCAATTGGACCCATTACTTTTTTTTCGACTGGGGTACGATTATCCGAACTGTACTACCACTGCTCCGGTAAGCCAATTATGATGCACCTCCTTGATTTCATCACAAAGGATATAGCGTGTTTGAAACACAGCTGCTACACCCTTGTCTTGGGGCTTACACATTGAGACTTCTGGTATACACTGTCTTGAAACTTGCGAAACTTGGTATGCGAAGGCGTTCCGTAATAATGCGATGACCAATTTTAGTATGCTAAGCGATTAGTTGTCTCAAGTCAAGACATGTACGTTACTCATAACATATGTGATGCTGCAGAGGTATGACCGTCCAAGAAGATATACAACAAGCAACGCTTGTCGTGTATTTTGTGTATTTTGTGGTCAGTATGGGATGTCTGACGTTGCATGTGCTAACAGCGTGCCTGTGAATTTGTTGCTCCTGAACCAGCAGAACTTGAGGATCGGGTGTTGATGGGCTGAACGAGTCCCGCGACATCACTCGACGTTTTGTCAACCCTGTCAACATTGGACTAAGTACAGCAGGTCTTGTGGACAGACTTTTAGACTTAGTGGGAAGCATATGTCTCAAGTGACGAGACGGATTTTTTTTATCGCACGAAGCAATCGGACCGCCGGAATGGAAAGGAGGTGCGGTGCCATGAACTGCTCGTGTTTCTAGTGAATATTGCCACAATTGCGACTACGAAAGAGAAGCTGAATATGAATCGCTGAAACAAGGTGCAGTGCCATCAGAAAACCTGTCCACACCGGTGAAAGAACATCCACAATATACGGCGCAAAAGCGTGATTGCTTTGTGTTATTGGGGCTAACAAGGTCCGTGTGTTCCAAATGTTATCACATAATCAGGATTGTGCAAATGGGTTAATTATCTTCTGGTCAGCTTGGAACCTTGCGGCCGCTTATGACACACAAGAGGGAGAGAGAGTAAAAAAGACAAAATACTAGTTACAGAAACTAGTCACAAGACTCAGGTGTGCACTTTTTATAAAAATACATCTCGCTCAGCATGATCTTTCACTCTCAGAAAAAAAAGAGTATGAGAAACTCTATTGGGGGTGTTCACGCTGGTCACATATGCCTCCCTTTGTAGTCTTTGGTCTACTCCCCTTCTAAGGATGTTCTACTGACTCCCTTGATAAAGTAGTCCTCGACTCCCCTCCGTGAGGGTGTTACCCTGGCACCATTCCCGCATGTGCTTCCTTGACTGCCTAACAAGCACATCACAGAGAACACTAAGCACTCTTTCCTACCCTGTCATTAAGTGTTACTTCATTGGACTTATTTTGTGCAGATACCGATCTGCGCTACACCGCGTTACAAAAACAATACTGCCCGCGCCCCAAAACACGAACAACAGGCGCAGTGCCTCTCAGTCTTGCTCAATAGTTAAGGTAGAGTCCCATAGAACTACGGAAGCAGAACACTCCTCAGAAGCATTCATTGCGATTGCAGCACTATGCACTTTACAACCTGCCCCTAGAGCACAAAAGTCTTGTAATGGTGACGGACATACGCCTCATGAACTCGCACTGCATCTGCAGTAAAGTGCATCTGCATCTGCATCTGCGCTTAGCGTTGCAGAACACATATCCCTTTGTACCGAACGTTCCATTTCTTAGTTCTTTAGAGAGTATTTCCACGGACATTTTCCCTCCAATGAAACGACCGATCCAAGTGTCAGTTACAATTAAAGAGAAAAGAATACATTGTAGAATCTCTTTAAGAAACTTTATGAGCACAAGGAAACTTCCTTGTGCTCATATATTGTGCGGTAGATATGTAGGAAATAGGCACCAGCTTGCTCGTGAAATTGCAGAATCTGTTCCTCGGTGAGTAATGTTGGATACTTTCCAAGAATATTTGCCACAAACGGATTTTTTTGGTACAGCCAGGGCTTGCCAGGGCTTGCGAAATGTAAATGCCTTCTGCAGGAACAAAACTACTTTTGCCATGCTAGACACAGGCTTGTTCATCTCTTCTATTATTTACAGGCGTGTCTCGGTAAAGTTAACAAATAAATAAGGATACCAGACTGTACTGTTGCATAGTCTGGAAGAACCTCGTTAGGGGAGTGAGGCTAACACCTCTCCATGAAGGGAGTGCACCTAAGACCCCACATTAAATACGAGCGAGAAAAGGTGTCGCTGCAACGCTTTCTGTGTTCGCGACGGTGTCCGAGCATTGTTTGACACCCTTTTGACTCACTTTTTTTCTGAGAGTGTAGAAACCATATTTTATGTAATCTATTGAATATTCTCTACTTTCATGTTTACAGGAAACATGTTTGAGAGCACAGCATAACCAGTGCAGCCCACTAGTCAAAGCAGACAAATTTTGTGCAGCCGCCTCTTTGCAGAATTGCATTGCATTGCAATATTGGTGCAAAGTTACTGCAATAATTTGTGCTGACTGTGTTGCTATGTTTTCTGCCGAAATGTTCTTTGTGTTTTATTAAACAAAGTCAGCACCTTTCAGTAGAATAGTTTGTTCCCTGGCCTCTTGAACTCTCTTTAAAGAAAGGACTGAAAGATTCGAGATTCGTAAGTCTCGTGAATTCGTAGAACCTTCCTTGGATTCGAATTCGGATTCAAGAAATTCTAGATTCGTCCATCTCTTAATATTCTCAACACAGAACTGTATTGATAATATTGAGAGGACGAATGGGGTGTTTCATCCACCATGGTCGATGGCAGTCGATGCTCTACCCCATTACCGGATCCCCAGGATCGGTATTTTCCGTAATGATAAACGCAGGCCCATTATTGTCCGCTTCGCGAACTTTAAAGTAAAAGATAGTGTGCTACAGTTGCGGCACAAGCTAAAAGAGAGTGAATTCAGCATTGCAGAAGACTTTTCTCTACCCACTCGTCTTGCTAGGAAAAAGCTATTAGAATATGGGAAGAGCATGAACAGTCCTTTTAAGCTTCGCTACAATAAGTTATACATCGACAACAAATGTTTTATGTATGATAGTGAAGCTGACTCTGTCTACGAAAATACTAGTCCTTCACGGTACCAGAACAGAATCAATTCAGGAGAAACGCTGGATTCTGCGAGTTCGAGTAATGAGGCACGCGGTTCGTATGTAAGCGTCGTCGAACGCACGCCTAATTGACCACTCGCAGAGGGTGATGGTCATAGTTCTACAAATGAAATAACTGTTTTGTACACCAATATACGGAGTGTTGTAAACAAGCGTGACGATCTTTGCTCAGTTATTGACTCATGTGATGCATCTATAGTTGTGCTGACTGAAACGTGCATTAATCTCAAACCGTGAGTTATTTAGGTGTGAACGTGATTACAATGTTTTCCGCGCTGATAGAGGCTCACGCCCCAAGCAGCACAGTGTACTGAAAGTCGAGTGCAATGGGGGTGGCCGGTATGTGTCTTATCAATGTTCTTTAGATTCACGAGTGTGTTCAAGGCCTTCCACCTACCCGTCCACCCCTATTGCACTCGACTTTCAGTAGATTGTGCTGCTTGGGGCACTGGTGGTGGTGTCCTCGTGGCAGTAGCCGTACACCTCAACGCAGTTATCGTGAACATTGATTGTGATCTTGAAATACTTTGGGTTTTAATATGTTGTCAACACGTCCGTTTTGTTTTGGGCGTCTGTTATCGTCCTCCATCGATGGATCGTTCATTCATGTGCAAACTTCATGATGTCCTTAATACGGTAGTTATTCGTTATCCAGCATTACCTTTATTCCTGCTCGGTGACTTTAATTTTCCTAATATAACTTGGGAGCGTGAATCACCATGTGTTGTACCATATTCTTCTGACTGTAATGAATTCTTAGACCTGTGCTTAGACTTTAATTTAACTGAACTTGTAAAAGAGCCAACTAGGGTAACAGAGGTCACTTCATCAACATTAGACCTCGTCTTCACTACAACGCCAACTTACCTGTCATCTATGACGTGCTTACCTGGTCTCAGTGATCACAAAATCATCCACTTTAAGCTTAACATGTCTACTCCATGTCCAGTAAGGCAGAGTAAAATAATTCGGGATTACAAGAATGCTGATTTCACAACTATCAACAGCTTGCTTGAAGCATGGTCGTCAGACTTTCTTCAAATATGTCACACGCGGTCAGTAAATGAAAACTGGAACGCGTTCAGAGACTTTGTGGAGTTTCTCATGGAAAAATACATTCCGCAACGCAGAATTTTCTCGCGGTCTGACTCCCCGTGGTTCAACACTCATCTCACGAGGTTGCGAAATAAGAAAAAAAGGTTATTTCGTGCCGCTAAGCAGTCTGGCAACGCAGAACGTTGGGCCGTATTCTACTACACTGAGCAAAAATATAAAGAGGAAGTTTTAAACGCAAGGAATACTTTCTTCGAGCAAACTCTGCCGACCATGCTAAAAGAGAATCCCAGGAAGTTTTGGAGTGTCTTCAGAGATGGGGGCGAACATGATGTTAAGCTGCAACAACCAAGTGGTGATGATATTCCGCCTGATCAGTGCGCTTCCGTGTTAAATGATCAATTTTCTAAGTCATTTTCTCACACTGCATCTGTAGATATGTCATATAGCATATCAGTTAACCTTCTTCCAATGGATCCCCTAGTGTTTGACATCGTTGGAATTATGAAGGTGATTGACGCGATAAAACTGTCATCTTCGGCAGGCGTTGATGGAATCAATAGCAAATTTCTTAAAGCAACTTCACTTTCATCCGCCGCTGTACTTTCGACACTTTTTCAACAGTCACTAGAAGAAGGTTGTGTTCCATCCGATTGGAAGGTTGGGAAGGTGATTCCGCTGTACAAATCCGGAGATAGAAGTTCACCCTTGAGTTACGGGCCTATATCGTTGACCAGTGTGCCATGTAAAATTTTCGAACACACTTAGTCAATCACTTGGAATTTCACTCATTTTTTTGTCCTCATCAGCATGGATTTCGTAAATTTTTCTCTTGTGCTACGCAACTAGTTTCACTGACTCATGAACTTGCCCTTATCCTTGACCACAGCTCCCAGGTAGACTGCGTCTTTTTAGATTTCGCTAAAGCATTCGATAAAGTTTCTCATTCTCTGCTCCTGTACAAACTAAGCAAACTTAGCGTTGATCAGAAAATCTTAGTATGGATTGAACAGTTTCTTTCCTGCCGCGTTCAATTTGTATCTGTCAATAATCATGATCCATCTCCCCCTCCGGTTACCTCTGGTGTACCGCAGGGGTCCGTACTTGGTCCTCTGTTATTCCTAATCTATATTAATGATCTACCTGGCTTTGTCAAATCGTCTCTCAGATTGTACGCCGACGACTGCGTTGTGTATCGCGAAATCAAAACAACCGATGACGTTGAACAGCTTCAGTCCGACTTAACAGCGATCTCACTATGGTGTCAGAAATGGTCAATGGAATTAAACATCGCAAAATGTAAACACATGAGAATAACACGTAAACTGTCGCCAGCAGAACCATACTGCATTGATAACGTGCCACTTGAGCAGGTATCTTCTTATAAATATTTAGGTGTAATCCTGTCTTCAAACCTCTCATGGTAAACCACATGTTTGCTACATTATAAATAAGGCCAATCGTACGCTCGGATACCTTAAACGTAACTTCTCTCGTGTCCCTAGTAGCCTTAAACTAAACTTGTACAAGTCGCTGATTAGACCCCATCTTGAGTATGCTTCAGCTGTATGGAGCCCTAGTAATCGTACCCTGATTAACGAATTGGAGCAAGTGCAGAACCGAGCCGCGCGATTCATTCTCTGCAACTACCATCGAACATCCAGCGTGACACTAATGAAGAATCATTTATCATTACAATCATTACAGTCCCGACGCGACTTTTCTAGCATTTCTCTGTTTCATAAAATTTATTATCACAACATGTCGCTAAAAAACGAACTTCTTTCCTCTGCACATTATATATCCTTGCGAGTAGATCATTCTCACAGTGTTTGTTCCCATAGCTGCAACTAACACACTGGCTGATTCGTTTATCCCGCGCACAGCACGTAGGTGGAACCACCTTCCTTCTTCTGTTTCCAACATCAGCTCTATCACTCATTTCAACAATGCACTTAGCGAATATAGTATTTGATACCTGTTTTGATACGTGTGCTTATTTGTCCATGAAACCTGCATTTTGATCAACTGCATTTCTTGTTCTTGTTTTTTGTATAACATATGTGTATGTCTATTTTCAATATATTACCCACTCCCCTCTGTAATGAAGAACCCTGAGGGTAAATAAATAAATAAATAAAATAAATAAATAAATTACGTGTGGTGATGCGGGGAATGAAAATATGAGATCCGTCACAATAAGGATCTATGTGTTGTAGTACCCATAGAGGTGAAGAGAGCTTTCGTGGGTTGAGGGGGGGGGGGGGGTATGTGGCCAGGGACCAAGCAATTTTGTGTGTGAGAGAGAGGGAGGAGCGCAGCTCGTTAAGGGATCCGGAGAGTACGGTTCGGGAAGGTGTTTGCAATGGAGGGGAGTATGTTCTGTCTGTAGTTTTGTCAGTACGACATACTGGCGTGAGCAGGGGAGTCATAGGCAGTCCATATTATCAGCATTGTCGGTACCATCTGTAATTCACGTTACAGAATGGCAGAAACACAAAATATTTTCAAGTGTACACCCATGTACTATATGCATGAGGTAATTGCCGGCGCAGGGGGAGGGTTGGCTGCGCACGGCTGCGATGCAAAAAGAAAAAAAGGTTGCGCCCCTAGCGGCAAAGTCGACCGAAGGAGTTCACAGTATGCTGCTGCTGTCGGAAGATAGCCTTGTGCGTTTTGCTTTCATGCTTCTTTGCTTTTTGCCGGCGAACTAAGAGACGGATGAAGTCTGTCTCGGCAGTTCGGAGAGAGTAAGAATTATATTTGAACTAGAGAGTATAACAGAACTAAGTGAACGCGCGTCAACGCACAGGTGGACGCATCATCACAGTATCATGTGCGCAGGAAGAAATCGAAAATATTTGAAAAGGAAGAAAAATGCACAAAAGTATTTCGCTGCGCTGAGCATTTCCGGATTGCCGTTGTTTCCAAGTCGTTTTCTTCAGCAAGGTGATCTAAATGTATGTGAAAGTATTGTACGCTTGCAGCAGTTGGAGATTGCCGCATGTGCGCCACGAAGTCTCTGAGGCAGTCGATAAACTCACATGACCATATGACTCTCGTTTTGCAGGATAGCGAAGGAGGATGTATGTGATGTCGAACATCTTGAACAGTGCTACCAACATCTCATCCCTGCATATAAGTAAGGGTCATGTTTCATAATGGCTTCTCTCGGCGGATGAGTCGGTAGATTCCAAGATAGCGGATTCAAAGCAAGCCGATGAAGGTGGTAACTTTTTTGGGCGGATACAAATCGCTGAGGTCTTTCGCGACTGACATTAAATGTGCTGTGTCATATGCGGAGATTTTTTATTCTGATGGATGTCACAAACGTCCAGTATTTCCGTCCACTAGACGTGCTCAGACATGTGGATGGGATATACATGTTTATAGTACATCCCTGAAATATCCCGTGGATTAAAATGGATATCTATTAGACGCGCACAATATCTAGGACTACACCTGTTTATTTACAGGGAGGACTTGAATAGAAGCCTATGCCACACAACGACAGACACGAAAAACGCGCCTACATTTTCAGGAGTAGTGGGATTCCGCATAGATGAATTCTGTAAGACGAGCGCTACTATGTATGGAAGGAGGCCGGTAAGCATCACTACGTGAAAAAAATATCATATACTTGGTATTTTCGTATTGTTTAGATTATGAAAATGTAGACGAGGTCGTAGTGCGGCGAAGTAATACAGCGATTTTTTTTCGATTCTTAGAATGGCTTTAAACTTTTTTCCATGACAATACGTTGTTTTTCATTTTCCGGTAACCGCATTTCCAAGGAAATTGGTTCGCGCGTGACCAAAGAAGTGACGCAAGTGGCCAGAAGAATTGACGGCATTAACGTTTTTAATGGCGATCGATAGTATTAATGATTGATTAGTATTGTGCGAGCTCCAAGCGTCTCAGCAGCAGACTATTAGTGATGAGGTGCTCTGGTACTACGGACGGACCGCTTCTTGATAGAACCAAAGAATAGATCCTACACTCAGGTTTAAGGCAAACCTAGTGGAGTGGTTGCCAGGGTGTCCACATTCACGTATGATTAGTGATACTTTACTGACACGATGAATACGCCACTCACAAAGCAAGTCGTCTACCTCAGGCGGATCCTTGACCTCGCTGAGAAACAAAACTCCTGGCGTGTATACATTTTTTCCTCAACTCAAGTATGTCAGTGCTATTTCGGTCTCAGCACTAAACGGTTCATTATTTACTACACCTGAAGGCACTTTAGGAAAAGCACGATTCATTTATATGGGAGTACTACCGGTTTCAGCTACAACACCGTTTCAGCTATATCAGCTGAAAGATGTGTCCTCTGTGTGCGTTTGATAGAAGCCCAGAAAGTGGAAAATACGAGGTCTCTGCTTAGACACCACGTTAGGAAACACGCGTGAAGCAAGATTACGCGTGGCGTCATAGCATTGACAACATCATTTTGAGGTCATGTCGTTTTAGCGCTTCTCGACATATTCCGATTGGCTTCAAGCCAGAAGACGAACGTATTTTGCCAACGTCCACTATACGATGCTTCTTCCCAGACATAGTAGCAGATTTCCCCGCAGTTTAAGCCAATCGCATCGACTCAGTGTGTAATAGTAGGTCGTCATCGCATCCTTGAAAGTGGTCAACAGTAGGAGACCTCATGTAGAAAACGGGTGTCATGTATCGGGTGAATATAACTACCGAGGTCGAAAGACGCCCGGAACAGTGCACAAAAAGAGTAAACGGACTGTTTACAAACGATCACTGGTGCGGCCACATTTATGGTCACGTGTGGGTTGACATTTGCTGTGACGTGCGACCAGGACCTGTCCTAAATGCATTGCCTTCTCCCAGCACGTTTTCGTCTATGGAGCAACGTTGGACGCTGCACCTGTGGCGTCGAGGCAGACGAATTTCCTTGCGTGTTAGGCGGACTTCGGCAAGAACCGTCCTCATATCCATGCCGAAAGTAGAATACTCTTTTAAACTCCACACAACTGTGCCACATAAGGTGTTGAGTAAGAAAGACTCAGCCGTAGGGATGATCACATGTATTTCATTTCAGGCTTGATCCGACGCACGCGTCTGGCGTGAGGCGCTGCGTGAGCTCCTGGCGCTAGTAAACTAAAAATAAAACGTTATAGTTCAGTCTAAATAAGGGCTCCATAAAAATTCATCAAATGCTTTTGATTCTGAAACTTTACTGAAAATGCTCATGGGTGTCATTTTCATGTTGGATGTGTGACAATGATATGGTGAGTGATGAATACACATCTCGTCTGTCACCGTTCTAGGGCAAAGTCTCTGTAGTGAGCCAATCATGTACCACGCAGTGTGGGATTTCGGTGGGATATGACATTATACATCACATCATCTTCCTTGGTCCATGCAAGGCTCCGCAGACTGTAAGTGCACAGAGCTGAGTGAACACTACCTAGATGGATAAAGCCTGCTCAACCGTGGTCGTGGCGTGATAGTCAGAATAGTGTTTTCCGCAGCGGTAGCCAATCCAGATTGTGAAACACTAAAGAGATATACGTCTTCACTGTTTTTTTCCAAATTGGATTATGAATTTTCTGTGCACGGTTCACACGGCCGTCACAGTGGATCCAGTACAACGCAGAGGACTACGTTTAGTTAACGGAGATTTCAGAACTTCGCCAATACATAGAAACATAGAACAAACATACATAGAAACAAATCAGTGGTCCTTAGAGCAACGCGGGTTTTACCTGGCTGCTTCATATGTATTAAGAATCAGGGTGCACCCCCAGAACCATGCCTATCAATGTGTGAAAGGTACACAATTCAGGTACTCAATTTCTTGAACAGGCCTTCAGCTGTGCCTTCTTTTAGCATTCTAATGTAACAAGCAGTTGATCACTGTAGCTTTCCAGAGTACAACTCTATCATCCTTGAGTGAAGTAAAAAAAAAATATCCGTGGCAGCGCCCTCCAAAATGGAACATGTACCTCTTCAGATACAGCAAACGTGAAACTGTGAAACACAATACTGCAACAGGAATTTGATGTGCTAAAGAATAGCTTTGGCGGCCATGTAGAGCTGTACACGGATGGTTCAAAGACCGAGGTATGGTCACTGGCACTGTTGTAAGGTCACGTCGTTTGAAGGTAACCATGTCTGTCTTCACAGCAAAGTGTATGCCATAATTTTAGCCCTTAATTATATCTTACAAAATCAAATCATCAGGCATATACACAGATTCTTTAAGTTGCTTACAGACTACCTGTGTCATTCATTGTCCATGGTGCAAAGAGGCTAGCACGCACTGTATCTAAAGGGGTTATCGGTTACTTTTCTGCTGGGTACCCAGCCATCTTGGTATACCCGGAAATGGCCGATCGAGCAGCTCCTGCTGCCCTAAGAAACGACATAACGCCCTTCGACATTCCATCAAAAGTCTATGTTTAAAAAGCAGCAGACACTGGCAGAGGTTTTGGGACCAACTGACAAGGAGCACATTACACATTATAAAACCCAGGATACACTCCTCCATCTGCATCCAATCAACGGTATGAAGAGCTATCCTGTCGGCTCCGCCTGCGACACATCTATTTAACACACGGATATCTCTTACGGGAAGAAGACCCTCCCGAATGCAGTCACTGTGGGGAATAACTCAATCCCTCACATCCTCATTGTAAGCCTAGCATACCAGCATCTTTGTGAACATCATTTTCTTTCGTTCTATAGAAACTTCTTACCACTGTTCCCTGCGCTAACCCAAACACATCAAATCAAAGCTCTCAGCCGTCGTAACCACGGCATGAAGCACTAACGTCTGCGAGCAGTCCAGGCGTACTAAACGGGAAAACTTTAAAATAAAGCTCAAAACTGTCCCATATTTTTCTTGTGACTAATTTTGTGGAATGTGTTCTACTTTATATCTACACATTCGTCTCTACAGGTTCCAAGTTAGTTGCAATCATTTCGGAGTTTCTGGATTCGTAAAAGGGCGAGCCGCAATCAGACGGGCTATATATGACCACGTAGAGAAGGGAGAGGAGGTAATAAGCAGACTTTCTGTAGCTAAGAGGCGTTGGCAGAGGCTGCAATAATGTGAAAATGTTGGAAGAGCGCAATACAGCGTAACCGGCGCGGATTCTTTCCCCGTGCCATTGTTATATGGCGTCTAGTTCCGCTGCACCGTTCTTGTCATTAGCGATGCGACGAACACCATGCGCGGAACACGGCGATAGTATATGATCAGTGTTTTCCTGCTGGGTCATAACAATCGTGCCGTTTGAACGAATCTGCTGCTGTCTTTTGGCTGTTGCCCTGTCAACTTTTCAGAGCGCTTTTAGAAAACAGAACACAAGACTTTTATGTGCTGCTTTACATACCAGAGAATAACGTTGGAACGGGTTGCACACTTGCAATAGAGGGCGATATTAGCGACACTTCCCTGTTAACGGCTCAAGCCTGGCAATATGGGGCCCCTATTGCCAAGTTTAATGCAATATGGGGAAAATCCTGGCAAAACCTTGAGGGGGTGCTGAGAACCGTTCTGGGCCATGTCGAACAGTGGGAACACATGTCAGAACGCTTTTTCAATACAGTCCGGTGCACACAATACATCGACGCTGTGCCAGGATATTTTGAATGAATAACTACATACCCCAATTTAAGCAGGGTACATTTGCTCCTACGTGAACCCATATGCCAAGTTTTACATTAGACGGGGTACTAGTGTGTAAATATGTTGAAGCACACTGTGTGAGATATGACGGCCATGGCCACGGCAGACACCTCCGTCAGTGAGACGTCTACGGATGACGTATCGTCATGCAGCGTAGGGTGACGTAGCGTAGCGTCCTAAAGGGAACAAATGCTATGGCCGATTTCCTATCTGTTCTCATATCAGGGGTTGGTGCCGAACTTTGTATGATTATGTATCCATCAAGCTATGGGGCACAGAAAATGTTATTCTGTAAAATAAAAACATTTCCCTTTGTACCTTTCTGTGTGCTATGAACTGATGCAAATGTACGAGAGCGTCACAAAACTGATTAACATTTCGTTATTGCCTTTCAGTCCGGACAAGCATGCTTCGACGACGACCATGAGGTACGTGCACTTTTATCTTATAATTCGACAACCAACTTTATTAGCTACGCTATGACCGGATAGATTGACAGAAAGCACCAGAATCTTTCGTGAAAACTGGCTGCACCATTCGGCATTCCGTCAAACACTCTTCAATGCTTTATGGTGTCACTATAGGACATTGATGCCACAATATTAATCGAAGTGCCAAAAACAACCCAAAGGACGCACGCTTAGACACAGACAGACACGACGCAGACACTTAGCTTCTTGATGTCTATAGAGAGAACTGCCTGTTTCATCTCCGATGACGCAGCTTGCAGCTCACGCACCCGTTTCAAGTGTCTTAAAAACGTCATCCCTTCCAGAGCTCGGTCTGTCCTTCAATCTTCATTCGACTAGCATACATTCAAAACATATCTAAATATAGAGTTGATGGATATGTAACACAACCCTCAGGATAGCCTAAAATGTCTCGCACTCGTGCGCTACCACGCTCCTGGCTGTGTTAAAAGCGGCTGTGCTACGCTAAAATGGCAAATACTCGTATAATACTATAATACCACGTATTATAATACCACGTAGTTGATACTGAGACTGAGTTATTGAGTTTACTGAGACCAAGCTGATGGGATGATCTCAATCACAACTTAGCAAGCAGACACTTCATGGACAGACCGCCGTTCTTTCCATCACCCCATTCAAACAACAACAACAACTTTATTTTCGGTCTTGGAGAGTGGGGAGTTTCATCGCAACAGGCGATACTCTACCCCAGTGCTTGGTGGAATGGGGGGAATAAAATAACGAGCCCCTTTACAATAACGATCGAAGTCCGATGGTGTCCAGAAATGTCAGAAGAGCTTTGAGCGCAGAGCGTTGCTGGGCTGGATTGGGCCAGGGACCAAGCAATTTCGGTAGGGAGAAAGGGCCAGAGTCCAGCTGACGAAGAGACTCGGAGAGTGTGAGTCGGGAAGGTTCGTAGTGAGGGCAATGAAGAAGAATGTGCTCCAGATCCTCAAGAGCACCACAGTGGCAACAGGTGGGAGAATCAATTTGTCTCAAGCGGTAACGCCACTGAGCTGTAAAGGCCACATCGAGGCGCATGCGGTGGATTAATGCAGCATCCTGACGAGATGTGTTTCGTGGCATGCGGAAAGCGAGCATGGGATCAACTCTGTTCAACATAGAGGGGGGAAGAATGTCGGTTGTCCGTTGGCGGGGAGTCCATTCAAGATACTGCAGGCACCTGTGAAAATAAACAGTAAATACATGAAACAAGTACATTGATGAACAATTTGTGCGCGTGCGTGTGACCACTGGCAGTTTCTAAAACAAGTGAATTACGTATGCACTATTTACACAAGAAATTTCAGCTACAAAATTCTGCTATCCCAGGGAACGGGTTCACTGCGAAATTCGAAGTAGGATTAATGAATGCATAATTAATGCGGCGGAATGCGCGTGTTCTCTTGTTTTTTCGCTTATCGCGGACACACCGTGCACCCACTACCACTACGCAACGCTATCCACCTCTACCCACACCTATCCACCCCTAAGAATCACTATCAGTAACTGCAAAGCCACAACAAGGGCGGCAGCATTCTCCCCCCCCCTCCCCTGGCCTTGCTGCCGTAGAGAGGTATTCCATCTACCATTGTGCTTGCAAGGCATGCCGGTATTGAATAAGGAAGGGAGCGGAAAGGTTTTCCTCCGGCCCTTCACACATCACATCACGGTTTTCGAACTCGGGAATTGTAATGCTAAAGCATAAAAGATATTCTACTTTGTATGGTGTTGAAAGATAGAATAAATTAATTAATTAGCATAGTAAGTGCGAATTTAGGAGTAGTTCCTTCGTAAGTCCCTCTTGATTCCCCCTTAGTATTCCAATTTGTCTATTCTAACCTTCTGTTATTTTATCATTTCATTTATGAGTTTAACTTTTGCTAATCCCTTTTTAGTACTCGAAATCAGTCCCAAACGTTCGACCACTTCAGCAACAGCAAAGTCGTACGACTGCCACGGTTCTCGGTTCTACATTTGTGGCTGTAAGCGGGTCTGTCCCCAATCCACGTAGCTCATGTGTCGTGTTACTCCTCGTTGGGGAGCCGAGTGCCGCGAGGATATTTATCCCATTAAGTTGTCAGTTGCAACGCATTCGCAAAATCAACAAGCACAATTACCTGAAGCTCTCCTGTTACATACTAAACCGGGACAAACAGAACGAAGTGGGGAAGAAAACAGTAAAAAAAAAAGAAAAAAAAAGAATCTAGCTCTGACTGCTTAGGATTGCTACGGTTGCGAGCCTTGCAGGAGACAACGTTATTCCACGCTCCACTTTTCGCGCTACCTTCGCATTAAAGCTTCACTGCTGGTTTGAGTCATCTGTTGTCTTCGTATTCTTTGTTGTTCAGATTCAACGAAATCTACCTCTTTCATTAATATCCCTGGAACATGTCTACCTGGTCACGAACGTCCTGAATATCCGGATATCCTTGTGATCCCACACTGTTAAGAAAAGAGTGTTCTTTAACTCTTTTCCTTGTAGCATATATCACTCGCTTTTGGACAGTACAATTACTCTCAATAAGGGAGTCTCCTCACAACCTGTAGGGAGTGGGGATACGCTCTAACGCCTTACTGGAGAGTAATATTACTCTCCGGTAGGAATTAAGGGAGTAACTCCTTTGTTGAGAGTGATTGTACTCTCCGAAAGGGAGTTATACATGTGGCAAGAAAAATGAGTTAAAGTACACCATTTTTTTAAGGGTGCAGTAAACAACACATGTCTCAGGTACGCCTACAGATTATCGCGCTCTGCATGCTTGCATTCCGATGTATAAGCCGCAGTTCATATATCCTGGGGAAGTTCCTGGACTATCCAAGATATAAGCACTGATTGAACGTCGCTCGAATGTCACCGGGATGTCGTCTTAGATATACACATGCGTCGGACGTTTATACAATTTCTTTTTTACTGTCAGTCTTATTTTTACTGAGTAGTATTTCGATGGAGCTGGGAGAAAGCAGAAATACCTTGTCTGAGCTTCCGATATAGCGTGAATAAATTTTATTCGCGTGTTGCTCGCATTGCAAAGCATTTACGTAGCATCCATAAAGAAACAGATGAATGGCCTTACAGCTCTAGATAGCAGGTAATCACAGTAGAGCTCACAGCCTGAATCGAAAACACAGTATTTGACAGGAACTGACGCTGTCAGAATTGTTGGCATACGTTGACTGGATGCAGGTGTAGCGACATTGCAAAGGCACATCCATCGTCGTCACCGCTACAAACGTCTTACGCCCTTGTATAATTAGCGTGATTTTGCTGAAATGATGTTTGAAACGTTTCTTTTTGTTTTGCGGTTACGACCGATTGGCATCGCGAAGCAATGCAAGTGAAATGATGACTCTTTACAGCAGGTATACAAGCAGAGATCCGGTGCATCTTACAGTGACATTGCTAGATATGTTGTTTCGAGCAACGTTAATAGTCTACGGGGAGTTATTGAATGTAACAACACATTGAGTAGTGCATTTCACACGCTTCAACGTCCGATCTTGCCGTGCTACTTCGGCATTTGGTATAGGTACCAATACGCATTTTCTGCATTTTCAGCCAATAGGGGGTGCACACGGGTAATATGGGGAATGTTGCAGACATTTTCACCATATTGGTTGAATCTTTGCAATGGTATCCCATATTGTCGACATTTTCCCCATTACTGGCTCGCACTTGGCAATATGGAGCCCTTGTGTCAAGTTTCAGCCAATATGGGGAAAATCCTGACAACGCTTCGCCTTTGTGGGTTAATATTCTGTGCTACCTGAGGACCTTCGTGGGATCTTGGTTGCTTGCTGAGAACACGCGCAATACATGTAACAACATTTTTTCAGTACAGCCTGGTTGCTCAATATATTTAAGAGAAATACTAAGAAGCTAAGGCTGAATATAACAATAATGAGAGGCTCAGCGAAACTGAAGTTCGAAAATGATCAGCAGAACCATCCACTACCGCCAGAACGCGGTCGAACAAGTTTGAATCTCGATGGGTGGATGCCACATCCCAGACAGCCCCGCCACCGCCACATCAACGCAACTGCCTCGACTAGCCTTGGCTAGGAGCTTCGACTGAAGCGCACTGTGACAAAATCTGTAGCCAACGGAAGCTCCGGAGCAAGCGTTGCCAGTTGTTTTCAGAGTCTGCGCCTGCTTTCACCAGCTAAAAATACGCTACGCTCCCCCGGCTGCTTCAGTATGGCTTCCTGCGGCCGCCCACAGAGCCGTTCAGCTCCTTTGCTCCCTTTCGATCTTCCTCCCTGCCCTTTCCTTCTTACGTCTATTCGTATGATTTAGTTGGCCTTCATGAAAGCGACATTTTCCGTTATGTGGAGTGTTACTGAAAGTAACACTTAGTACAGTAAGAGTTACTGAAAATAATATTGTATGAGCATCATAAGCGTTGTCGTCACTACCTCTGAACTTTGATCGCTTTCATCGTTGCATCCATAAAGGCGATCGGCGAGGCCACGAGCGTTCATCAGCCGGCATCGACGCATCAACATCTACGAGCTCTTTAATTCGGTCCTTTACCAACCTGAACTCGTAGTGCTAACAACGTCTTTAACTTCAATAAAAGTCGGCTTTGGTAGCACGCCTCCTGCCCCACACCTTTATTCATCAATATCTGTCCTGGCCATCAGGACCGCCACTTTGCCGTCACGCGACCAGCGGGGCGACACCGTAATCCAATTTTTGTGCCTGACATCGCGTGGTCGACAGGAACTCCATTCCGTTATGGGGCAAGATGGTTTCAGATTCAGTCGGGTCGGATTCCCTGCGGCATCTACTCTGGATCATTCAGTAGTGACGGTTGTGTTCATCTCCCTTTCGGAGCGTAATAGGATTTTCCCGAGCTTGTCTCCGAAGCTGTAGCGTGTTGGAGGTCAGCAAAGTTCCTTACCTTGTACTTTTTTCTCGTCACCGCGGAACACTGTCTAAGGCTGATTAGCGATTTATGCGAGTTTAACATGACGCATTTACGTCATTTTATAGCTTCGATCACTGATGATTGTGTTAGCAAGTTATTTTTCATTTTCAACATTAGTCTAACGCAGGTTCGGAGAACGCTTTGCCACTGAAGTCTCTCGAGAAATCGGTCGCTCTAACAGGATGAGCTCGTACTAACTATTACCGGCCTAAAGCCTTAATGAACGTCTATTTAGCCTTTCATAAAACGCCTGCTGATCCATACCTTTATTCATCAATATCAATATTGGCCAAATAGGAACATCATCTGGACTAGTGGCTACTAGCCACTCTTTCCGTTTTTGTCCCTCGAAGATCCCCGCTTATTGTGTTCCTTACTGTTTTCGTTTTTTGGTGATTAATTTAATAATGGTGATTTGGTGATTCGATTTCCGTTCCTGCAGAAGATATTTCGTCTGTTTTTGTGTCTCTGCTCTTTCGGTGTCGGGTTTCGTTCTCGTTGGTTTCCGATTTTCGTAAGACGAATGCAAATATATTTTTTTGTTTCTGTTTCTGGTATTAGTAACGGAGCCATTATTGTTTCTCTCTTTATTTTCGTTTCCTATGGAATTCAGGTAGATACCGTTTATCGTTTTAGCATCTGTTTCCCGTCGCACTCCCTGGTTGCGTGGCATGAAATAAAAATGCTTCATATAGCCGCGGAGATGCATATTGTATTCAAATAGTGCTGTGTTTCCACAATACACTAGGAAAAGTAATTCGCTATCCAAATAGTTTGGACAACCTCGCATGTCTTCATGTACAGGTCTACGTATGTCATATGAAAGTTTATTTTTGCCGAAAAAAAAAAACAGAATTCGCGTGCCGTGACGAACGACTCAGCTGAAATGACGACAGGTCTAAAGTTGAATAAGTCTCTTACGATTCATGTTATTGCACCACGACCTGGATCCGGACACAGGTGTTCATCTATCTGTACTTCCATGGTACGGTCTGTTTAATGAACGCAGCAACACAGCGCAGCAACCATCGAGACGAAGGAAGAACCACACAACATAGGCGCTGAGTAACAGCTGAAGTTTATGCTATGCACCGCAGCAAAAGAAAAGGGAAATGGGAGGGGAAGAAGGGAATACAAGCACAGTGGCTACACATGAGACGCGTTTAGATAAGCAATCTCTCGTAATTGAAGTTCAATGCAAAGAGCACTGACACGGCTTTCTTTTCTGCCACGGATCTTGAGAGCTTCGAATATCGCTCTGGTGCGCTCACCGTTCTATCTGGCGAAAACCCGAGTGCTCTCTAGCAGAGGCCAGTAGCCACATGCTCCTCAGTGTAGCGCAAAACTGCTTCCTGCCCCTGATTTCAGAGAAGTAGCATGTTAAATAAGCCTATCATTAACGCACCTCCCCGTCTGGCTTACGCATGAATTGTCACAAGTCAACGGAATGTCATCAAAGTACAAAATCGCTCAGCTTTCTGTTCTAAACAACCGTCCGTTTCTCCTTTTCTTCCTACAGCTGTGCTTCTTCGAGCAATGTGGAAGGAAATACAGCGAGATAAAGGCGCTGGCCCGTCGTAATTGGAACCTACCAGACAGTCATTACGACGAAGATGCTGCCTGTGCAAAATATCCTTGAGGTGGCGTTCATCTGCTCAAGATTGCCTGGTCTTGTCGTGCACGTTACTTCGATTCGACTAAGCGACTGCTGCCGCTGTCTTGTTTTCAATATTCCCTGCATTGAGACACTGTTGCAGAACTGCTCAGAATTGTGAACTATGTGATTCTATAACACATTGATGCTCCTTTGCCACTTGTGTGTGTAATTGTTGAAACTGTGCTACAAGAGCTATAACGTGAGCTTGCGTAAAGTAGGATGCAACTGGAAACAAGGCTGATTGAGTGCCGTCAAAGTACTTTGTAAGTGTAGGTTATCCGAATGGTTTTAAATTTGGTTTGCGGATGCCATCGCGAACGACGGCACAGAGATAAGCACGACACATTACTCATTATAAATGCAGTAATGGAATGCCAAATAGTTCCACTATACCACCATGCAATAACACTTGTACACATGGTACGGTTGAGTTAGGTTAAAGGGAGACTGCGCAGGGATTCGAAAAAAAGAAAAACAGAAACGTGAGCGAACACGAAGCACCTCCTCTATGCCGAATACAACAAACCCATTCGTTTTGCGCTGGTAGTTGGTAAATGATGACACTAGCACACCCAGACCGAAATGGGAAGAGCAAAAGAAAAAATAATAGTTCCATACTACGATGGTTCGTCTGGAGCAGGATACTATAACGTCACCCACCAGCATTGTCGTCCGCTTGCAAACCTTCGTTCTCCCATGATGACGTCTATGCAAAGCATTGCAGGCGTGTACCCCTGGATTGAAGCCAGGCACGTGATCTTTGACAGCACGCGATTGCCGCACATAAAGCGTTTTTTTTTTGTTTTTTTTTCATATGTGGCTATTTTGGGTGTAGGGTTTTTTTCAAAGCAGCTTGCTTGTCCGGATAGTGAGCTATGTCATTCGCCAGCAAGTATTTGTACTCAAGCTGGGTGACACCCGGGGCTGTGACGCTACCTACTCCATGTGCGCTGCCAAGAAAAGACACCGGAAATTAACAGCACATGTGATCTCTCAGACGCGGTGGCCGCTCATTTTTATCAGTGGGGCCATTTACAGCAATCCAGCAAACATGCACACTATATGCGTAGCAGAAGAAAGCGAATAGGTGATTTGCCTCGTGCACCTACTTCCATCAAGGGACTGTGTCAGCAGACTGAATGCGCTAGATCGCGGTTTTACTAGTGGATTAGTTTTGCGTGCCGATAAGAGGTACCCTTCATAAACGTATTGAGTGGTTCACTGCGCATTTTTTTCTTGCCCCGAGCTTTTTGCTTGGTCACGGAGGGCAAAAAGTATAAGTGTCCCACCTGCCTACGTCCATGCAGAGATTACGAACCGTGCACTTGTTCATTTGGGTCTGTTTGTGTCAGAGTCGAACCTAATCCGAAACGAACACTATTACTAACCGTTACCTTTGGCCGACTCGGAACTGAACGAAAAATACCGGTAACCGGTTCAAAATACCGTTCATACGGAACCAAGGGCGGGGCTTTGCATGTTGTCCATGAACATGAAAACACATTTTTTTATTGTCTTTTTCTTTTAATTACTGCAATGACCCGCTTCGGTTGGAGATTTTTCTCTAAAAGACGTCCATTGAAGGTGCCAAAAGGGGTAGTAGCCACATCAATACTGACGGCGCCCTGCTTTAGAAATAATGTTTTGGGATGAAACTCATTTGAATTTTTGTTTAAATAATGACTGCCTCCCATTCATTCAGCGCAGCTTGTAGGAGGTGTTGGATATACACTTAACATAAGACATGTATAGTTACATAACATGAATATAAATATATCTAAATACATATATAAAAAACAAAGTTCTTCGATTGTGCAACGGTTCGTGAAACATCCGACATATTGCAGATAACAACGTTGATGCCAACCGCCGCTATGAACGATTTCTGTCAACTATCAACAAATTTTACCTGGTCATGCTTAGCCTTCATAGACATAGGTTGTCAGCGGTTGAGCACTTTGTTTAAGATGGGATAATGTGCCAGTTGTTCCTGCGGTAAATATGGTGATAGTTATTCATATATGTTCAGATATGTTATCATACTGGTGATCAAAAATATGCGGAGGCTACAGTCAGATAATCCATCTTCCTTAAATGCGTGAGGTAAGGATGATGAACTGCCAACGTCCCCACGCAGACTGAAAAACATGGAAGTTGGCTTGGTAAACGTTATCCCTGTTATTGAAGCTCACGCATCCCGTGTTGGTTGAGATAACATACAGATAATGCACAGAAAACATATTTCAGAGACTGCATCTATATGTGGCATTGGCGGGGCCCTCTAGCCTGTTCAACACAGCGCATGCAAGAAGGATGAAGTATATGCTCTTGGGCTAACGGCCAGACAAGCTGTCACGTGACGATTAGCTCGGCGGAAATTCGTGAGAGGCGATTCAATCGCTCGCTATCGAGACGCATGTGGAACCATCTAGTAGCGAGAGTACCATCCTTCGCTCAGCACACCATAGCCCTATAGCTTCACAGAGGCGCTCGCTTCGTAATTCATAAATATTGAATAAAATCTGCGCAGTTTTGGAACGAGATATTCCGATATACCACATCCTTTGTTGTGATTTTTTGCTGGAGGACAGGCGACAAGGCGAGGACAGACGGCAGAGGACAAGGAGAATGTATGCGTCCACGACATAAGTCATCAAATGATGCAGTGCCGCGCATTTTGGTATTTCACATCTGCCGCTCAACGTAAGCAACTACGAAAGAAAGCCACCCTGGCAACAATGTTTTAAGCTTAGCTGTGGAAACCTAGCGTAGTATTTACTCTATATGATTCAGTTGCCTTGCAATACAGCTTCGATATCAGAGTTGATTACGGCTGCCCAGGCAGCACATGGTGGGATAATAGATGACTATTTGATGCCTAACCTTAGACATCTGGGATAACTATAGAATGCCTAAGGCTAGACCTAATGTCAAGTAGACGTTCACTAGCATAGCAGTAGACGTGCTAATGTAACAGTAATAGCCGCCTAACCTTAGACATGATTTACCCTTTTCTAGACATGGTGCCTAAAATTAGTCATGGCTCTTAGACATCCATTAGCACTGAAGTTTAGACTTAGATCTGTTTTATACCTCCATTTCAGAAGTAGGTCTAGGATTAGGCCTTTGTTATACCTCACTTTTGCTACCCTTATCCGTAGTTTAGACGTCTTGTCTATCGTACCCCCGTGCATATTAATGTGAATTTTCTGTCTGTGTATAACCCCTTGTGAGTACTTCAGTCGAAGAGCACGCGTTTTGTAATGAATTTATTTCAACAAAAAACTGTACACAAAGTATGCAAAACTAGTCACAGCGGTGAACCCTTCAGATCTGTTTGTTACAAGCACAAATATTATGCAAAAATGTGATGAGCTTTGGTGGTTAAAGGCACGCTAATCTACCCATTTGTAGTGTCACTTGCTTGAAAGTACTGGCAGGAAGCACCACTGGTCCTGAAGCCACAAACTGGTGTGGATCCTCAAAAAAGTGCGGTAACTGCAGAATAAGCATTCCCTCTGGTACCCCTGGTTCTCCGCCTCGTGGACGCTGTTACCCAGACAAACCTGCAAAACAACCCAGGCAGCACATGGTGGGATAGTAGACGTCTAAACATGTCTAGAACGAAACTTTGTGGCTAAGCGGGCGTTCACACGGGCCAACTTTCTGCACCAACTCGGACCAACTTTGGAGTTGGTGGCAGTCGGCCGACATCACCAACCATGACCAACTCGAGTTGGTGGGAATGGGTCGGTCTAACCAATCAACGCGAGCAGCATTGCCACGTGACCCTCGAGGGCATCAAGCGATTTCGTTCCTGTCGTACTGCGTAGCATGGGTTCAAATCCTACAGGGGTACATGGTACTTTTTTAAATTTTTGTTTGTTGCTAGCGCTATATAAACATATCAATAGGTATTTTTTTAGATACTGGTGACCTTCTGGCGAAATAAAATGACTTCGTTTTGATTAATGACAGTTAAAGAAAAGTCACCAGCGGTTGGACTTCAACCCATGCACCCCGATTGCCGTAGGGTTGGTTGTGGGCGGAGCTAACGAGTTGGTACGTGTGAACGTGGAGACGGCACCGTCTCGAAATTGGTCCAAAGACGGTGCTTCGAGTTGGTCTGAGTTGGTGCTGAAAATCGGCCCGTGTGAACGCCCCCTAAGGCTACGTGTGGATGTCTTATAGACGTCTAACAGCCTATACGTTATTTAGACCTCTACAGAAAGCAGTTTACTAGACATCGCTCTGATATTGCACAGCAGACATCTAATTTTTGACGTACAATAGATGTATAATTTCTGAACGTACAGTAGAAGTCTAATTTTTGACGTACGATAGATGTATACTTTCTGAACGTACAGTAGAAGTCTAATTTTTGATGTCTAATAGCTGGCTAATTGTAGACCATATTGAAAAACACCTGTATATGGCCACAGGGATGACGTTTTGAACTTCTATGGCTTGATCTATAGGGCCAACATGGTGCCGTGCGTAGCCTTATCATGCAGGTGATGTAGGACCTACCTGAAGCAATACAGAATTCGATAGTGGTCAGATATCTCAAGTGAAACATGTCTAATCCCATATCACGCTACAGAGCACATCCAAAGCCATAAGGCGGTTTCTCACATCCTGCATAAATACCACTGGGGACAATCTAGGCCCATGTGAGATAAACCGATGGGGTGTATATGTCCATCGTTTTAATGCACTATGGAGGAATAACATATGGTAAAATTACTTGTCAAATTTGTCGCAACAATGAAACTCCAGTGCTGTGATATATCTGGTCACTAAAAGCTTTGCATTTGAAGATCTGCAGTGCACAGAAATGTACACTTCAAGTGCTAAAATTAAAATGACTATATAAAAACTACCGTGATTTTCAAAGTATGTACATGGCTGTATGGTTTGTATTGGTGCCCTCTCAGCTTAGTGCCAATATGTTGGAATGAAAACAAGGTACTGTTTGCAAAGTTTCTTGCAATCTATAACAACATTGCATGCTGTAGTATACGCACACTATCAGTAATGCTTCTAGCCTTCTGCTGTAAAAAAATTAATATTCCTGAAATATGAGATTTATGCGTAAATCCTCAGGGTTTCACGGGCAACAAACAAGAAAAAGAAAAACATTCTCCCATGACTGCTTTCTGAATTGTCCATCTTTTCTAGCCTTTCGTGTCCACCATCAGTGCACAATACTGATGACGTTCACTTGCATGCATGGATCAGAACCGTTACCTTTTTCGGGTCGGGTCGGGTTCAGCTCCGCAGCAGTGCAAAATATTGGTTCAAACCGGTTCAGGAAAGTGAATTTTAAGCAAATTGCCATGGGCTAAAAACAAGCACATCCTTACGATTCTGAAACAACACAAATGTACTTTTGTTGTTATTGTTGCCAACACTGCGTGTAACAAGTCTACATTTCAGGTGCAATGCTACGTGTACCATACTATATACAGGGTGTTCCAGTTAAATCCCCGGGCTAAATAATTCGCGAACCGATGCACCAATCGAATAACTTTCTTTTTTACAAGTATCTGTCCAATACCGCCTACAAGATGCGCACCGCGTGAATGAGCGGGAGGCGCTCATTATTTAAATAAAAATGCAAATGAGTTTCGTAAAAAAGCGTAACTTCTAAAGCAGGGCGCTGTCGGTATTAAATGGGTACTACCCCTTTTGGGACCTTCAGTGGACACCTTTCAGAGAAAAATCTGCCACCGAAGCGGGTCATTTGTTGCAGTAATTAATTGGTTTCGGTTTACGTATTTTTGTCGCGGCTGGTCGCGGCGAAGCTCAAAAGGACGTAATTCATTGGTGTAATTCATTGGTGTAAGGACGTAATTCATTGATGGATAAGGGAGTGAAAGAGCGTTTTTTTGCGCTTTGCCGCGACCAGCCGCGACAAAAATACGTAAACCGAAACCAATTAATTACTGCAACAAATGACCCGCTTCGGTGGCAGATTTTTCTCTGAAAGGTGTCCACTGAAGGTCCCAAAAGGGGTAGTACCCATTTTAATACCGACAGCGCCCTGCTTTAGAAGTTACGCTTTTTTACGAAACTCATTTGCATTTTTATTTAAATAATGAGCGCCTCCCGCTCACTCACGCGGTGCGCATCTTGTAGGCGGTATTGGACAGATACTTGTAAAAAAGAAAGTTATTCGATTGGTGCACCGGTTCGCGAATTATGTAGCCCGGGGATTTAACTGAAACACCCTGTATACTTCCTATGTTCTTTCATCATCCCGCACACCCCCTTACATCCTGCTCAGGGGCTGGCCAGGGACATGCAGCAACCAGTCTACCATAGGACCAACGAACCATGCGACCGCCAATTACAATTGCAACGAAGTTTTCGTCTGATGTGGGGACAAAGTAGAAGTGTCGCACATGTTGAAGATATTGAGGTAGAAGATTAATATACTCTAAATCCCCTGTCACCTGATATATGATGGACTAGACCCGATGCAACCACTACAGAATTAATGACTGCGATTATTTACCGCACAGTCACATGTGTAGTTCAAGTGCCGTGTAAGACGCTACGTTGGGACTTATGTGGGAGGAGTGTAAACACGGGAACCGGTAGCTCGAGAACCAGAAGACTTTGATAGCTGTAGTAAATTTTGCCACGTTCTCCGAGTACACTCCAGAAAGATGAAAACTGTCCGACGCGGGCTTCCTTCCGAAAAAGGGCCTCAAAGTTTAGAACAACAGAGTTACGAACGCGTCTCTGCCCACAACCCCCGAACCGCTAAACCCATGGCTCCATTTGACAGATCGTAGAGCGACTCAAGTCCTACTAGGGCGGAAATGCTGGCGGCGACCTCACTTGCGGGGCGGATGTTACGGAGCTCCGAATGTATAGGAAGGGCAGACGGAATTTCCAAGTCTCTCGACTACTTTTAGGATTTCCTGCAAGCCGTGAGCGTGGACGTGAAGGCGAAGGATTGAGGAATCCGTCAAAACAAACCGCGTCCTGGTAGAACCGGTTTAGGGCTAGATATTAGACCGAGAACCCCATCGACACCGCAATGTCGTTCGATGGGGTTCAACCGCCACCTCGACCGGTTGCGCACTGCTGTCTAAGTGTGCTTAAATAGCACTCAAAGGAATGCACGCATCATTGTATGCTTGATGTTTCGTCGACTAGTAATGGACATACTCTATGCATGTTCCATAAATGAATGCAACCAGTCCATTCAGTTGTTTTCAACATAACCTGCCATGATAACCTGCCGTATGTGTGCAAACATGACTGAATATGACTAGTTTGTTCTGGGCCCCAGTTTTGAAGGGTATATATATATATATATATATATATATAAGCAGGAAAAATCAGAAGACGACAAAGAGCTTACAGGAAAACACAAAGGGGAGTTTATTAACACATATAGGGATAGGGGTCGACGTTTCGGCAGTCAGCGCTGCCTTCGACGGGACTTCGAGTCCCTTCGAAGTCTTCTTCGAGTCCCGTCGAAGGCAGCGCTGACTGCCGAAACGTCGACCCCTATCCCTATATGTGTTAATAAACTCCCCTTTGTGTTTTCCTGTAAGCTCTTTGTCGTCTTCTGATTTTTCCTGCTTATTTCATTCTCGTGGTCAACCGCCCTCCTAAGCTTCTAATCTATATATATATATATATATATAGACTACAAGTAATGAAGAGACTTGGGAGGCCGTATAAGGGTTAAAAACACTTGCTACTTTTATTACATTACTAATTACGGGGGCGCTAGGAATATATTTACAGTTAGGGGTCGACGTTTCGGCAGTCAGCGCTGCCGAAACTGCCAGCGCTGACTGCCGAAACGTCGACCCCTAACTGTAAATATATTCCTAGCGCCCCCGTAATTAGTAATGTAATAAAAGTAGCAAGTGTTTTTAACCCTTATACGGCCTCCCAAGTCTCTTCATTACTTGTAGTCTATTTGTTTTCGCGTCCATCTGTACTCAGTTATACATTCATATATATATATATATATATATATATATGCAATCAAATAATGTTTGTTGTTGTGTTAATATATCTCAAAATAATTCTCCACGTCCTCCCCACATGAAGCTAAACAGGTCACGTAAGATCTACCATGGCTCCTTTTTGATGCCTTGTAGGATTCTACAAGTCTGCTACATAGCCGGATATAGGCAATGTCACGTCCTACAACTCTCCTATATTGCCGAATATGGGACAAGTAGGACACCACACTCTCCTACATAGCCTAATATGAGACATGTCGGATCCTACGACTCACCTATATGTGAATATAGGACAGGTAGGGTCCCACAACTTTCCCACATGATACAAAATAGGACATAAAGGGACCTACATCGTTACGTCATTGAGGTAATTATGTAACGAAGTTACCACAAACTTTCAAGTTCAGAATTCAGTGAGAAGTTCTTAGTACCAGGCGAAATTCTTTGCATGCGTAATCAGTTAGTATTTTCACAGTTGGGAGCGGAGGTCCGAATATACTTCGTCAGTTGGGCACAAAGCAAGAATCGGAATTCCAAGTTCTGCAAGTTCCCATTTTCCGCGCACATTTCATAGAACCTTGCCCTATCACCTCCCCATTAGAAAATGCACAAGTAACTAAAGAAAACGAGCGTTCCGCTGCGACGTGGCTCTGAAACACGTCGAAAACTTGGTACCGTACATCCAGTACATCGCCCAGCAACGCGGAGCAGAAAGTCTGGTCTGGCGTCGCGCATGTGGCAAGGTCACTGCCATTCAGCAGCGAAATAAAAAGAAAGGAACCCGCGTTTTGCCTGCTTGAACGAGAAGCAAAATAGAAACTAATCTCTACAATTGTTCATGATACTTTCGGGAAGTTACATCAAAAAGTGACAACCACTACAGTCAAGTGGTTATGATGAGAGGTCTGTTGCAAAAATAGAAAGAAAAAAAAGGCAAGAGTGATAATTGTTGTAAACTGCGTCGACGGATGCACAGATCGGGAGAGAAAAAGAAAAACAGTTGGACGAACTGTAAATTGCTGGTCTTCCGGGCTCCGGGACACACGGGCTCCACACAGCGAACGTGCCACCAGCGAATTAGAGCGCTGTCAGCAGAATGTGTTGCACGCGCTAGAGCCCTGCACGGGCTCGGGTCCCCGACCCGGCCCGCGGGCCGGAGCCGGACTTGTTATTGGCTGTGTGCTCCGGGCCGGGCCGAGCCCGGGCCGACAAAATACGCCACCACCGCGGGCAGGGCCGGGCCACGCAGCTAATTCCACACAATGGAGATGCATTAGTTCATATCATCATGCGCTTGCGTCATTCCTGTGCATATTTTGCAAAGACAAGCAAAGGATACTGCATTATGCATATGATTCGACCCTCTAGAACATTCTCCAAGCCACTTTACATTGTTCCTCACTCCTCACATATTTCACAATCACTTTGGCAAAGCTTGGTGAGAGGGGTAGGAACTGGGAGAAGCAGTTTGTCGACAGCATGCTCTACCTCCGCAAAATCTTGACAGTGTAACGATAACGCCCATGCCCGCGTGCGTTCTGGATTTAATTTGGTCTCGTGCGGTTACGGTGTTAAACCGCCATTACTTGTATCACTGCTTGTATGTTTGTCTTCTCTCATTATAAATTTACTTGTAAATTTGTTTGATAATCGCCAGAAACGCGTTCGTCGCGCGGCTGGAAATACTAGGCCGGGATCTACTTGGCGGGTCACCGGGCCAGGCCGGGCCGGGCTCTGTTTGCTTAGACGCCGGGCCGGGCCGGGCTCTAGTCACTGGGTCACCGGGCTGGGCCGGGCCGGGCCGCATAAAAATATGAAGGTCCGGGCCGGGCCTTTTTTCGATGCGCCCGGGCCGGGTTGGGCCCGGCAAAGTCGGCCGTGCAGGGCTCTAGCACGCGCTGTTTAGATTTCCAGTACATGGACCCTACTGAGATATGAACAAGTGAAGCCTGCTTTATGTTTTGTGTCGAATAATTGTGCATGGAACAACCAGCTAGCCTGCATCCACCTATTGTTTCCATTGGCACATTGCTCTCCACCTTGCGCAAGGACACTAATCTAGGCGACAAACCAAGACTTGACGTGACGTCACACTGCTTACACTCTCGTTTGTTTAACTATCGCGGCGCCGGTTCAGTAGGGTGGTTAGATGGATTACGAGGGATCTAGCAGATTGGAGCGTTTTACCTCCCCGACATTGCTGCCGTCGTCGGCCGGGATCGAACCCACGAGCTTGAGCTCAGCACGCAAACACGTCACCGACTGAACTACCGAGGAGGGCTGTGATCTCCTAGAACCTTCCCGTTAGCAGCTGGCGCTGTGAAAGCAACCATCTGTTGAAAGCGGCCCGTATCTGTCACGAAGAAGAAGCAAAAGAAAGCAGCGCGAGCTCATGCAACCGGACGTGCAGAAGTTCCAACAGTCCAGTCGTCGTTCAGTCATGCATGGACCTCACCGGACGTGGTTTCTTGGGCTCACATAATCCCGCTTCACGTTGCATCTTCTGGAAGGCGAGTGTTATGATGCTATACCTGTCAAGATACGCGCATCTCATGCGCAGTTTAAAGCACAGTATATGCAGTTCGCAGTTTCGCGAATATTGGTAACTCCAAAGCAGAAGCCGAGGCGCACTTTATGCGTTAATTTTCCTTTCTCCGAACTATGAGTAAAGTAGAGCACCCGGTTAAGGCAGGGGTATCGTTGACATAGATCGAATAGAGAATCGAATGACATAGAGAAGCAAAATTGGTATAGACATACCGAGCTCGTAAGCGAAGTAGTTCTATCTCTGAAAACGAGCATGCGGCGAATTAACCGTTAGTGTGCTTAGAAGTGCGTGCCCTGGTGCATTATTAGAGTGTCACCTTGGAGTCAAGGGCGGATTGAGATATGGGGGGGGGGGGGGGGGGCATCCGAGCATCCGACACCCCTCTCTTTCTGTCGTTACATAGTTTCGACTCACCTTGACAGTGTAGCAGCATGCTATCCACAACAGGACCCACTACCCCGCCCTCAGAAAAATCCTCGCTCCTGCTTGTAGTACCTATGTCTTTTCCCGGCGTGCCCTTATTGTGTCCATGACCGTGGATGCTGTTTCATCGCGGCAGTTGATTCGCGCAGGAATTTTATCGAAACGTAACACATCACATGGAACATGTAATAAACATAATCCGGTGAACTGTTGTCAGCATGTGGGCCCTTTAATGTCCTATTGGGAATATTAGGTGGTGTCAAAAGGTGCGTTCTAGTATCCGCCGCATGATAGTCGACAATCCCTTACTTGATTCCTTTGTGGCGGATCTCTGAAGCTGATACATTGGTGATTCAACTGCCACAGGATGCAATTTTATGCGCAGCGTGCCGAAGAAGCCAGCATTACACAAACCTAACGATTCGTATACCACTCGCTCATTTCAATCGCCAACTGAGTTGAGTGTCCTGCGCGTGCGTTGTCGAAATTGCCACCAATACCAACAATGACAACGTTGTAGTGACTAAGTGTTGACTGAATTCTTTCAGGAAACGGACAGACTTCTAAATATCCATATGAGAGCAGAACCAACGCCAAGGAGGAACGTTGGCTACGTCCTTCTAGGTGTGGCCATACTCCGGGGAAGCCAACAACCAAGCACCCTCATCGCTAACTTCAATCAACTTGTACTGTGAGAAGACCATATGTGTCCGACGTGAGGGTCCGGGGTGCTGCTTATACGAATATCTTAGCGGCAGGTTTCGAAAGGATGGAAATGTTGCGCTGATTACACTTGCACACACTTGATGGTTCAACGAAACCGCGTTCAAGTCATACGCACCAACACTCACATAAACATACTTTTTCTACCTGGTCGTTGTCCCGAAAGAGCCGCGAGTAAACTCAGTTGCCCGTATTCACCAAGCCACTTAAACCGTTGTTTAATGAGGTCGGGTTTAAACAGATCACTTAGTCTCTCCGGCTCTGAAGCTGAAACGCACGCGCACTATACACATTGTCACGAGCTGATTGAGGGGAGGGAGAAAGTAGCTTACAATTTGCTCAATTTTGCACGCAGGATCTGCAGACTGCTAACCGTGGTATCGACATCATGACTACATGGGCTGTTTGACGCTCTACTGGTTATATGCCCCTGTGGAGGCTCTAATTTGTCCATACAAATCTGTTGACACAAAACACTGCTCGCAATATTTGCTTGTATGCCTCTGCGGGATATTTCTACATGTACAATTATCGAATAACCAAGTCCTAAAGACATGCTTGCTTTTTTTAACCAAAATTTCTCCCAGTTGACATGTACAGCAGCACCATGGATTGATGCCGACAAGCATAACCCGATCTCACCAGCACAAAATTGCGCCGAGAAACAAGCTCATAGCGATTTCGAAAACATAGTGCTTTCATAATGACACAGAACGCAACAGTGCTTTCCTAGGGAGCTAGGGATCTTTCTGGGCAAGCAAATAAAGCTTTCAAGAGGATGTAGAGCTTCCTGCATGTGGTGCCTTTTCCAGAGTGAAACCTGAAATATTGTACCTTGTTAATGCACTGGGACGTCCCACTTATAACACCAGGTACCCTCCAAGTACTACTATTCTGGGACGTCACTCTTAACATTTCACAGGCGAGCAACGTGTTCGATATTTATGCCTTCACATCCTGGGCAACATGTACCATCCTCCGCTGTATAGCTGCACATGCAAGTACATGGAGGTATAACTGCTTCATGCGACCACCCCCTTCTCCCTCGCTCTTGTGACCTCCGTTTACACGACTGATGCATTTTTAACAGGACACACTTAACAGTAAACCAGGAACACAAAGTACCAGCGATCACTACAATGTGCAACAAATCGTTAAATGTATCAACCAGAACAAGCAACGGCAGCACAGCAAACACTATTGTTAATAATGCATAACAGAGGCACTAGGTGTTGTATTTAAGGAACCACGCAAAATCAGCGCCGCTTTTGTTGCTGGAGGTAACAGCTGTTTGTGCACGACTTCCGGTCAGCTTTGGATCGGAAAGCGACTTGTGTGTAGCTGCCAATGTTGACATCACTAACGTGGACGATATCTGTTCTAAATTTGCAGAGCGGATTTCAAAATTCCGCTCCATACCGATATTACTTTTTTGTACCATACTTTTTTTGGCGGGGGGTTTATTGCCTGACATACTTCGCTCACGGGTCCATCACAACGTTCTTTTTCCTTAATTTCTGCAATTTCGACTTGAAAAGTAGGCAACAGTATCTAGCAAAAACTATTTTGGGTTTTTATCGAAATGCTCAGTTACAGCTGCTCCGCGGTAGACCGGCTTTAAACTACCCCTCCCCCCCCCCCCTTAGTTTAAATCAGTCCTATGCGAATACATGAGAGTTAGACCATTACTAGATCGCCGGGTTTACGCCGTGTGAACGGCGAACAAAATGAGACATTGAGGGCAAATATTGATTGGAGTGCAACCACATCCGCCTAACGAACGCTTCTAGTCGACAGGTAAGTCTAAACTTACCAGTAATTCGCCTAAATATTTCCGGCGAAGCGTAGATTAGGCCTATGCATTGCGCACACAAACTCCATGGAGGCCACAAAGGGCCTCACGGCAGTCGGCTTAGAACAGCAGGGTGGTGATTGGTGGTTTGCGGACGAAGTTCTCAGACGTCACTAAACCAGTGACTAAGTGAGACTGCTCTTCCCGGACAATAAACCGCATCGTCTGCGTGTCATCAGACGCCAGACAGTGATGGATAGCGTGGGAAAACCAATCTGAAATGGCGCGCTCACCCTGTGATTTCCTAGTATCTGGTACCATCTCGACCACCACACACTAACAGCTGCGACTTCGCTCCAATTTCCAGCTACCGATCATTTTTACTATGTATCCTAACGTATGCATTCCATTGTCGTGGTCATCACGTGCGTCCACGTTCGTACTGTGCGTGTGTAGACGGTGTGGACAAGCATTACTGTTCGGTCGCTGCTATTGAATGGAATAGGCTCCCTAGTGCGCCGAAATGAATGTCTCGTAAGTCTTGTGTCGATGTCTACTAGTTAGAGAGTCTGCGGTATGGGCTTCTGGCTGCTTCTCATGGCTGGCTCTCTTCTGTTTACAGAGTAATTAAGCCAGACGCATTGGTGTACCGAGCAACTCTTAATCGTAATATAATGGACCCAAACGTATGCAGGGCTACAGGACCGTCACCCTGGCAGGGACCTGGCATGCCGTCTATGCAGTCATCATTCGTAAGCAAAGTTATCTAATGTTTGGAAACTGAACAATCCGTCGCATGGGTACTATGTACGATGGAAATAGTGCCACTCGCAATATGACATTGGCGCGGTTTCACCAACGCTGCTTAGCTTCGAACTAAGGTCAAGGGTAGCTAAAAACTGAAATTAACACTTTAATTACTTTTAGCAACATTAGTCAGATATGTGCTGAGTGTTTTAGTGACAATAACTACTCTTGATGAAGTAAAGTTGAGGGTTACAGTCAAGTTCAGAGACTGCTGATCTCGGTTGAAATGTTAATCTGTGTTGGTGAAACCGGGCTACAGTTAAATATTCAGTCGCAGACCCAGACCAGAACGCTGGCAGGTTGACCGACCTCGTACGGGAGAAAATTTATAGCAATTGGGTCGTCTACTTGATAGATAAATGCGCGTGGGAAACATGCACAGGGAACTGGAACGATTCCCCAGTCAACTGACGGAGACGCTGTTATTGCCGCAAACAACTGTTTCTACTGAGTATACAGCCGTGCACAGCTGGACAGAACAGTTGTGACGAGCAGGTTAGTACGCGTTGTGGGCCAACTTCACAGGTCACTGTGCCGACATGCGTCTGGAAGGTCTGCAGGAAAACCGGAAAGCGCACATCCGCAGGAAGAATTCATTCCCACGACCTCAACCAAACGAGCCAACCAGCCATGCCATTTAGTCTTTCGGCAAAGATCGAGGAGCGTTCCCAGCTCGGCAGATGGCGTCGATAAGACAGGTGCCTGGCTATGCACGCGCGCTAGATTTTGCCCCGTCTTTCCCAACTGTGGTACTGCGGTTCAGCTTACGGCAAAAAGCAAATGCCACGAGTTTTGCTGAACGAGGTGTTCATACGCTCTTAGCTAAGCAAGATGTGTGCTCACCCCATGCATATAAGTATTGATGTTGAAGCTACCATTACTGTTCTTGCAGGTTGAGTCGCTGTCATTCAGGCATGTGACTGGGTTCCAACCGCTGGCTTTGAAAACAGCGGAAGTGCTCTCTTTCAGCGCTGCGGCCCTTATAACTGCCTACACGGATGCTTATAGACCACTCACAGCTCCATGCCGGAGTGTCACCCAGGCGAATCCAAAAGAATTGGTAAGCCGAGATTGACTGTCATGGTTTGGACAGTGAACGTTATAGGGGTAAGGAAAAAGGACATCGAGAAAAGGTGGCAAGAACGATACACAGAATACAGAATCCTCACTTCGGTTGTGTCGTTTTTGTCCCGTGTCACTAGGTCTTTTCCCCTTTAATCGTTATCCCAGTCAGTCTGCGCCCTACATCGCCTTCTAAAGGAAAGGAGACAGGCTTTCAGGGACAAGTGTCCTCGTTGAAAATGAGGAATACTAGATGCTGCATTGTTCTATGGGGAAACGGGAAGCACCCAACGTCTTCCGGAAAAAAGCAATTTGGGAAACAGACCGCGAATGACACACTCTACAGCCGCTGGCCATGGCCGCTGGCACAACGCTATGTTGGACATAGGCGCGGATCAAATGAGTGGGAAAGTCTTGACCCACGTATCTGCCGGTTTTTGCAACTGACCGTAGTGTAGTAGTATGCTGCCCAGTGGTGGTCCCCCTACAAAAAAAAATAATAATGAAAAAGAACGGTCTGCCTCTGGTAGTATTCAATTGTTTCCTAGTATCCAGTATTTGCGCGTTTGTGCTCCTTATTACTACAAACAGCAATAAGATGTGGGAGCCAGAATGAATACCGCCACCCGTTTACGCCATCAATTCACGGCCGCTCACTTGGCCAGATTATGGTTACATACGTACAGTGAACTATGCAAGTGTCCGTGGTAATAAACAGCGGCAAGATAAAGACGAACAGCCGACCACATTTTTCGCTGGTCATTTCATGACAACGCGGCCTGAGCTGGGAAACTGCTAGGTGTGCGAGCACGCTAGATTGGCCACCCTAATCCCGGCCACCCGAATCAGCCGGGAATCTAGCTATTTTAACAGCTTCAATCGTGTTCGTCTTCGGCTATCGTCGTCTGCTAACCCACGTGAACTTCGGCGTGTGGGCCAATGCAGGCTCTCGCCACATTCTCAGTGTGAATGTGACTACACCTTATATAGTTACCGTAACGCACTGCCCGGTTGTATCGAGGCTGGGTGAAAAAAGTGTTATGCCTGCTCGGATTCTGGCAAAAAAGAGAAAGAGAATGGCAAGGAAATGACTAGGCGAGTTCCCCATTACAATATTGCGGCGAAATCTGGAAGCAGACGAGACAAGCGTCTGGGCTGCTCTCCCGTTAGCGTGCCCTACTTCACGTCCTGAGGTCCTCAGCTGCAGAGGAAGCCGAACATTACCATATTGTTCCCAAAAAATTAGTGATTAGTGATTTTTTATGTAAGGGTTGTCTGCATGTTGCACGTACCACAGTGTTGGATAGCGGGTGATTTCGACCAGCTGGGGTTCATTTGACGTGCGTCGTAAACCTCCGACAGACGGCGCTGAAATCAATGTTTATCTCTTCCACATTGCTACAGTCCTCGGTCGACTTTCCACACGTTACCGATCTTTCTCGTGCACATGTTAAGTGTGACGTGAAAGGAGTTTTCACTGTCAGAATCCTGTTTCGAACATCAGGGGCTATGTCCTCTGAGATCCGGCAGAGAAATTTAGTTGGAAGGTTGGGTTGGTTCGTAAGCGATTTCAGTAGTGTATAGGTGTTCTAAAAACGCTAAATGATAATGTATGCCATTTGATCTGTTGCATTAGTTTTGTAGTAATGCTGACTTCTACCTTGAGTCCTTATTTACAGGTGTGCCAAAAGGAACGATATCATGATATAGTGATCAAACGTAATTTGTACCTTGAAACCGACACCATCCGATTCGACAAATGGGGCGGTACGTTTGACATCACTGTCAAAGCAGCGTACGACTCGGATTGCACTATGACGGCAAAGGTATGTATACCATTGTGAAGGTCCTGTATCTTAGTAGCCTTACACACAGCCAATTCCTGTACATATAACTGTATAAGTGTACATAAAAGTGTATATTTTATATTTTTATTATAAAAGTGTATATAAGTGTATATAAAAGTGTATATATTTTACATTCCCTGATTCTCTCACACTATCTTTTTACATTTCTGGTGATTCGCTTATACAGGTTGCCCTAGGTAAATGCGAACATATTCAAAAAAAGATATGCATATGAGGTGCCATATAGCATATGCTGAAGGGTACTCCTTAGATGGGCATTAGTAAACTCCTAAGGCAATGTCTTAATTTACTTTCAATAATTATCTTTTTAATTATTATTATTATTCTTTTCAGAGAAAGAAATCCGTTCGATAGATCATCCGCACAAAAATCGTGATAGAACACTTTTTTTTTTTTTTTTTTTGTTCATTGCGCATCTCGGAGTCGCGTCTTTCCTTCACTCCCAGTGTGAGAGAGGGAAAGACCACGCATTCGGCTCTTGCGTGCTGGAAGAACAGAAAACATAAAATGCAACCCAACATAAGGGTAGTTCCGATGTCACAGGGTGCATTTGTTTTTGTTTTGTTTTTGCAAATTAGAGCTCAACAGACGCTCTCAACGCATGAGACAGCACTGCGCTCATTCACCCTCTCACACTGGGGGTGATGGAAGACGCGTCTCCGAATATGCGCGATGAACAAAATGAAGAAGAAATCTTGTTTGTTCACGATTTTTCTTTTTTTGCGAACGGTCTATCAAAGAAACTGCTTTCTTTTGAAAACAGCTCTGGTATCAGGTGACCGACGGGACCAGGTGCTCTCATACGGACAACTTCGAAGCTGCGCTTTGATTTCGAGTTCGCTAATGCCCTCCTAAGGGGTACCCCTCCACATATATATATATATATATATAATGTAAGCAGGACAGTAGAGGCAGGATAGGAGGGCAAGAGACCGTTTACTGAGCGACGCTCAATATTCGAAAGCGGCGGGTGCTAACCCAACGATAGCGAAGCGGCTGCCCGTTGCTCGTCTTCTTCACATCTCCCCCGGGGCAAAGAGGGAGCCATCCTGGCGATCGCTCCGGTGTTTGGGGACGGGAGGACACACGGTTTTAGCCGGGAGACGTGGATGACGTCGGAGCCGCGGTGTCGGGCGTCGGGCGGGGAGTGCACAGGCTCAACGGCGTAATTGACATCAGAAACCCGCTGCACGATTCTGTAAGGGCCGGTGTAGCGGCATGAAAATTTGGGGGAGAATCCGGGCTTCCGTCGAGGTACCCAAAGCCAGACCAGATCGCCAACTTTGTGAGACACAACACGGTGCGTCTCATCGTAGCGCTGTTTCGCTGCAGCTTGGGAGTCGTAGGTACGGCAGCGGGCGATTTGACGGCATTCCTCGGAGCATGAGGTCGCCTCTTCAAGTGTCGGGTTGTTGGCGCTACAAGGGGGATACGGAAACATGGTGTCGATGGTACAAACGGGGTTTCGGCCGTAAAGGAGGTAAAATGGGCTGTAGCGTGTCGTGGACTGGACCGCCGTATTGTAAGCGAACGTGATGTAAGGGAGAATGGCATCCCAATTGTCATGTTGCGCCGACACATAAAAGGCGATCATGTCGGCGAGAGTGCGGTTGAAACGTTCTGTGAGACCGTTCGTCTGAGGATGGTAAGCGGTGGTAGGCTTGTGGACGACCGCGCAGGCACGGAAGATGTCGCGCAGTAAAGTGGCGAGGAAGGAGCGACCACGGTCGCTGATGAGGACGCGAGGGGCGCCGTGGCGAAGTAGAATGTGAGATATGAAAAAGGCAGCTATTTCCTGAGATGTACCAGAAGCGAGGGCTGCAGTCTCGACATACCGTGTGCTGTGGTCGATTGCAACGATTACCCAACGCTTTCCAGTAGACGATGTGGGAAGAGGACCAAACAAGTCGAGACCGATGCGATCAAAAGGTAGTTGCGGCGGCTCAAGAGGATGAAGGAGGCCAGGGCTAGGAGAGGGCGCAGGCTTCTGCTGTTGGCAAGCCAAGCAGGAGTTCACGTAGCTCAGTACAGTGGAATACATGCGGGGCCAGAAATACCGCTGACGGACGCGCTGGTATGTTTTGTAAAAGCCAAGGTGGCCCGCGGTGGCATCGTCGTGTAAAGCGCGAAGGATGCGCGCACGGAGCGTCCGAGGAACCGCTAATAGCAAGCGCTGGCCGTCCGGGCAATAGTTCTTTTTGTACAAGACGCCGTCCGACAAAACAAAGTTCCGAGCCCTCTTGAGAAGTTTCTTGTCAGATGAGGCGCCTTGACCGTCCAGAAGAGTTATTAAGGAAGAAAGGTTGGGGTCCTTCAGTTGTTCATGACGCAGAGAGCGGGCATCGTAGGACGTGAAAGGGCACACAGAGGCCACGCACGCAGTCGGTGATTCCGGAGGATCTGCAGTAGCATTCCTCGGGAGGGGACAGCGGGACAGGGCGTCGGCATCACAATGTTTCCTCCCGGATTTGAACTTGATGGTGATATCATACTCCTGAAGACGGAGAACCCAGCGGCCGAGTCGTCCAGATGGATCCCGCAATGAGTGGAGCCAGCATAACGCGTGATGGTCCGTCACGACATCGAAGGGTCTACCATAAATATATGGGCGGAAGTGGCAAACGGCCCAGACGATCGCAAGACATTCTTTGTCAGTGGTGGAATAGTTCTGCTCAGCTTTCGTAAGGGTGCGGCTGGCGAACGCCACGGCGTGTTCCATCGGAGCTCCAGGCAGGCGTTGTGCAAGCACGGCCCCGATACCCACGCCGCTGGCGTCTGTATGGATCTCGGTGGGAGCGGACGGATCAAAATGGCGGAGAACAGGTGCGGAGGTCAACGTGGATTTGAGGCGTTCGAAGGCTTCCGTGCAGGCCTCTGACCACAAGAAGGGCGCGTCCTTGGAGAGTAAGGTGGTTAACGGGGCTGCTAGGGCGGCGAAACCACGAACAAAACGTCGGAAATAAGAGCAAAGTCCAATGAAACTGCGAAGCTCCTTGAGAGTCTTGGGTGCCGGAAATTCAGAAACAGCTTTGATCTTCTCGGGATCGGGGGAAATGCCCTCGTGGGAGACAACGTGGCCTAATACCTTGATTTGACGGTAGGCGAAATGGCATTTTTTGTGGTTGAGTTGCAGACCGGCGGCGACGAAGCAGTCGAATACAGCTTGAAGACGCTGGAGGTGGGTGGGAAAGTCTTTGGAGTATACAACTACATCGTCCAAGTAGCAGAGACAGATGTTCCATCGCAAGCCTCGGAGCACCGTATCCATCATTCGCTCAAAGGTAGCTGGGGCGTTGGATAGGCCGAAGGGCATGACGCGGAACTCGTACAAGCCGTCGGGAGTGGTAAACGCGGTCTTTTCGATATCGGATGGTTCCATTGGTATTTGCCAGTAGCCTGACCGGAGATCGAGGGAAGAGAAATACGTAGTGCCTTGAAGTGAATCCAGTGCGTCGTCAATGCGAGGCATGGGGTAGACGTCCCGGCGGGTAATTTTGTTAAGGCGACGATAGTCAACGCAGAAGCGAATGGAACCATCCTTTTTGGTGACAAGTACCACTGGAGACGCCCAAGGGCTGGAAGATGGCTGTATGACTCCTTTAGCTAACATGTCCTGGACTTCCTTTTCAATGACTCGCCGCTCGGAAGCAGACACGCGGTAAGGTCTCTGTCGGACTGGCCGAGAATCTCCGGTGTCGATAGAATGCGTAACACCCCTGGCAACTCCTTGCCATGGCCGGCCGATGTCAAAGAGCGAAACATAGTCGTGAAGAAGGCGGAGCATATCGGGGCGGTGACATTCCTCGAGGTCGGTAGATATCATTTTGTTTAGAGCGCTGGAGTCGGTGGCCGATAGGGGGGGCGGTGGGTCGTCGTTGGCGGCGAGCAGAGGCGTAACGGCAGGAGAACTGGGCGAGTCGAGCAATGCGGCAACGAACCCAGCCGGCAGCCAAACAGGCGCTCCCAATGTATTGGTGATGGGAATACAGGTTTCTCCATCCTTGATAGTGGACAAAGTACACGGTGCAATAAGGCCTTTGCGAGCGAGGGGTGCGGGTTGAGGAATGACGAGAACTTCGGATGGGTATCCGCGAGTACCAGGAGGCGTTGCGAGGGGGACAAATGAGGTAGCGCGTGCGGGAAGCGAAGTGTCTTGAACAACGTGGAGCTTGAAGGGCGGCGACTGTTCCGAAGTAGAAGCGCTGTAGGAGGGTAACTCGGCAAGCAGTACGTGTTCTCCGGCGCATTCAATGAGAGCAGCATTCTCATGAAGGAAATCCCAACCCAATATGATGTCATTACAGCAAGAAGGAAGTACCGTGAACTCAACCGGATAATGAACCTCATGAACTGTGAGACGTGCAGTGCATTGTCCAATAGGTAGGAGGAGGTCGTTGCAGGCCGACTTAAGTATGCCACCTGCAAATGGCGTAATTACTTTGCGCAAACGACGAGAAAATGGCAAGGACATCACGGAACAAACGGCTCCCGTATCAACAAGGGCGTGCACAGATACTCCGTCAATAGTTACGACGACGATGTTTCGAGGAGGAGTGTCAGTGGGGGGTGAACGCGCAGCCTGCCCTCCTCGGTCTATGACCGCGCCTACCGGTTTCCCTGTGAGGCAGGGGACTGGTGGGAAATAGACCGTCGCTGTGGTGAGCGGCTCATGGCGGGAGACGGCGAACGACGTCGGGGAGGAGGCGAGCGTGTCCGGGGATTAGGATCATCGATGTAATAGCCGTCCGTTCGGTAGGGAGAGGTTGGTGGAAAGTTGGCCGGAAACTGACGACCACGAAAAGAGAAAGGGGCAAATGGCTCCTGGAGCGTCTCGGCGTCCCGTCTGCGACGACGACAGAATCTCGCTATGTGGCCACGTATTCCACAGTAAAAACAGGTGCGGGAATCCAGAGCACGAGGCGGCCGGTATGCAACAGCGGCGCACGCGTGGTCGCACGTAGGGGCCACTGGAGCACAGGGAGGAGGGCCATCACAGGTCGTTTGGGGCGACGTACGACGCACCATATCAGCGTAAGTGGGCTTGGGGGCCGGCGTAGACGGAAGGCTGAGGACTGACGCCACCTCCTGACGTACAATATCGTGCAGAGGCGATGGTAGAACAGGGGGCACCGGCGTGTGAAGTTGCAGCCGGTCTGGCGTTGGATCGACTGAATAGCGATGAACCTCGGCAAGTTCTTCGCGGATGATATCGCGTATCATGGCCCGTAAGTTGTCCTGGAACAGAGGGTCAGCATATGACACTGTTGCGCTCGCCGGTGCCGGAAGGATATGCTGGATGCGGGAGCTGCGGGCATCCTGTAGCTGACGGCATAGTTGAACGGCATCTTCCACGGTCGCTGGCGATTTCGTGACGAGCAGTTGAAATGCGTCTTCCGCAATACCGCGCATGATGTGCTTGATCTTGTCTGAGTCGGGCATATGCGGGTCGACCTTGGAACACAAGCATAACACGTCTTCGATGTAGGACGTGTATGATTCTTGGGAGTGCTGCATTCGCTGCGAGAGTTTGTGCTGGGCGTCCGCTTTCTTGTATGCCGGGCGGCCGAAGAGCTCCCGAGCGCGTTGGCAGAACACAGGCCAGGTGGCAAGATCAGCTTCGTGGTTCAGGAACCAAGTTTTCGCGAGGTCGGTAAGATAGAACGCGACATTGGTGATTTTCATGGTGTCATCCCACAGGTTGTGTTTGCTCACGCGGTCGAAAGCGGCTAGCCAGTCCTCTATGTCACAAGAGTCAGCCCCAGAAAAGAATGGAGGATCGCGTTGGCGGAGCGCAGGGGCGGGCCGAGGAGAGGAGGATGGCTGGGCATCCCCAGCAGGAGGAGAAGATCTCTCAGCATGATTTTGTAGCATGGCGACTGCTCGCAAAACTCGTCCGGAGCGAAGTTCCAGGTCAGTCAGTAGGCGAGGGAAGCAACGATAAAATCGTCTCGAGGATGGGAGCGGCCGCACCTCCACCAAATGTAAGCAGGACAGTAGAGGCAGGATAGGAGGGCAAGAGACCGTTTACTGAGCGACGCTCAATATTCGAAAGCGGCGGGTGCTAACCCAACGATAGCGAAGCGGCTGCCCGTTGCTCGTCTTCTTCACAATATATATATATCTTTTTTTTTTTTTCAATATATGTTAGGTGCGACACCCCGTATTCAGTGTGTATCACAAGCCTCTGTGGCGAAAGTTCGAAACGATAGTTTCTAATAGTGTATTCTACAGAAGCGCCGTGTCAAATGGCATATTTCATAAAACGCAACATCTCAGGGGTGTGCTCCACAGCGGTGTTAGCTTTCTGCCTGAAAGAGGAGATTCATTTGCAGACACTTCTTCTGTGCTCTTCGTATGACAGCCACGCTGCCCTTGCATGTCGGTATCTCGTGCAATTATCCCAGATAGGCATGACTACTAATGAAATAAATGAGTTGATCGATGAAAGAGGTTAGCCTATGGGTCACGCCGACGGGCCTGCCGACAGGTGGCTACGAAGGGCTCTGCTCGCTGTCGCTGCACGCGCCCTCGTAGCCCCATGTGCAAGGAGCACCGCGGATAACCCGAGATTACCTGCGAAATTGAATCAGTACGCTGCAAATTCGAGGGAAAGGAAGATGTGGCGTACTGGTGCATCACGCTGCGCACTTATCATAATCCTGATAATCTAACAACGACCGAACTTGAAGTTGTGCAGGGGTTCCACTCAGCAGTTGGCAGTAATGTTTTCGCTTTTAATGCATGGTAAAGGTAGCGCCTCAACGTACACGAAGAAAATGTCACTCGGCGATTCTCCTGAAATATTTGCTACAGCATTTTGAGCTACTTGGTTGCCTTGGTTGCCTGCGTCCCACGCTGCTTGTAGTGCGCATGTAGTGTAGTGTGCATGAATGGAATTTGTGTGGGCACGTACTCATCCTTGGAATTCTTTTCGAGGAATAAGTTTCGCACACAGCGGCAGTGACACGCTGAGATTTAATGTAATGTATCAATTGAAGTGGAAAAGTTAAACATCATGGTATATGCTCTGTACGTCACGTAATTTCTTGTAGTTCCGCTGAGATTAGCTTCTAGCTGCGCCATGTTCGAAAACATAGCGATACATGCTATTATATTAACAGTGTTTGAAATTCTCGAGAATCTAATACCTCAAAAGGTGTGTGACACCAACAAACTCCACCAACAACTTTATTTTTATGGTGAGTAATGCAGAGGTTCACTAGGCATTCAAAGATGTTATGCGCTTGTATTCGTAATGTGACGTTGCGAACATCATGCAAAAAGCATCAAACACCGAAAGCAACCGAAAACAAAGTGAAACTGCGCGAGACTTCGCGGCCCGAGATGCCGCGATAGGCCATCCACCAGCCAAGTTGCTTTCGCACTGTCGCACACAATCTGGATCGACCAGCAATCATGGTCGGCGCAATCCCGCTGTGCGCGCCTTGCCGTCCGCACTACACGTTCGTGATCTTGGTGTTTCGTTTGCAGGCCGTCTGGTGGAAGCGTTGCAAAATGCCTCCTGAAGTTTCAAATTCAAAGAAAACACTGGTCCAAGATGTCTACTTGAAAGAAATTTACATTAATACAAATGCGATTTTGTTTGCGTTTGGCTGTTTCGGCGTTTGGCTGTTTTCCTAGTGCGGGCCGCTGTCATTGCTGCAATCTTGCGAAACCGGAAGCGGCAGTGCGAGTAGCGAGACGACGAGGGTGAAAGGAGCCACTGCGATTGCGCCAACCCTCCTTGAATCTTGGACTGTGTAATCATGTTCCCGAATGGGGGACAAGTGTCTGCGTTGTTTATCTCTGTCGCCAAGACTCGCTTTGTCCACACCTGGGGGAGATCACAATCACTACCCAATCATGATTGCGCGCGATGTGGATCCTGCATCAGTACGTTTTGTGTATTAGTCGACGAGGTGCAAGGTTCTGCCTTTCACAGGAACACACGTGAGTCGAAGCAGAAGAGCATCTCGCGGTCCCACAAAAGCCGTTCCGCGCGGAGCGAACGTCAGCGCATAGACGTAAACAATCACCGAGTGCCATTTCCGCGCTCCCATAGGGTGGATAGGCCGGTAAGCATACCAGTCCTTCTCGCTCTCCATAGTTGCCCGCCATCCGAGTAGCGTCGTCGTCTTCGCGGCAACTTTTAAATTTCTCGCGTGCGCTATCTAGTACGATCCCAGAGTTTGGTGACACAACCTTCGAATGGCCGCACTGTACCGCCGTACTTTGGTAGCGTTTACTCAATTGTCCGCTAGCCGAAATCATTTTCTGACTGCCTTCGAAAGAGGATATTTCGGGACATATTTCAAGGGTGAACAAGCTTTGGAACTTCCTGTCGACGACTTCATCGGTGTTCGTTTGTGTCCTTCTACGATATACGCTTATGTGGCTTTTTGTGTTCCTATGTTTGACATACTACACCACAAACTTTATGTTGCGTTCAAAATACCAGACACGCTGCTGGAAAGCAAAAGACTCGTCCAAAACTGCGATAGGATAGTCTCTCAAAATGTGTTCCTGGGAAGCCAACCGAAGCCGTGTTGTCCGAGCTTCCAAAGCAGATATTAAGTTAGGGAAATGGGGGGAAAATGCAGGTGCTCTACCTCTGCACACACAGGAACCGCTTAAAAAATTTACTTATAAATAAGTTCTGCAATAGTGCAAAGAAAACGCGCGCAAGTTGCACTTGAGCAGTATAGCTGTCTGGCTTTGACCGAATAGCGTCCCTACACCCTGCTGCGTCCCTATATATAAGGCATAGACTGAGAAGTTACCCGTCAAAATGAACTCTTTGCAAGTTACCGTGTGCAAAATGAAACTAAGTTAATGATGAATTTGTTCAGCATGAAATGTAATTCGCAGTTACTGAGTTACTTTAAAAAGAATAAGTTACTTCCAAGTTACTACAGACACAAATAACATTGCGCAGGTGCAGCGCGCGTGAGCAGTTGAGTTAGGCCTTGAGTTGCCTGCGGCAGAGTGCAGCACGCTTAGATCGTTTTCGTTTATGTCCAACAATAGACCTCTCCCTATTTGTAAAAAAATGACTTCGACAGCGCCAAAATTCGGTAGAATTCAACCACGCTTGAAGCTAAAGGTGAACAAGGTGCGCCCGAAAGCTACTACCTTGAGGTGACTACGACATGGTCCCTTGAAGGGAGGCGACCCTCGGGCCTATTTTTCTTTCCATGGGAGACAGCGAACAAGTGTCCGTTCGTGGAACCCAGCCCTCCTTCCGATTTGTTTCGGTTTCATTCTGTCGACCAATGTCATGATGGCGTTTCTCCTATAGAGGTCTTTCCGAACGCTTTGCATCTTACCCCAGGTAGGCGCACAGCGGTTCAGCTTCATTTCAATGGCAGCCGTTCTTACCTCCTGAATAAAATAATGTCACTGATTGAATATCACGTTTTATGGCAAAAAACGCAATAATGGAACCGTAGAGAAAGCAAGGAAATATGTGGACGAGAGTGAAAAGCGAGCTAAAGGTAACTAGGAACTTTGGCATAGTTACTTGTAAAAGGAACGAGCTCCTCTGACAGTTACTTATAACGCTGTCACTCTGCTATAAGGCGAAGATTGTTATGATTTGTTCTATTCAAAATAGCGAGCTCGTAGTTGTAGTAGTGGTGTGGTGGCAAGACGAGAGAAAAGAAGGGTTGTTGAAGGGACAAGTTGTGTGTGTCCCTTGTCCCTCCTCTCGGGGTTTCGTTAAAATGAATGGATGTCGGTTTGCGAAAGGTCAGGATATAAAATGTAGATGCGGAATTGTTCCGACTCTGAAGGATTACATACTGTACAGCTATTAGTTCGAAGACCTTTTTGAGGGAATGAGTGAGTTTGTACAAATTACGAGGAAGCATTACAACCTGCTGACAACATATTTCTTTTGTTGACAGATGTGTTGGTCTTTCCAAAACCATAACTTCACGGGCGGCTACGTCATCTTCGACGTCCACTTTCACTACCTGTGTTCAGCACCACCAGCATTCGTAGATTCCAAGGGTGACTTCGGCGTTGTGAAGCGGGCAAAAGTTAATATGAACAAGAACTACCAGGGGATAAAGTGCGGGGACTCGTGCTCATAACCTCATGTGAAGAATGTGATTACCGTTTGGATGCGGAGTATTGTTTACATGGCCGTGAAGCAATCTGATGTGATATGATGCAATATATGATGTTCCATCCATGACTCCTGCCTGCAATCTTCCTTCTGTGTTTTGCTGCCTTCCGTGATGGCTGAGCCAAAGTCTTAACCGAAAGCTGGAAAGCCGAAGTCCATAAGTATGGATTATAATATAAAGCTGTGGGAAGTGTCGCCTTTACATTTGCGTTATGAGTACGGCCAGGTGGATACCCTCTCAGAGACAGTAGCGCGTAGATTGCAATATAGAGCAAAAGCCGTTCTATCCTAAAAATCCGAATTTTGCTATGGAAATGAATCAGCCATGGAATGAATCGACCATGGTAGGTTTCACTTGATACTCTGTTAGAGTTAAACCATCAAAACTTAATTCGAATATAGAATCCCGTATTTGATGTAATTCGCTTCGGTATTCAAAAGAAGTCGAAAATTCGTATATATGCGCAATAGCGAACGACCCAAATCATTAGCAATGTCGCTAACATTAACAATGTCATTAACATGAGAATGATGTCAAGCATGCCATGCCCAAAGCGTAGTGGGGGAGTAACGACATTTTATAGCTTTAGTTTTCGATCAATCTGGGGACACTTCCGCGAACAGAGGTTCCTCCTTTCTGCCCTTTCAGACGAAGAGATTTCCTCCTGGCCAATACAATGAGCTTCAGAAAGAGGATAGAACGGTTTCAGTGGCGGATTTAAGGGGGGGGGGGGGCGATCGCCCCCATACGGTCCCGTCCCCTATGTAAAAACCCTATCTCCTGGACGATGCTGCGCCGCAAAACACGAAATTTCCTTAAGACCGCGTCCCCCCCCCCCCCCATGACAGACCCTTAAATCCGCCCCTGGTGAGCTTTTTACTATATACAGGGTGTTTCACAAAAATCCCCCGGCTGCATAATTCGTGAATAGGTGGCGCTATCGAAGAAATTTCTTTTGGTAAAGAACCTTGTGACATCGACTATGAATTGAGTAGTGAGCGGGTCATTTGCATGCGCTTATTAATAGAACAAACATCCTAACTTTATATTTCACTTCGCACGCTTACGGAACGCGTTGTTTTACGTATCAGGAAAAATATTGCAGAAAAAAAGCCGCGTCGACACTTATTGATTTTTTATTAATTAATTCGTTAATTGAATATTCATCCGCCTGTTTGACACACGGGGGTGACGCAAGATAAGGAACAGCCAGCAGGAGATGCGTTTGTGTTCCTTGTCCTTCTCTATGCTCTTGAAAATGATGGTGGTGGTGGTGGGTGGTGATAGGGCTTGCCGTTGTCGGCCTCACGTATGTGGGCAACGTCACGACTGACGCCCTGGGGGAATGTGCGTCCTGGGCCGACTTCTAAGGCAACTGTGCCGACATATGTCTGAAAGCGTCTGAGGAAAACCCAGGAAAACCCCAGACAGCACAGCCGGCACCGGGATTCGAACCCGGGTACCTCCCAGTCTCGACGTCTCTCGTCTTGAAAATGAACTTCACCACATAGCACAATCCTGGCCAACCATCATCGCGGATGACAACGTTCTCTCTCTTGGTTTGATGAATATGGGAGGCGTGTATTTTTTTCTTTTTTTGTACAAATGATGCAAGGCAAAAATAAACAAATGAAATGTTCCGCCTGCCCTTTTTAACAAATCGGGTGATAACGTTGTCATTCAGGAAGATAATTGGTTAGGGGATGCCATGTGGTGCAGTTAATATTTACGAGTGTATCCTACTAGTTTACAGCGCTTCGCGTCATCATCAATAATAAGAGCACGTTATCTCACACACGGAAGGACAGAACCACCTCAGGACAGTCGCTTTGCGAGAAAATACCGAAGCCTCTCTTGCGGCCTTCCTTGTCTTCCGTCACACCCGTGTGTCAACCAGGCGGATGAAAGCGAAATTGACATCCTGATACCTGATCTAAAGAGGGGATTGGTGCACTGCACCGCGCAAGAAATATGTAAACCGAAACCAATTAATTTCTCGAAAAAATCACTAAGTGTCGACGCGGTTTCTTCCTTGCAATATTTTTTTTTTACTGAAGGCCCGATGCGTAACACAGAGGTTCCGTAAGCGTGCGTAGTTAGAATGTTTATTAAAATGAGCCGCTCATAGCTGGTGTGCCAACGGTCGTTACCAAAAAGCAATTTCTTCGCTAGTACAGTCTGTTCACGAATTATTCAGCCGGAGGATTTTCGTGAAACACCCTGTACACATGAAGGCTGCGGGCGCGTAGTGTGTGTGTGTGTGTGTGTGGTGAAATGACTTGGTGGTGACTATTTTTCCGTGCTCTGTCAACAAATGTTAACTTCTAGGACGTGGGTTCAGTTACGGCAGGTATTCTGTTATTTTATTTATTTATATGCCATCAGGGCCAAGAAGGCATAATACATAAGCAAGACACTAATAAAAATATCGTGAGTCAATTACATGTGTGGCAAGCACATCGTACTATTTGAAACACACACTATTACACAAATAAGTAATACAGTAATGTGTAACAAATTTAATACAAAACAAGAAACATATGGCTCACGTAAAGTCGAAAGAGTTAATCAATCAGTGCATCTTCGAAAGTTGAGACGTCCCGGATGGTGACGATGTTACGGGGAAGAGAGTTCCACTCTCTTGCCGTATGAATGTAGAAAGAATCGTTCCATGAATATGACATTTGCTGTTCGTCAGTAGTAAAACGTGCCGCGCGGTTCTCGACAGAATTCAAACACCTTGATAAGGCTATCACTGCAGGGTTCCCAGAGGGAAACGGTATATTCCAGTTTGGAGGGAATAAGTGTCCTGTATAGATGTAACATAACACTTGATGGTGCCCAATAGAAGCAGCGTCGGCTAAAGGCCAGATGTAGGAGGAATGAAAGTATGAAAGGGAGTAAAGCCATGGATAAAGCATAGCGGCATTACATGTGTGAGTGATGTGGGTTTTCCATGATGGGTGGGATGGTGTATGAACACCAAGGTACTTGAAAGATGTAACAGACTCGAGAGCATCATTGTTACTAGCCTACATCGGATGTTGCGACGCGAGAGAATCAATGTTTACGTATGTCAGTTCCACAGACCACGTCTTGCACCATGTTTGTAATGAGTTTTGGTCGGGCTGAAGGAAAGGAATGTCAAAAGGACTGGTTATAGCTCGACCAATTATAGAACCACCAGCATAGAGTCGAATAGATAAACAATGCCGTCAGGTAAGTCGTTATTATACAGGGTGTTTCACCTAAAGTGATAAAAAATTCTGATTGGCTACGTACTCTCTGCAGTTTTGTCAGTACGTCGCCTTTGAAAATTTCCTAGCGAACCCCACTTTTTTATGGAAATATGAAGTCCTTCACGGATGCCCACACACCCAACAAACTATGCACAGTATCGAAAAAAAAAGTCCTTTAGCCTGATTGATTTTTCCAAACAAAAGTGCACGGTTTTTGTAGGGAGAGGAGGAAGTGTTCCCTGCCTCTTCTTTTACCTTCCTTACCACGTTGACCTTGATGCTGGTGACAATGGACTTACCAAAACGAAACAAAACAACCGCCTTATCACAAAGAAGCCGAGACAAATGAAGGGTGGGGTAACTTTCTCATCTAGACCCAGATTTCGCGCGCGTTTCTCCGCGAAAATCAAGCAGGTGGGGCTTAGGCATAGTTTTTATTATTTTTTCGACCATTTCTGTTGTAATACTGTGCATAGATCTGGTTGGGATTTGCGGTTATCCGTGGAGGACATATTTCTGTACAAAAGTGAGGTACATTTAGCAAAATTATAATGACGGGAAAAAAGCCATTAAAGAAATAAATAAATGACACTAGACGTGTTTGAAATTCAAAATTACAGATTAAGATGGCTTCTATGGCTGCACGCAGAGAAACAGATACTCATGGGTATCTATGTATGTATATATATACATATACGGCGTACATATATATATATATATATATATATGCTACAAAATTTAGGTTCGAACGACCAGGATGTTGAATATAGATAGGGGAGAAAAGACACCAGAGACTGAAGTAGGGAGCAGGGGAAAGTTATTTATTAAGCTGGCATTTAAACGAAGGGTCTGGGGAAGTCTACGTTTCGGCGGAAGCTCCGCCTTCTTCGGGACTGAGAGGAAAATCTCTGTACAAGGTCTTTTAAAAGGTTACAAAAGTGTCCTCACAGTTGGTACAATTCTACTGCGAGGCAGTCGTCAGTGAGTCATGTTCTGGAAGATTCCGGAAGGTTCCTGGGTCATCGGCCGGGGAGATTACGTGTCAGAGCCTTGGGTCGCGCTCGTTGAAAACCTGTTGTCCGGGGTGTTCTTAGCGTCATTGTGTCCAGCTGTAAAGAAAAGAAGAAAAGAGGCAGCGGGCACTCCGAGGACATACAGAAAAAAAGTTATCCGGATATGCTTCTTACAGTTGATAGCACTCCTTTATCCTCATTTATTAGAGATTGGAATTTGTAGATCAAGTACGATTCGCGTTGCTCTCTGCAGCGATCGGATGTGAAATTTGACTCTAAAATAAAAAGTGCGACGTTATTAATGGAAGGACCGGGTCGACTAAAATGGCGAGAAACCGGGAGGCTACCTTTTTTCGAAACATCTGATCGGTGGTTATTGAATAGAATCCTAAATGAATTTTTACTTTGACCTACATATTGTGCGGAGCATGTTGTACATTGGATGATATAAATAATGTTACTGGAGTTACAGTCAAAGTCGCCATTGATTTTAAGGGAGAAGTCGGAGTTTGTACTCTTGACCGCTGCCGTGCTTTGCATTGATTTGCATATTTGGCATCTTTTACCATTGCATGGATGGCATCCCGCCATAGGTGTTAATGGTTTGGGAACTTTGGAGTTGACTAGTCTATCTTGGAGGTTGCGTTGCTCCAAAGTTCCCAAACCATTAACACCTACGGCGGGATGCCATCCATCCAATGGTAAAAGATGCCAAATGTGCAAATCAATGCAAAGCACGGCAGCGGTCAAGAGTACAAACTCCGACTTCTCCCTTAAAATCAATGGCGACTTTGACTGTAACTCCAGTAACATTATTTATATCATTCAATGTACAACATGCTCCGCACAATATGTAGGTCAAAGTAAAAATTCATTTAGGATTCGATTCAATAACCACCGATCAGATGTTTCGAAAAAGGTAGCCTCCCGGTTTCTCGCCATTTTAGTCGACCCGGTCATTCCATTAATAACATCGCACTTTTTATTTTAGAGTCAAATTTCACATCCGATCGCTGCAGAGAGCAACGCGAATCGTACTTGATCTACAAATTCCAATCTCTAATAAATGAGGATAAAGGAGTGCTATCAACTGTAAGAAGCATATCCGGATAACTTTTTTTCTGTTTGTCCTCGGAGTGCCCGCTGCCTCTTTTCTTCTTTTCTTTACAGCTGGACACAATGACTCTAAGAACACCCCGGACAACAGGTTTTCAACGAGCGCGACCCAAGGCTCTGACACGTAATCTCCCCGGCCGATGACCCAGGAACCTTCCGGAATCTTCCAGAACATGACTCACCGACGACTGCCTCGCAGTGGAATTGTAGCAACTGTGACGACACTTTTGTAACCCTTTAAAAATACCTTGTACATAGATTTTCGTCTCAGTCCCGAAGAAGGCGGAGCTTCCGCCGAAACGTAGACTTCCCCAGACCCTTCGTTTAAATGCCAGCTTAATAAATAACTTTCCCCTACTCCCTACTTCAGTCTCTGGTGTCTTTTCTCCCCTATCTATCTATATATATATATATATATATATATATATATATATATATATATACGGCGAAACACATGTCCGACTTTCACTGGGATAATGCTTTCCCTCTCCCAATTTTAGGAACTGTTACTTTTTCTACTCTCACTCTGTGGGCTGGCTTTGGAGCCTCCTTTCGTCGAACTGAGAGCGATTGCGCTCAAAAAGTCATCGCGCGCTATGGTCCGCTTGCTCCCAAAAGCATGATATTCGACTATTTTTTCCAATGGGATAGCTCGTGAATATCGCTGTGAGTTATCATGAATTTCAGTGAATTCGGCACGCTCTGGCTATTGGTGGAGCAAAAAGTGACCTTTACTTGGCAAATTTCCGAGTTCAGTTCGCAAATATTTACATAATTAGACTTGGAGTACATGACATTCACATTAGGAGGTGGCAAAAACGTAATAAGAACAAATGTTGTTGACCGCATGATTCCAGGTGGCGTAGCTTTTTTATTATAATTCAACGACACGTTTTCTAGGACACCCTGTATATATATATATATATATATATATATATATATATATATATATATAGGACAAATAGGTTAATATATCAGACGGCTACAAAGTTGAATAAATGTGAAATAATAAGACATGGACTACAGATTACAGGAATATTAACAAAAACTAATTTATTTAATGGGTAATTTAACACATACATTAAAAAAGAATGGTCGACATTTCAACAATGGCACTGTCTTCCTCAGGACAAAAGAAAGATGACATCAAGAAAGATGACATCACCTCGCGGACTTAACCTTGCAGAATGTTCCAGAATATGACTCACGGACAACTGCCACATGGCATAGTTACACCGATTGTGACGTCACTCAGGGAACCTATTTAAGCAATATGCAACCCTTGTACCTGTTTTGTCCTGATATATATGTGAATGAAGGACATCCGCGTGTACATCTTAAAATCTGGTTTCCCCTCAGACCGTTGCAGGCAACAGCGTGAATCATTTCTAATCCACAAATTCCAGTCTATGATAAACGAAGACCCCCGCGTATTATCTACAGTTCGCAGCCTTAGCTCCTAGACTAAGTCCGCGGACGCTCTTTCGTTCTCTCAGCCGTCTCTTTTTTTATCATTTCAGGTTTATCAGACGACCAAGGATAACTCTCCTGGAACGCCCCTGCAAGTACTCAATGGACCATTAGCAACAATGTCCTGCAAAATCACCAAGTCCGCTCCACGTGCACTGTTCCCCTCTCATTTTCCCCCTTTCCCATGTATATAAGCCCTTGTCACCTATTTCCAAGTTTAGTCCTGTTGAAGGCAGCGCTGACTGCCGAAATATCGACCCCTAACTATAAATCTATTTCGAGTACTCCCTTAATTATTAATGTAAAAAAGTAGCAAGTGTTTTAACACTTACACGGCCTCCCAAGTCTCTTCATTAGTTGTAGTATATATATATATATATATATATATTTCCCAAACGTCGCCACACCAGCATTGGACAGCTGTTTCGGCCTTATTGGGCCTTCATCAGCAATGCGTAGGTGGGCGACGTTTGAGCGAGTGGCGTCGGAGGTCACGTGGAACGTGATGTCCTCCCGTCAGGGTGAGAAACTCACCTCTGAAAGCCCAGTGCGAAGCCAGTAAAGTATTGTATATGTACTGTAATGTATAAGTATTGTATATGTATTGTAATGTATAAGTATTGTATATGTATTGTAATGTATAAGTATTGTATATGTATTGTAATGTATAAGTATTGTATATGTATTGTATAGTATTGTATATATATTGTATGTAATGAGCCGCTTGACAGTGATCCAACAAATAAATTGGCTGCCGAAATCACCAAAACCCTAAAATCCCTAAAAGCGCGTGAAATAATCGACTCCTGCCTATATGAATTTCTAGCCCCCCAAAACCCTAAACCAGGCAGGTTCTACATGTTACCGAAAATCCATAAACCAGGAAACCCAGGGCGACCTATAGTTTCCTCAATCGGCACCGCCACGGAGAAAATTTCTAGCTTCGTTGACCACCTCCATAAAGATATACCTCCCCGATTACCCTCATATATTAAGGACACCAACCATTTCCTCGAAATACTTAGCAAATGTGAACCACCCAATGCAAGCTTGCTTGTAACGCTAGACGTTACCTCTCTTTACACTAACATCCCACATGAGGATAGCGTTCTAGCAGCGGAGGCGGCGTATCTGAAGTACTCCGATCGCGCGGTTGACCCATCTGTATTACCAACTCTACTCAACTTGATCCTCAAAAATAATAACTTCGAATTTGACGGCCGCCACTATCTACAAATAAATGGCACAGCTATGGGAACCAAGATGGCACCAACGTACGCAAATATTTTCATGGGTGCACTAGAGGAAAAATTTCTAGCCGTGCGCGACAAAAAACCTAGTCTATACAAACGCTTCTTGGACGACATATTCATGCTTTGGCCACACTCCGAAGAAGATCTCAAAGGATTCATTCGCGATTTCAACCTGGTACACCCCGCCATGAAGTTCACCCACTCCTTCTCGGCAACGACTGTTAATTTCCTAGATGTAAAAGTAACCTTAACCGAGAAGGGTTTTTCCACTGACCTGTACCGAAAGCCAACTGATGCTCAGCAGTACCTTTCCTTTAACAGTTGCCACCCGCGCCATACTAAACTCGCCATTCCTTATAGCCAGGCACTCCGATACAGGAGGATCTGCTCGGACGACGATGTTCTAAACAAAAACCTCGCGGAATTAGAGCGGACCTTCGTTAATCGTAATTTTCCACCCAGTCTAGTAAGAGACGCCCTGTCCAAAGCACGACAAACAGACCGGAGGAACTTATTCGATAAACGCAACGACGAACCCAAGGGCGACCGCGTAAACCTTGTTCTTACCTTTGGTGCAGCCGCGGGTAATATTAACAGTATCCTCCACCGCCACCATAGCATCCTTCTGCAGTCTGAACGGACACGACAAATATTTGCCGAGAGGCCACGAGTTACCTACAGACGTGCCCGCAACCTCCAAGATAGACTAGTCAACTCCAAAGTTCCCAAACCATTAACACCTACGGCGGGATGCCATCCATGCAATGGTAAAAGATGCCAAATATGCAAATCAATGCAAAGCACGGCAGCGGTCAAGAGTACAAACTCCGACTTCTCCCTTAAAATCAATGGCGACTTTGACTGTAACTCCAGTAACATTATTTATATCATTCAATGTACAACATGCTCCGCGCAATATGTAGGTCAAAGTAAAAATTCATGTTGGATTCGATTCAATAACCAGCGATCAGATGTTTCGAAAAAAGGCAGCCTCCCGGTTTCTCGCCATTTTAGTCGACCCGGTCATTCCATTAATAACGTCGCACTTTTTATTTTAGAGTCAAATTTCACATCCGATCGCTGCAGAGAGCAACGCGAATCGTACTTGATCTACAAATTCCAATCTCTAATAAATGAGGATAAAGCAGTGCTATCAACTGTAAGAAGCATATCCGGATAACTTTTTTTCTGTATGTCCTCGGAGTGCCCGCTGCCTCTTTTCTTCTTTTCTTTACAGCTGGACACAATTACGCTAAGAACACCCCGGACAACAGGTTTTCAACGAGCGCGACCCAAGGCTCTGACACGTAATCTCCCCGGCCGATGACACAGGAACCTTCCGGAATCTTCCAGAACATGACTCACTGACGACTGCCTCGCAGTGGAATTGTACCAACTGTGACGACACTTTTGTAACCTTTTAAAAGACCTTGTACATAGATTTTCGTCTCAGTCCCGAAGAAGGCGGAGCTTCCGCCGAAACGTAGACTTCCCCAGACCCTTAGTTTAAATGACAGCTTAATAAATAACTTTCCCCTACTCCCTACTTCAGTCTCTGGTGTCGTTTCTCCCCTATCTATATTTGTATGTAAAGTATATATATATATAGGTTGAAGAGGAAAAAATATCAGACGGCTGCGAAGTTGAATAAAAGTAAAATAATAAGATGTGTACGACAGATTACAGGAAAGTTAACAAGAACTAATTTATTCAATGGGTAAATTAACACACAGATTATAAAAGAACGGTCGACGTTTCGACAGTGCCCTGTCGAAACGTCGACCGTTTTATATACTTACTATGTAAATATAATACATACAATGTAAATTCCTTGTTGAAAATTCCTTTCTTCTGTTTTACGTGCGAACATTATGATCGGGCTCAGAACATAATTAAAATGCTGCTGTTGAATATAGACTGAATTCGGGCTATAACAAAACTGGCAGATAGGTCGTGGTTAAGACCTGTATACGAACTAGAAAATAATTTTCATAAGGATGGGAAGTTGTTTATGGCGCTTATGTTACGAACAGACGGTACTGTTTGTATATAGTTTCTGTTTGTAACACCAGCACACAAAATAGCGTCAGTTCTTCCTTTTAGTAACCTGGGTTCATAGTTTGTGAATCGTTCTGTGTCCAAAAATTGTAAACACATATGTATTTTAGTAATATACCTACAACTTGCGCTTGACCCTGCCGAACTACCTGCAGCTGTAATTCACGTGAATACCAAGCATGTCTACCACGTTCCACAAAGGGAGACGACGACGAGACGGAAACGGAGACAAGAGGAGACCATTTTGTATCACCAACAGATATGCATTTATTAGAATATGCGTGGCTAATAGCTCACTGCTGTTGTCATTGAAGTTTTTAGTGGCGGTGGTGGAGGTGACGTTATGGGAGAAATGGATGAACCCACACAAATAGCATACATGCTGATAGAGCGGTGTAGTACTGATAATTTCTGTTCCCAAAATATTTTATTCACACACACAGTGCCAGCAAGGTACACTTAAAGGAAGACGAATAGGATGGACAGTATTTTACATACAAGGCGGTACTTGCCAGTTACTCCACAACACAAAGGCAACGTGTCACGACACAATTGCACTACCAGTAAGGAGAACTACATTTACGTTTCAAACCTCGCCCAATCAAACAGGCACTGTTGTGCGTGCCCTCCATCTCAACTTTTACTGCTGACGTGCAAGTTCTGGGCTGTTGCTTAATCACCATATTCGTCCTATAGAGCTACACAACTGGCTTACTGAATTCCTGGTTCATACGTCCGCGTGGCGCTTCCTCACTGAAGAGCAGACGCCACAACGCGTGAGTGGGAGCTTGCCGTCACACTCACAAGGATAACGCGCTTCGACATGTTAAAGAAGAAGATGAGTCCTCGTTTGACTGCTAGGTGAAAATTTGCGAAATTCATGATATGTAGACCAATGTGTCCTCGTTCGGGTATTATGAAGCACTTGAGACTTCGTACTTCTTTTATGTCCAAACCGTTTTGTTGTGAACTGGATACCGCTATTATTTTCGGTGCGGTTCAACAGTGTCAAGACAATTTCGGTTCGGTTTCAGATTCAGTTGCGGCAAAAATAATGATTCGGGTAAGGTCTTCGGTTCGGGTTATAATGGATGACAATATGTTCTAAATACCAAATGTATTAATTAGGTTCCGTTTAATATTCGGACACAGAAGTTCGGTACGTGCAAATGAAACATCGGTTTCCCTGTGTGCCGCTGCTCTTTCCAAAAAGCACGCTCGAGAGCATTCAGCCCGAGGACATGGCCTCGAAATATATACTATGTGATGGTAAGTTATTGGAGCGTTCTTTTGCCCTTCACTTGCAAACAATGGAGAACTGCAGAACGCTATGCGATGGAGAACGCTGCAGAACTACAGCCGGCGCGTTTAATATAATGTCGCGCAGGATGCTAGTTTTGTAGCGATTTCATATTTCAGCACAGTATTTATAAGCTGTAAAAATAGGTGCAAGCCCAGTAAGCCACGAATATCCAGGAGACGTACAAAATGTGCCGCAGATGTCGAAGACGTCGAGACATGCTATGTTCGTCCCATGAATATTCTTGATTGGGTCCGAACTATGTCGCAGATGTCACAACTATAGCTATGTTCCATGGGCGTCACATGGACGTCCAGTATGTCTTCTCAAAGTATTTTAGTTGATGGGGATATCCAATTCTGTACACCCCCTGTACGTCCCAAAACGAATATCTTGGGTACATCGAGATTAGGATATTATGCGTTGATCGCATCACGAAGCAAAAAGGACGTGCAGACAGGGGCTGAATGACGCTTCTCGGAAACAAAGGGTGGTCTTGCTTCTTCCAGAACTGACCGTCTATATGTTACGTTGAGCACCTATTGCGAAAGCGGCAGGGATACGGAATTCTGTGGCACTCTCAAATTTGACTTTTGATGAACCTACTGAGTGTCTCAGACCAAGAGCAATAAGAAACACAGGCATTATCTTGTTGCAGAGTTCATACACCATGCAAGTGCTCACTTGACTGCTGTTTTTGTGCATAATCGCATTAGACTTAGACAGCTCACCCACCGTTATATTTCGGAGGCGAGCAGTACTCTCGAAGTCGCGGAAGGTCGTGCGACAACCAATGTAGTATTTGTTTTTTCATGGAAAGGGAATGCTAGTACCTTCCGCAGATTTTTGGACTGTGAGCGTTTCCATTTGTCTGTTTTCTTTATTGATACCGCCACGATCTGTTTGCTTTATGGGAAATACCGAATACAGGCACAAGGGGACACGGGGAACGAAATAGCTATGTGGTGGCCGCTCTCTATTGTTACGTGCCCGTTAATGGTGCCGAGACCAGCCCACCTACAACTCTCGCAAAATGTTTCAATATATTGTATTAGTAGGAAATTTGCATAAGGCTCTGAAACTAGCTAGCTTTGAAGATGATAAAAGCAGCTTCAAGGTCCCAATAAATATCCACGTGGCGTCTCGACCTCAAAGCTGTCAATATCCCACGGACGTCTACTGTATATTTGTGGGATGGTCGTGGAATGTGCAACAGGGGAAGATTTTTTGTCCCCCGGACGTACAGATGATGTCTGTGGGATTTGTGGCATGCTCCATGGGACGTTCAAATCTCCAAGTCAGGATATCACATGTATGCTCAGGGGATGTCTCTGGTTTACTGGGAGGGTACCGTTGCATACAATGAAGTAGCTGGTACCGTAACCTCAAACCTTCAAATCTCTTCTTTGCGTGGGTGCTTAGCATAAAGAGTGATCTGGTAATAAATGTACTTGAGGATTTCTGAATCTGAAGATTATAGGAGATAAAGGAAGGCAAACAAATACAGCAGAGGGTGCCCTTCATTTCTCACACTTCGGATTTCAGTTACTTATTAATTGCTTTAAGTATTATGTCTATATACATCTCTTGCCGCTTTTCCATAGCAAATCGTTGTCTAGGAAGGCGTGATTTTAATATAGATATACCTGAAATTATAATCTTATTTCTTTACACGTTAAGATTACCGTCTCCTGGTTACTGGAAATGAAGGCACCTCTGCTGACTTAAGTTAATCATCAGAAAAAAAAATGTTTTTTTTTCTTGCTTTGAAACAACAAAATGTTTCTTTACATTGGTGTGCAGCTGATTTGTGGAAAGTCATTTCGAGTGTACCAGCTCCCTGCATTTATCATAACGTAACCGCCCAAGGAAAGCCACACGGGCAGGTTCCCATTTCACGGCTCTACGGTTCTGAGGCTGAAACACACACATACGGACAAGCACAACACATCCACGAGGTACCGGTATCTGGCTTTATCGTCGATCGTCATTTCTCAAGTCTCCGATTTCACAACCGAAGCAGCCCTGTAGGAGAATGGCGATGTCCGCAGCAATGTTCACAATATAGTAGGTGCCTACCATAGCTGGAGCCAACACTGGAACTCATTTGGTGACTTACGACACGATTTCAGATTTCGACATACTCAAATTTGACAGGCGAGCAACAGAACAAAGCACTATCCGTGATGTCAACAGAATACTGATAGCTGGCGAAGAATACAGCAAACGATTCGCCCAGACTCGGTACTCTCGTTCCCAGGCCACCGCAAAGAACCACACCCTGCGGGGAACTGTTTTCAGACGCGAGAGCCAAAAGCCATCGCTGCTCTGGGGCTGTCCTGCCTGTCGACCAATCAGAAAGGATTTATTTTGAAAGTTTTAATCTTGAGCGTTTACATCGCAATAGTTGATTTTACGGCTTTATCATTACACCGTGGATTTTTTCACTATTTATTTTCAGGAGTTTATTATCGAAGTTTATTTTCCGAAGTGTAAACCAGAGTGATCCCGCTCTGTATACATTCAGCCTATGTCGACTTTCTTGCTGCTTAAGTCAGAAGCTGTTTCAAAATCATCGTCTTAGTTTCTAAACACAATTCCACGACGATAGTTCATACTATGGCACATTACGGATTGAACACCACTTATATCAATATAATCAACATTCGTATTTCAGTTTTCAAAACGCAAGCGTCGTCGTAACCGCATTCCGCTAGGGGAGCGGCAAAGGCGAAGCCTTAGTCCCTGTGCAAAAGCTGGTATTCATAATGTGTTCGAAGTCGAGCGTCAAACCGAAATGTTTTTTCGGTTTCTTTCGGGTTCGTGTGTAAAGGCTCGCTTCCGGTTTAGCTCCGGAGTTCACATATATCGGTTAGATTAACATGCTCTGAGGCTGTCAACCGGTTCGGAACCAGTTCGAGGTTCTAATGTGCTACAAACTTAAGGTAGCCAGTAAAAATGATGCAATACATCTACGTTACGTTTTTTTTTATGAATTTATTTCCGTTGAACGACCAACAGGACCCCCTTTCATCCTTTCCGCGAACAACATGCCGCAAATCTAGGCAGGCAAACCGTTCGACTCCCCCCACCACCCACTACCACACACCAACCCGAACCTGACCGGTATCCCGAACCGAAAAGAGAATAAACAGTCGAAGCTCTTATATCGGTTCGGTTCCGGCTCCGCTCAAAGATGGCGCTAGTAATTACGGTTCAGCTCCGGTTCAGCTCCAGCTAAAAATTACGCTTAATTACTTTTTCCGTTTTCGGTTTCGGTTCCGTTCGACGCTGTGGTTTCAAGGATGTTTGAGATGCCACAGGAAGCCGGCGTCTGATATTGGCCTTCCTATTTTTATGCAAATACACATGTTTTCGATGTTTCCTTTTTGGATATTTTCTGAGATTATGTATTCTGAAAAATAATTTTCTTAAAAATATGCTCGCACCGCCAGGTTTAAAATAGGCGAGTGATTATACCAAATTACTGTCATTGCCAATTTATGTTATTGGTATCTCATCTTCCTGACAGTTTGATTAACATCTTTGGGACAAAAGAAGCCTTTCTGGCTCGATACAATGTTTCATAGAATGGTGCCACCAGCACTAGTTATCTCAAGCGACGTCGTCATCGCGTATCGCGACGGGGGCAGTAGTGACGAACATCATTATTCTGAACGCATCCGCCACACCAGCAAAGTTGGATGACTGGCACTGATGGTAGGTAGCAGCCGCCTGACTCGAATTTCGCGTTTGCGGCGGGCGCCGCGGTAACAGTTCGATCGAGCCGCATAGGCCGTTTTTATGTTTCTCCCGGGCTGATGTCGCATATGAGGGAGTGTTTTGTTTGTCCGTCCGGGGACTTGTCGGACCATGACGGAGTCCTCCCGGAGTTTGGCACCTCCGTGGTTGTTCGGGTTGTTGGAGGCTGGACGTCACTCTGTTGAGTGACGCTGAAATTCGTGGCAGTGTAAGTAGTTGGCTGGAGGCTGGGTGTGCTATGGCTTCCTTCTCGCAAGAGTGGTGGGAAGAGACGAAAATTGGGGCCGCGAGGCTTTTTCGTCAGTGGCGGGCTCGGCGGGCGCGGGAGAGCCGAGAGGAAATGCAAAACCTTCGGCAAGTGCTGTCAATTTTGCGTCATCCGGGGTCGAGGGGCCCTGGCAACGACCATGCTATCCACGACGTTCTGAGACGTCTTGCCTCTCTAAAGATGCGTGCCTGGGACCACTTTGCGGCGTTGCATGCAGCTGAGCGCTGGTCACAGGAGTCCTGCTGCTCGCGACTTCTTCTTGGCCGCTTTTTTCGTCGCCCTCCAAATGCTGTTGCGGAGCTGGTGACCTCTGGCGTGTCTGTTCAGGCAAGTCCTGAAGCCGTTCGGTCAATTTTTCGTGACCACTTCGCCGCCTTGTACGGCGATGTCGTGCCTGCTGATGACGAAACGCAAAGCTTTCTGCAAACTCACAAGCACTTCGTCCTTAGCGCAGATTCGTTTACTCTGGACGAGTATACGGCCGCCGTTAAGGCCCTGCGAACTGGAAGGTCTCCCGGCTCCGATGGTCCCCCGCCGAATTCTATAAGTGCTTCTTGCGTACGCTCTCTGGCCCGCTGACAGCGTTATTCAATGGTTGTTTGGCGGACGGCCTCCTCTGCCCGTGCATGCGAGAGGGTGTGGTAACGTTACTATGCAAGGACCCGTCTAGGAAGCGGGACCCGAATACGTATCGGCCTGTTTCCCTACTTAATACGGACTACAAGATAGTTTCGACCGCAATGCTGCGTAGAATTTCCTTAGTCCTGGGTCTTGTAGTCCCCCCCTGTCTGGTCTGTGCTGTTCCTGGACGGTCAATCAACTTGCACACACAGGCCCTGCGTGACGCCATCTACTGGGCGCACAGCCGTCAGAAACCCGCGGTACTGGTGTATTTTGACCAGAATAAGACGTTTAGCAGGGTGTATCATGGGTATATGTTCCGTGTACTGGAGGTGGCTGGCTTTCCTCCCGTAGTGGTGGGCTGGATTAAGGCCCTACACAGAGATTCCTCTGCCGTTGTCGGCGTGAACAGGGGCGTTTCCGGTAGGTTCCCCATCATGACCGGTGTGCGGCAAGGCTGCCCTTTGTCCCCGGCGTTGTATGCCATGATGTTTAGTCCTCTCTTAGAAACCTTAGTAACCTGCCTTCGACCTGTTATGTTTCCGTTGCCGGGTTCGTGGAACCTCTCTCTTTTCGCGTATGCAGATGACCTCTCCTTAATCCTCAGTAACGAGGACTCGATAGGTCGTGTTCTCGTTATTTTAGAGAGATACCGTCGAGTATCGAATGCGCGAATCAACAGAGAAAAAAGCGCTGCGCTGTTCATTAATGTCACTCCCTCCTGTCCGTCTCCATTCGGGATCCCTGTTAGGAATGAAGTGCGGATTCTCGGTATGCGTGTATCCCCGATGCAGAATAACTGAAGAAGTGCATTTAGTGACAAGAATTCAGTCCCCTTCCTTCTCATCGTTTCTGTTGGAAAACATGCGTGTATTCCCGATGCAGAATAACTGAAGAACTGCATTTAATGCCAAGAATTCGGTCCCCTTCCTTCTCATCGTTTCTGTTTGAAAACATGCGTGTATCCCCGATAGAGAACAACTGAAGAAGTGCATTTAATGACAAGAATTCAGTCCCCTTCCTTCTCATCGTTTCTGTTTGAGAACATGCGTGTATCCACGATGCAGAATAGCTGAAGTGCATTGAATGACAAGAATTCAGTCACCTTCCTTCTCGATGTTTCTGTTTGAAAACATGCGTGTATCCCCGATGCAGAATAACTGAAGAAGTGCATTTAATGACAAGAATTCAGTACCCTTCCTTCTCATCGTTTCTGTTTGAGAACATGCGTGTATCCACATGGGGTCTCTTCTCTTTCTTGGTTGCGTTTTCACGAGCGCAGCGTCTCGATTCTCACGGATTTAAGGGGCCTAGTGCTCCCTATCACCTGTAGAGCTCGCCTGGCTGCGTCGTGGTTCCTGAGCAAATACTGGTATCACGGGACAGCTTGCCTTCCTCCTCGTCAGGTTTTCCTTGCAGCAACTCGTACGGCCTTTCGGTTCATCTGGGGCAACGGAGCTGAGTGGGTATCCCGTGCACGAATGTACCACCCGAGAGCGGTTGGCGGTTTGCGGGTTCCGCACGTAAAAATCAAGTGTCTTGCGCTCGGGATAAAGGCAATTTTTGACGGCCTTAGTGACCCTGGCCACCCCGTCCACGATCTCCTGCAATACTGCTTAGGTCCAGACGTACGTCTGTTTCGCCTGCTTGTGCAGAATAGACCGCGCTCTGAGTTTGTGGCCTCGCACTTGAGAGAGTACATTTTGAACGTCCGTCGCCTACGCGCATCATTCCCGTCGGAGGATTTCTTTGTCTGGTCCGTCAAGCAGTTTTATGCTGCTCTTCTGGAGCTCCTTCCGACGGCGAGCTCGGCTGTGCCTCGCCCTATCGCGTGGCTTCATATTACGGCCGGCTGGTTGGATACGCGCCGTGCAAGCTTGCAGTGGCGTCTTGCGCACGACGTTTTACCTCTCAGTGACAGGTTGTCCCGCTTCGGTTTGACCAGGCCTTTTTGCCCTTTCTGCCCTATACCTTTGAAACGTCGGAGCACGCTTTTCGCAACTGTCTACTCCCAGATTTTTTGTGACACAAGGCTGAGGTGCTTTACGGCATTTCGTTCATTCGGTGGGGCACGGTCCAGTTACTGAGCTCGCTCCCAGTTCCGGTCGGCGATAGACGCCAGTTTGTACTCCTGGCGGTAGAAATAAACTACCAGGTCTGGATAGCACGCTGCATAGCTGTGCGCGGTGGCCGTGCTCGCACCGCCGTTGAGGTACTGAACAGGGTCAGAGCGGGCATCCGTAGAGTGTTATACAGGAAGAGAGCAGTTCTTGGGGCCGTCCAGTTGGGTAGGCGGTGGCAAACATCAGCGACCCTCTTCGAAGAAAGCAATGGTAGGTATGTCATCCGCTTCTAATATCCTTCCTGCTGCTGTCCCACGAGCAACTCTCCGTCAGTTTTGGTTTGTTGCGAGTTGGCATCTAGCACGTATATCAATCCCAGACCTGCCGTGAGCTCGTCTTCGGGTGTTGGCGTTGCGATGGTTGTAGACTAGTGCGTTTGTTGCGTTAAAGGGAGCCAGCCAATATGGCTGGTCTTCCACGATGATGCCAGTACATATATATATATATGGGCCGGCGAGTCATCGAATAAACGCCAAACGAGAGTGATAGCTCTCCTTACACAACTGCATGAAAACTGCAGGAAAATTATGCTGTGCTGATGAGAGCCAAGAAGCTCGAAACGGTAGTCTCCCTTCAGATCGGCGTTCTAATGATCGCCGTGGAGGGAGACAATGTAGTGCATGCCTGCTCTTCGTTTTTAAGGCGAGGGCAGTACTATTTTTGAACCGTGATGTGGGCAAGCTTACGCTTGTCCCATCCTACAGTTGGCAATACAAAAGCACAAGAGTGATAGCTCTCTGATAACAACTGCATGCAAAGCCTGAATGCTCCAGCCTGGAGCGCACAAGCATTTAAGCGTCGCGCGTGGAACGTGCGTTTGCCAGAGAGCAGGCGATATGTCTGGAAGCTTCGTCAGCACGGCCCGGGAGTCACTTGACGCCCCCGGGACTGGGGGACCTTCCACCCCCACATAAAAAATGCGCCAAAACGAAGCACCGTTGCAATAAATTCTGTTTCCCTGCAGTACTCGCTAACTGCACCAGTTCCTGGCCAGAACGTACAAATATAATTTTAGTTTGGTCACTTGCATCAAGATGTACTTGCGTATTAGGCGAACATACAGCAGAACTACCGGAAGTCCCGCAATGCTCCAGCGCCTACATCGCCAGTTCCAATTTTTTATCACTTTACATGAAACTCCCTGTATATGCAATATATATTAAAACATAAATGTGTACTCTAGCACAAACAAACTACTAGCGTGACCTCCGAACGTGCATATTAACTGCAGTGAGGCTAACTGGGTGCTCCAACTCTAGCCAAAGTTTACCTACTCCTAAAATGAATAATTCAAAGATTTAGCAAATTGACTAACTCCGATGTCGAACAGCTCCACCTGTAGGGTTCAATGCCAGTAACCTAGGGGCAGTGATAGAATATACTTAAAATAAATAATTTTATCTTATCATTGTACTCTTTTGACCCGGGCGCACCGAGCCCCAAAGGTTGGTGTCAGTCTCTTAGCGGGCTTCCCTGGGGAGGCGGCGCCCCCCTAGTCCATGTTCCGGGGGGGCAAGACCCCCCCCCCCCCAGTCGCAGTCGGCACATATGATATTAACCTAATGTATGCATGTTTACGCATAATCTTTGTATGCGCCTTTATGTTCATTATGACAGAAGTTGCATGATGGCTCAGATAAGTGTATAAGTAAATATTCCACATATCTTGGAGGCTCATTCACCCCTTCTCAGCAAATTACCAGCTTCTTGATGGCTCCATCTGTCTTCTCTCTTAGCAGTAGTAGCAAGAAGGAGAACATAGCACTTACCGGGGCACCTCATGCGGTGGGGAAATTACAACAGCGACTAAATATGTGACACACCTGTATTACTCAATAAATTGAGATTTTGCAGTGTCATACCTTCAACACAGAGCCATTGCTTTCTCACCAGCAGACACCTTCATAAATAACCACACCAGAAGGTGTACCACTGGGGAGAAGCAGGTATTCGCATACCGCAGAAGCAAGTTGATGAGGTGAGGATTACATATGCATCTAAGTTCTGCAAAGCAGGTGCCAAGGTCAACAACAACAAAACCATGGCTCCAGCTGTCTCTTCCCATGTATGGGTGTTGGCACACGCTTTCTTCTATTTCAAAGGCAAGGAGCTGGAAAAAGACAGATACTTAATGCATGAAGATATAAAACGCAATCTCAGCTGATGCGGTGTTCTGAAGTACAGCAGAGATGAAGCTGTATACTGGGCAGACATACATGTTTCACACACACACACACACACACAAAAGAAAAGCTTTCCATAAGAACAAAACGTGCACAAAATCGTAATATATCTAGCAACTGCATTATCTAAATCAGACATTATGTGAAAATTTCGTCCTGCGTTGAACTGCGCAAATTCCCCAATCACTTTGCCTTTGAATAATGGAAAGGCAGACCACAGGCAGACAAGCACATTCGAAAAACGGGGGGAGAAAAAACAACTGATTTGTATGCCCAATTACAGAGCAACATGCAGGGAGACGCGACACTGTTTCAAGATCATCTAAGCATGTGCGTTTGTACAATCGCCTTTTGCGTGTACCCTTTGACACAGACTCTTCCTCACACAGCACAACTGTCCCTGTATTCATTGTGCAAAGAAGCGCAGAAAACGCATGCAATACAACGAAATCAGAGGTCCATTTACCTGTATCAGCAGTTTGTCTGTTACGGTATCAAAAGCTTCAACCCCGTAATGCTTACTTCACGTTATCCGTACGGTGATCGCCCAAAAGCGTCCCACTCAGATTTTGCTTCGTCGACAACTTGTATTTCACAAATAGAGTGACACTCGTGCTATCCTCACGCAAACGTCCCGCGAAAATGAAGAACGAAACGTTACACAACTAGAAGTAACATATGAAGCACCCTCGCGCGTTTCCGCATATTTCAAATCCGTTGACGGGATCCCAAACGTGGAGCGGCTAATACCGGAACCTCAAATATGAGTTGGGAGGCGCATTATGCGTGTATGTGTATGGTTTCAGCTTTTAGTTTTACTTTTTAGTTGTCTAAGCGGTGCACAATCATTGTTTGTACACGACACATTAGCAGGGCAAATTTTCCCCCTACGCGTTTTACTGCATGCGAACAGACATTTCACGCAGCCCCACGTTTTGAGGGCACTGGCAGCGGCTGCACGGGTCCACTCTCCTTCAGTTCCCTCTCCCAGTTCCCACTCTACTCCATGAGTGTGAGAGAAACGGCGACAGGGAAGTCAGACGCGCATCTGACGCCTCGTGACTCCATTTTTTCTTAGAGTGCATAGAAACATTATGTGAGCGGAACGTGCACTGTGCTATTTTTACTCTGGTTTTAACAGAGTTGTTTCATTGCAGCTGGCAGAAATAGCTCGCACTGTTAGTAAGTGCAAATTTCCTTAAATATCCAGCAAATGGCACGTCGCTGTTTGTCCCCGATGGTTTCAGTGGTGCTTTCTGCGATTTCTGAAAGCGCAGAAACGTTGCGACATGAGTTTTGTTCGGAAGTTATGGAACAGTGTACGGTGCTGGACAAGTACCGAATGGATTTACAGACATTTGCGTGTACGAGCAGGAACCCTAGACACCATTTCGCAACTCGGTACGGTGCCATTCGCTGCTAGAGTGTCACTCCGTGAAACGAATACGCTGGAGCGTGTTCCTAAAGTTTTGTCCATCACTGCAAAATCAACCCTCTATTTATGAATACCGAACATTACCAAAAGTACCACCAGCTTAGTTCGGAATTTGTGCTATATTTGATCGGTGTAGACTCAACCCTCGACTTATGAACACAGCAAGCGTTTCAGTGTATATGTTTTAATTTCATATATATATAGTTTTTGTTATTTCTGTTGTTTTGCGCAGGGTTGTCCGAATGCAAGAGCGTTGTGGTTGGCGAGGAAATAAAATGACGATGAGGTATAATGATTTCCATCAGCTCAACAGCGTCTCATGTGAACCTGAGAAAAAGTAACGATGGTGATGGAGAAAATGGGTAGACACTGCATATATATTAAGAAAAGATAGTGCACACAGGTGATTTATGAGTGCCGAAGAGCGTATTATCAGACAGCACTTCCTCCCATGAATTTTCTTACATACACTGCCATAACACGTCACTCGGCGTAATTTCATAAATACCGCAACAAGAAAATTACACGCGTGAGTAATACCCGTGGTACACGGTCATTCTTACCGTTACCCTACCTAAACGCGGTTATCCTAAACCACCGTTCGCTGCTGTTGCACGAACTGCGCTCAAAGCTCTTCTGACATTTCTGGACACCGTCGGACTTCGATCGTTATTGTGAAGGGGCTCGTTGTTTTATTCCCCCCATTCCAACCAGATGGGGTAGAGTATCGTCTGTGGCGATGAAACTCCCCACTCTCCAAGGTCAAAAATAAAGTTGTTGTTGTTGTTGTTGCACGGCGTGTATCATCACAGTTTGGTGTGGTCACGTGGATTCAATCCCGCGGATTAATATTTACTAAATTGAGCACTTACAAATAAAATTAAGAATTACAGCTACATATAAAATGATCGAATAATCTATTCCTAACATACTTTCCCTGTATCGACCTTGTTTTTAAACTACATAGCCAAATATCCGCGGGAGTTCAACGTGGCCGCGTAAATACGGGAGTTGTTGGAACATAGGGCAGATAAATTGTCTTCCCAGATGCGTATTAATGTCTCTATCGTTGCGACAGGCCAATTAATACGCTTCTGGGGAGACTTCTTACCGCACGGTTCCGTCGACATGCTCGCGGCCATATTCTCGGTTTTGCAGCCTAAACCGAGGTTGCCCAGCTCAGTTTGCTCTAACCGCCGTCAGCGGCGTAACTGCAGTTAGGTCGGCCGTGTAACTGTGGCGAACGGCGGTTATCTGTAACCGCGGTTTGTCTAACCACAGTTAAGGATGACCGTGCAACAAGCGTAAGCGACACTGTCTGCACACAGTGGTAGCTGGCCCGCATTGAGTTGCACGTAACGCAAACCTGATTCTGACTCAAGGATATACACAAAATAGTATTTAAGGATTTCGTTTTAAGATTTCGTGCAGGGGGGGGGGGGGGGTAGGACTTCTACCGTCGGCCATTCCGAAGACAGCACTACCATGCCCAAGTTGCCATTCGTGTACGCCGCGCCCAACGACATTTTTGCGTTATCACCAACATAACCGATCCTGAGTCTTGGATGTGTTCGGTGTTCGTTTCAGACAAGCCCAAGCCGGTGCGCTTCCCTATGAGAGTCACGATGCACGTTCGACTTGACCTCTCCCTGTTTAAAAAAATGACATTTTGAGTCGCGAAATGTAACACACCGCTCAAAAGCAAAAAATAGTCTTCGTCACTAAAAAGCGCGGTTTTCGAGCAAAGAACTGTCTAGTGGTAACATAAACGCCGACGTAATGTCGATACTGGATGTTCTTCTATCGGCAAAGTATAAAAAAATAAATAAAAATAACGCTGTGAGCAGCATACATGCCGTTTTCGCAGTTGAGTTGCGCGGCAGGCGAGGTTGTAACTACCGAGGACTTTGGACAACCTAAGTTCATTAATTAACTGCTTCTTTACGAAATTTCCGGCGAAAGCAGGACAGCCTAAGCGTGAGACATCCTTCGTTGAAACCATTCTATATTTTAATACCCTGAACCGAGCGCGCACCGTGAAGTATTCATCGCCCAATAGCGTTGCAAGCAAGCTGAAACCGGATTTTCTTCTTCGTTTATTTTCCTTTTCTTTCCTTCCTCTTCTTTTCTTCTTTTTCTTCAGCCTTTCCTTTCCCTTTTGTTTTCTTCTTTCTCTTTTCCTTTATTTCTTCAACCATTTTCCTTTTTGAATAGCAAGCTGACTTCCTCTGTCTTTGACTGACCGTTCCTTTCTTAATCAACATATACCCCCACCCGAAACCGGAAAAACGCCAGTGGGCGCGCAAGAAAAACAGCTCTCATTGGACGTCATTGGGAAACGTACTTTAGAGCGTTGGTCGTGATTGGAGTACTCGGCCAGCTCGCGTGGCCGAGTCGTTACGTGCTGGCCATGTCACGTCGCGAGTGGGAGGTACCCGCGTTCGAATCCCGGTGCCCGCCATGCTGTCTGGGATTTTTCCTAGGTCTTCCTCAGATGCCAGGAAATCTAAACGGGTAAATTAAACGGCGCTGTCGTCGGTGATGATTTGCTCATGCTGAAATCGATGAGTGCTGTTAGCGACGGGAACTTACTTGAGCTTCCTGAAGTAGGCTCCCGGGTCTTCTGTGGCCATCTGCCTGCGGTTGCTGGACTCCTTCAAAAAATGAAGAAATTTCATCAATTCGGCTTCCGTGTAGTCACGACGACCGCGATGCGCTGGAACAGAAAAAAAATCGGTTACGTTGAAATATTAAATATGTCGTCCAGTAAAGACTCGCTTGAAGCTGTGCACACACGCAGGAGATCATGGTGCATCACCCCCCCCCCTACATAATTTCAGTTGATCAACTTCCAACACTGTCCTTCCCACGGGTCTTTTTTCAAGTGTTAAAGTTCGAAGCGTCTGGTCACATAATGATGGTAATTACTGCGGTGCGTTTCAGAATCATATGTCGGAAAGCGTTCAAGACGTTAAACCTACTCTCTGTGTCACTTATTTCACCAGTATATCGTTCTCTCTATTATCGCTCTCGTCGGCGTCGTGAAAGAAGTTCGGCTTGGCAGTTTTTTTAGCTCGACGTCTCTCCTCTCTCAGTGCCGGAAATGCGCGTCTATATTGGCAGCGTTCGGCGTCGCCAGGTGAGATCTGGCCCTAAGAGGTTGAGCATGCTCTTGTCATGTATTTCATTGGAAGAAATCTAACTACGCCACCATTGGAGGAAGACGAGCTGCGCAACTATTTCACGACGGAGTTTCGATACCGCGGTCAGTGGTCAACGGGAACAAAATGACATCGTATTTTTGAAATTGACTGGGACGAATGCGATCGCCCATTTAGAGCCGCGGCTGCAGACGCATTCCCTGCTGTGAATTGCTCTGTTACTCGTGATGAAACCACTTCTAACTAGCCCCGATTCTGCAAAGTTGACTCAGCACCAAAAATATGTTGAGGTAACAGTGCAACAGCAACTGATACCCTATGATATTTCAGTGAATACAATTTCTCACACCCAAGTGGCATCCGTAATTGGAAAATGAAAAGTTTTCCTTTGAGTAGTTAGGCGCTCCTGCACTGAAAAGCACTTCGGCAACCCTGGGCTTCACCTCACCGGTATTCGTCCTGTACTGCTTTCTGCAGGTTTCGTGTTTACTACCGGCGAATATTTTACGACGAAATCGACGAAGTAGACGACTGGCCATCCATGTGGCACGAAGCAGATACAAGGCGCGTGTCGGAAAAACAGCCGGAGGCCCGCACAGGACAACCGGTGACGTCACGCATCGTACGAGACCTAATAGAGGAAACATTCGGAAGTTTCGGTTTCGGTTTGAGTCCCGAGTGCCAAACGAGTCCCAAGTGCCAACGAGTCCCCCGAATGCCAAACCAACATTATTTCTCATTTCGAAAGAATGTATACGAACTTATTTGGCGCAGCCATTGTAACAGTTTCGTATTGTATCAGGTCCCCCTTTAAATACCTCATCTGAGTCTTCGTCAAACTGACACTGGAGACTTTTTTTTCTCGTTTTGCTTTATAAAGCAACGACACACAAAGAGTCATCATGTAAAATGCAAATGCTGTAAGTGAAACGGCACGCGCACAGACAAGTTGGTGGATCATGTTCGTGATGAGGAAAGCCAGAGCACGGGACGAACAGCTCGATCGTCAGTGAACCGCTGATTTTGCTTCCCGTGGGTCCCGTTCATCCATCGAATTCCTGATACGGCACTTGGGTATCCGACCTCTTGTACAGGGTATTTCACGAAAATCCCCCGCCTGAATAATTTGTGAACAGGTGGCACAGGTGGCAACAAAATTTCGTTTGGGTAGATATTCTTGGGACATCGGCTATAAACTGAGCGGCTCATTTGCATACTAATCTGCATACTAATTAAATTAAAAATTTGCGTACTAATTTGCATGCCAATTAAATAAACATCCTAACGTTTAAATTTTACTTCGCACGCTTACGGAACCTCTGTGTAGGCATCGAGACCTTCAGCGAAAGATATTGCAAGAAAAAACGCATCGACAGTTACTGATTTTTCCGAGTAATTAATCTGTTTCGGTATACATATTTCTTGCGCGGAGCAGTGCGCTCTTTGGATCAGCTGTCCGGCTGTCAATTTCGTGTTCATGCGCCTGGTTGACACGCGGGGTTGACGGAAGATAAGGACCAGCCGCAAGACCGCAGGAGACGCTTATCTGCTGCTTCTCGTTCACTACAGGGTTCGCCTCCCGTTTTTAACAAATTGGGCGAGAACGTTGTCATTCGGGATGATGGTTAGCTAGGAGCGTGCTATGTGGTGTAGTTAATTTTTAAGGGTGTACCCCACTAGTTCACAGCGCTCGCAGCGCATTCGTCATCATCCATGATAAGAGTCCGGTATCTTACCTACGGAACGACAGAACCGCCAGCGCTGTTTACCAGTGGCTTTGATAAGGAATCCTAAAGCATCTTTTGTGCCTCTTCCTAATCTTCCGTCGCCCCCGTGCGTGAACCAGGCCGATGAACGCAGAATTGACATCCGGATAGCTGATCCAAAGAGCACACTGGTGCACTGCTCCGCGCAAGAAATATGTAAACCGAAATCGATTTATTACTCGGAAAAATCATTAAGCGTCGATGCGGTTTTTTCTTGCAATATTTATTGCTTTATGTCCCGATGCGTAAAGCAGAGTTTCGTAAGCTTGCGAAGTAAAATTTTAAAGTTAGGATGCTTATTTAATTAGTGAGCGTATGCAAATGAGCCGCTCACTACTCAGTTCATAGGCGATGCCCCAAAGATCTTTACCAAAAAGAAATTTCTTCGATGGCGCCACCTGTTCACGAATTATTCAGCCCGGACGTTTTCGTAAAACACCCAGTATATTCTACCTTCTCGAAGAACCAGTTGATTAATTGTCAAACATAGTTAGTGACGTAGTTACGCGAGCCTTATAGTGGCTTTCTGACTTCACTTCTATGTAAACAATAGCAGACTCACCGTTGTCGACTTCCGCTAAGCCCGTCGGCGTAGCGTCCACGCTGGCTGCAAAAATGGTGTACAACCAACACAGCACAACCCAGTCTGTCTAGCAGTCACTTTTAAAAGACTGGCATGACGACGTGATGGATGAATGCCACACCCACGTATAAGTGCGGCTCTAATTGGTGCTGAAGGGGACAAAGGGAGAGACAACTTGGCGGAGTGCGATGACAACTACAGGAACCGCCTCGAAGAACAGATTTTATTTTCCACTCGAAACATGCTCTTCCGAACAGTAGACGCCCAGACAACAATTTAGGCCCTCGCCAAACGATTTATCCGAGACAACTTACCACTGGAGTTCCGCAACCCTTTGCCTCTACTAGTCACTCTTCAGTAGTTTTTCGTGTCTTTTCATTTTTCCCTGATAATGATATGTGTCTACTTATGTGTCTACTCTATACGTTATGCAAACTCATGTTGAATTTTTTTTCCTGCGTTGTGTGTTACCTAATATCGTCGACAAAGCACAGCTCACTCTGTCCTGCACTGAAGTGTCCACAGTAGTGCGACATTGTTGACTGCTACGGACAGGCAGTGTATGTATTTGTGTTCATAAGTCTTACGTCACATGACTCTGTGGCAAATTGGCCTTTCTAAGAAAGTTGTGCACACGCGAGCCTCGCAAGATAAGACAAGTTGGACATCGTGATAGGCAACAACTTTTCTTTTATTATGGTAGATCCGACGTAAGTCAGGCACTTGTAAAGAGGCTTACCCTTTCATCTCTTCTTTGATTACTAGCCCCATTCCAGACTGTACTTCTTCGCCCGTTCCCCGACCGTGGCTGTGGATAACTGACATGTTCCAGCCTGTCGACCTGATGCTAGAACCCTCTGGGACTGAGTGGTGAGAGGACTTGCTAATGGCAGAGCACATAACTGCACAGGCAATGCAACGTTTAACTGCGCTGGTCTCGGCATTACGATGTCGGAGACAACATTAGTAGCTATCATGACGGAATTTCTTATAAATGCCAAGGTTGCCGCTTGTGCATTGTCGGTTTAGGGCGCTCCTGTCTCGTGTCTTATCATTACCGCAGATGGCGCGAGATAGAAAGGACAGATTGGAACGCGATGGAGCAGTCGTTTTCTGGCTGCTGGACTGGCTACTCGGGATTCGATCCTGGCCGCTATACTGCTTTCTGTATCGTACTCGTCGGCCTGCTTGTATGAGGTGCAAGTTCCTTTTCGTTATTGCATTTTTATAGTTGTGCACATTAAAAGCTGTGTTGTGCGTTGCGGTTGGTCTCCGTGTTACTCCGCGACCCGGTTGTTAGTCTGACGGGTCGGGATCTACCTTCGAGTGAGATTCAGGGGGGAGGATCCCACAATGTCTAGGAGGCCATGTGTCATTTCATGAATGGAAGGTGTGTATTGTAGGCAGTAATTGACAACTGCCTGTGCTCATTTCTATCCTCAAATGGGTTACGAGGCCTTGCTCTGAAAAAAAGAAAACGGAAAACGAGAGACGTCGAATATTACTTTTTTCACGCATACCTCACTTAGAGTGCCGGCCGCATTAATTATGTTCTTGTGGTTAAAGTAACGCTTTTGTATTTATCGTCTCGTGGTAATAAGTTTTAGTACATCGAAGGCGTTCACGATAACAGTTCCGAAAACACGATAAGTCAATCATCCTCCATCTCCGAAGTGAGTGACATCACATTGCCAAGATTTGATTCGATAACTTCCTTTAACGTATCGGCTTTCATATTTCTCTTTAAATCTTACGATGTACTGAAACTCGGTCTCACGATAAGCTGCTTCTTGCAAATGATTTTCCGATCGGAAGATTTCTTCCCACATAAAGTGAAAACCTGCTTGAATTTCGGGTTTTGGCAACCGATGAAATCGAGAGATAGCATTGGGGTAACAAGTCCTTAACTACGCAGAGAACATGTGAGCATCGTAGCTACACAGAGACCGACACACATCTAATCACGGAGAACAATCAATTCTTCCGCAGAAAGTCATGTGACTAATTTTGTTCGTTTAATATATTATTCGCATTTGCTAGGCCGAATCATTTTAACTGATTACTAGCCGTCTCTGATGCAAGGTTGTTGTTGTGCGCGGGGGGTTCGCCGATGAAAATAATACACATATTGCTTTATTCCTTCTGCAAGGATTTCACACGATTTGAGAACTCCTCTATGTTTGTACTGCAAACTGGAGGATTTTAAGAGAAACCTTCCTGGAACTCCACCGCAAAGGGTATTCCTCGACGACAGTTTTATATGCCGCACATTCAAAGACACGGCTCACCCGTGGGCGAAATGCGTTACCAAGGGGCCCTCCTGCAATATGTAAGGGTATCCTGCTCCCATTTCCCTTCCTCAAACCCATACGCCAATTTGAAAGGAACAACAACAACTATTACATGAATGACGATGGCATGAGGTGATTCACCGCAAGAATTGCGGTACCATACCTCCGGGCCTTGTGGGTTAATATATGAGTGGGATGACGATGAAAAAGATGAGGCATACACACTCGTACACACATATGACACCGGCAAATGCGAGATCACATATACGGGTGCGTCGTAACTGATACGGACAGTAGTTCATCCGGTCGGCCACCGTAGATATAGTAGGGCAGTGTAGTGCAGGGTAGTGATTTGAAGGGAGACCAGAACAGCCATGTGTTGCTTTTTTGTTTTTGTTTTTGTTGTTGTCGCAATTGAATGTTTCTGTGTCTTTCAAGCTGATGTTCCGCAGACTCTCGTGCTTTGAGGCATCTGTGCTTGCAAACACTATACCGTCTTTTGTTTGCATTTCGAACGCTTTCCATAGTACAGAGCAACATGTCTTGCCAAGCATATGCTTCAATAAGCACACTGTTGAAAAAAGGAGTCACTGTTTGCATACCACCTAGCATATCATTGCGTTGTCAAGCCATGTGACGGAACAACACATAGCAGCCGATCTCCTAAAGATGAATTGTTATAATGCGCGAACAGTAGGTTTGAACAAGCATATCGTCTGAAAAACACTCAGTGTCTACTGTGTTGTTGACTCAGGAACACATAATTCAAATTCCGCAAGATATGCGTGTGCATAAACGGCCAAAGTGAAATCCTTAGATTTGAAGCCATCCTGTTCCAATTTCGTTTTTGCACAGGAACTGCTCGGCCAAGATCATTATATCTACCTGCAGGCATCGTCATTGATGATGGGCTTGGAAATACGTAGAAATAACCGAACATATATGCGGACGATGGGATCCCAATGGCTGATCTGATGTGAAATCAGCCTCTTATTGAAAAATATATCCTAGACCAGAGAGGATACCGAGCTGTTGTACCATGATTGCAACCTCCAATGAGATCATCCACGGCGAAGAGCGCTAAAGGTCAGATATGCCGATTTTGAAGTGCCGCAGAACTGAGCGATACTCGAGCTGTGTGTCCATTACCGAACACTGAATATGGGTGCGAAAAATCTTGCTCCAACTGTTCGTAGATCTTAGAAAACATTTTTTTTAGTTCCCACGCCCGGCCGTCAGACCGTCGGCAAACCCTGCGCAAGGGCGCACCGACGTCACTGCTCTCGGTTTATCTGTCTTTGGCTTGGCATGGACTCTTGGCTTGGCCGCTTGGCTTCTTTCGTTTCGTCCTCTGTGCATCGTACATAAGCGAACAGCTGTTGTTGTTGTTGCTAAGCCGGAAACAAAGCATGTGATTATTTTTTTTTTGGCACGGCATGGTGTGCAAAGTGCACTTCCTTGTTCTGACCTTGCCTTTTATGGGCTGGAGCGATATGATAGTGATATGCCACGGCGAAGTTGTCGAAGATGCGACGGTGCTACGCTGTTAGAACAATTCATCGGAACATTCAAGTGTTACCTATTATAAGCTGCCAAAGACCAAGTAGTGCGAAGCTCTTGGCTGACAGTGGTGCCTGCTAATTTCCACTGCAAGGATTTCGTCCACGAATGTTATCATAGGTTACGCGCGACTCCAGAGGCAATTTGGAATCTCGGCACGAAATCGTCTGATGCAAATCTGAGGTGCCCGACGCACAACATTTTGAACGTGCCACGGAGGATCAAGGCAGAAAACGAGAGCAAAAAAGGTAAGTCGAGGTTCAGATATAAAAAATAGCAAGCTTAGTGAATTGATTGTGCAGGTGTCCTACTCCGCTTACTCTGATATAACCACGATAAACAACACAATACTATTGATAATCTAACTTCTGAATTATCACAGGTGCATGCTGAAGGCGGAAATGAAGCATGATCTGGCTTGCATCTGGTGCATGAAGAAATTGCTGACACATTAGTTGCAGTCTACCTCCATCAACAGGTATGACGATGTGATGTTATAATTTGAGTATTCGCCTATGTTCAACTTTTCATGTGCACTCGCATGCAGGCATCTTGACACCACTTTTAAATCTGCTCTCAAAGTTACAACCTGTGCTTTCAGGGTGGAAAACAAAGGTCGTCATTCCGATTAGCTGCTATCTCCCAGTTCAAGCACTTTTCCTGTCTGGACACTGGTTTCTGTGGATGGGGTGTTACAAGCTTCACTGTCTGATATAGAAGCTACGTTACATTAGTTCAATTAATTTGTCTTTTGCACATTTTTGTTACTGTCAGCTGGATTACTGTTGGACATACAATCCTTTGACACACCGAAGCTGATGTCGCCTCTGATAACGTTTTAGAATTTTCGGTGTCATCAACGTCCATTGAGGAAGGTGCCTTTACTATCTGTGAATGTTTAATTGAAGAATAGCCCAGAATTCATGTTAACATTGTCTACTCTTATTAATTCACTGTCTGTGTTCTGAGAGCTAAGAAAAATGGAAACTATTTATTTGTCACAACTTCACACTGGATGTGGTACTGGCTTGACATGTAAGCGAAAATACCTGGATTCTACAATAATTGTGTTCAACTTGGTGCATTACCACAATTACGTGGGCAATGCCACATTCACTACATTTTTAGTGGGTCCGGTGCACAAATACTGTGTGCATACTGCATACATACATACTGTTCGATAGGCAAAAATACCTGAGCAATGCTGTGTAGTCTTTTTACTCAAAGTCCATACTCTTACTGCAAAGTCACAGTACGTAGAACAGCAATGTGCAGGTATGCTGCGATAGAGATTCACAACAGAAAGAAGACTGTTGAGAGCATCTAAATTTTAATGAGACGAGACTTTCGTGCACAAGGCTGCTCTTGTTAATGTCTAACATGAAGTTACAAAATCCCAGAATATATAAAACATGTTGTAATGTAGAGAGCGAGGGTTGGTACAGGCATAAAAATAATTATACAATCATATACACTAAAATAGAAAGGGGGTAAAACTCCCCCTCAACTCAACTCGACATCTCAATAACTCTACTTATTCACTACCTCACAACATGTCACATATTCTGGAATTTTGTAACTTGATGTTAGACCTCAAGAGGTACAGCCTTCTGTGCGAAAGTCTTCTTTCTGTTGTGCACAATCATTATACAGTAACTACGACTATCCATTTCTTGTCATTAAATGCTTTTTTCTCTTCTTTTTTTTTCTGCAGTGATGAGCATCCATAAGGACACATGCCAGAAAGGGAGTCTCTTTGGGATGACAAATCCTCATCACCTCATGAGGATACAATGGTTGACGAATGGTTCTCAAGTACATCGAAACTTCAACAAATAATTCATGAAAAAGCCAGTCAGTGCTAGCACCAAGAATTGAACGTGGACCGTCCTGCTACCAGTCAGAGATGTTACATTTCAGGCGCTCATTGACTTTTCGTGAATTACTTGTTGACTTTGTCCCAAGGTGCAGCTCGCCACAGCTCATTTGCCTATCTGTTAATGTTGTGGCGTGTGTTGCGTTTTTCTCTTTGTGTGTTCCAGACTCAGAACGGTTAATGGATCAGGTCAGGTACGTTTGATTTAGACATGGCAAACATAAAGTGGTGTTTCTTAACACAACTTAGCAGTGGCCTTCGTGCATTACTGCTACGGCCATTAAGCGTGAATGGAAAGCTGCACACTATGCATGCTGTAAAACCCCAAGACTAGGGAACACGAAGGGACAGACACAAACACGTCCCTTTGTGTTCCCTAGTCTCGGGGGTTTTACATATGCATCATCTTCACCAGATCGCTTGCTTCCTAGCCTTTTTTTCTGCACATTATGTTCACTCTACTTTTATCGTGTGCTATATAATCTTGTTCAAGTTCTGTCAAACGACGTGTACTGCTATCGAAAAATTCAGTACACTGTTTATGTGGGTTGAATGGTAGCGCATGAATGCAGGAAGGAAACTGTCATGTTATGGCAAGTGTTTACGTATTGTACATCTAACTACTAATTTTATTGGTTAGCTTTCGCCGGCGTATCATGTCAAGCCATGTTATATTAATTTGGAACATGTTCTTCTTAGTAGCCAGAGCAGCTGATACACAGTGAGAACATAGCCCGTGTATGTTTGGCTTTTCCAGCGCAGCCCTTGAGTTTCCTCCCTGATGGCTACACATGTCAGGGATAGGTTTCAGAACCAGTAGTTCCCGCCAAGTGTGAATTGCTTTTCAGGGGATCATCACGCTGGCAGATGAAACATATGGTTTAAATTATTTGCAGGACAGAAATTGCGTAGCTTCACACAAATACTACTACTACTACGACGTAAGAGTGGTTTCAAATCTAGCTTTTTTATGTTCCTGACATTATCGCACAAGATGTAGTATCCACTATGATCGTTTATAGGGGGGGCATGTACAGTGCAATCAACAGATGCTATTTACAAATCTGTGTTTTCTACTGTGTTGAAATGGGGTAGTTTGTATCTGAGAGCCATAGTGAAACACAGGCAGCCAAGGACACACTTTTGATGCCCTCGAAAAACATGGCAACACATTGCAGTTGCAGGGACTCTGGATGCTGCCTAAATTTCCAGAACACACAGCTCAAGGCAGCGTTTAAATAACAAGTGGTTAGAGAAATCCAAGACAGTTGCATGTGTAAGCAGTCCGCTGTTGGATTTGCTTCTGTCTGAGATACGTTATCTCAAACACGTGATTATTACACACGGACACACTCAGAATGATACTAGGGCAGCCTATGAAATAGAATGAGGAGAGGGGAAGATATATAACTCTTTTTTCTTGTCTGTTATTCTATTGCTTAAATTGTCATTTGCTTAGCAGCATATATGTGTATATTCCAGAGTCTGCTAATAAGTCGCATTGCAGTCGCATTGCAGATGTCTCATCCTGTCCTTGGCGGCTTGTGTTTCACTATGGCCATGCTTGTTATTGCAAAAACAGAAAACAAAAAAGTCAATAGAAAAACACGAAAAGAGCGACCTAAAAAGCTGCCTGTTCTAGTGCTCACATGGAGGCAATGCAATGAGGTAACATGTTCCATTCATGAACTGTGCATAGTAGTACATATCACAACGGCAACCGATTATTCCGATTTTTCTTGAAGTACTTTGTTTTTTTGAGCTTTGTTTGCAAAGTCTATTATTGGAGCTTTATGTGATTCCCCTCTTGAGATACTTTAAGATTGCTGATGCTGGGCAGTTTGTTAATTTTGAAACTGTACTGTGCTGAAGTACAAAAACGGAATTGTCATATCTGCATTTGAGCACATAGGAATAATTTGTAAGTACTTTCCTTGTTGACATTAATATTTGCACCAGGTCACAACATTGTTGATTGATGGAAAATGTAAATAAATATATTTATTTGCTTGCCAAACAATGCACAAATGTCTTCTTTTCTAGTGAGATATTCCCTGTTCACCAGACATAAATGTGGAAAAGTTAAAGGGGCACAATGATGGTAGAGTCTAGCGTTGCTTTTTGCCACTTCACATATATTTACTGTGTTTCGTGTGCACATGTAGGAATAGGAAGGTAGAGCATGCGCATAAAAAATTTCATATGCATCCACACATATGGTTCAGAAGATTAATTAGATGATGTCCAAGCATATATAATTGTGCTTCATGTGCAATGGGTATGCTAATGGATTGCTTCCATTAAGCCTTTATATTTATTTTTTACAAATTCTTTTTATAAATGTTATTTTTTATTTTATATGAATTTCATATTACATATTGTATGCTTATATTTTTATAAATTAACAACTCACGTTACACGGCCCCTGTAAGAGTGCCCTTTTCAAATGGTTTGGTAACGTGTCTCTAACTGTAAAGGTAAAAGTCCATCGAGAATGCTGCAGACAAGGTTGCAACTTACATATTGCTTATCATGTCCTACATACAAAGTGATTTGTACAATAATTCCTGAGCACGGAATTAATTCCGAGGCTGACCAGTGATGTCACACAGGACGACAAGTCATATTGCCTTTAACACTTTTACACCCCATGGGCAGAGTTGTGAATTGAAAGAGCACTCTACAGAAGGATAAGGTGCAGCTGATTACTAGGATCTATGCTATGCCCTAATACTTCAGACACCACATTTCTAAAAACACCATTTCTAAGTGGCAATATGTGCTCTGGTACTTCTTTTGCGTCTGCATAGTGTGCAACCACATGGCTACTGAAGCTTTCGTGTGCATGTTTTTGTGCGACGGTGCTCATTACAAAGAATATCCAGATGTTAGACATAAAATGCAGTAGTTTGTAGCGTGCCACACAACGCAGTGTGGGGGTGTGATTGAAAAAAAGCTTCTGGAAAATGCACAGAATCCCACAAAAAGTTTAAAATGTGATTTGTATTTCGTTTTACGCCTCTCGTCGTTACATACCATCGTCAACGCGTTTGCACATTGATAAATCGTACGTAAAACTTGTCCCATAGCAGTATGCGGTTTCTCAAATACATAGTACAATTGTTTCCTGCAGGAATAAAACGCTGTCGGCATTTCCTTGCTAACACGGCTGTCGAAAAGTCAGTCCCTACAATGGGCAAGTGCTGTAAAGGGGCTAACGCAGACGAGACTTGATACAAATCGTACGTGCTAACAAAACACAAACGACGAATTCCAGTCACAACATCGCACAGAGGTTGATTCGCGAATGAGTTCGCAGCTGCTGCACTGTTTACTTAACGCGGAACGGTGGAACCCGGCTGTCCTCCATCTTCAAGCACAGGTACGTGAAGCCGCGAGAAGCCGTAGCTGAAATCCACTGACAAGTACGAAGGCGCGTACACGTCACAATGCCCGTTCTGGTGCACCTACGTCATAAAAATGGCTGCGCCCATGTGTGTCTCGGAATGAATTATCTATTTTTTTGACATGGTACTGTACCGAACTGAGAGAATGAAGGTGCATTTTGGGGAGAGCTGGATGTGGGCTTTCAGAATATCACAACCGTTTCGACTATTTGGGATATCGGCATAGCTGACCTTTAAGGTTCTTTATGGCAGACTCATGCTGTCCAGTTAACGTTCGCTTCCGGAGAGATGGTTGCACCGTCGCAAAATTATTTTCGTCGCTTTTATTTCCTCCCGCTCTTTAAGAAAGCAATGGAATCGGCGCCAGCAAGCACAACACGAAAGAAAAAACGAAGCCATTATTTTCGTGCGCAGGGATCTGAAAAAACTGCAGTAAGCTTCTGGAATTTCTTTATTGCAATCAATTCCTCGACTGTTTCTGTAGGGAATTGCATCATATTGGCCCAAATATCGTGGGCGGCCGTGCCGTGAGAAGCGATTTTGGTACATCCCCCATAGACTCCCATGTATTGAAAATCTGACGAACTTTAATTCGAAAAAATCAGTTGATTGCGTCAGGCCTTCAGAAATATATGATTTACTTACTACTTAATTTGTGATCTTTATTACTTTCTAAACTGAGACGTCGTCGTCATTGTGTACGGCTAAGAGGAACGACAGGCGAACGCTATAGTTCTGCGTGCACACGCCACACCGGCAAACTTGGATAACTGGCGCTGATGATTAGACTCAAAATTGCGTGTTTCTTGCGATCGTCGCAATAACATTTTAGGAGTGCTACAGTGAAGTTCTCGGCCTCTTTGCTATATATCTGTAAATAACGTCCCGAACATGTAATAAAATCATTCCGTTGTGTGTAGTATAACCTTCGTCATGTGCAATTGTTGGTGGCACTGTGGCAGGGTGTAACTCCCGGATTACCGAAGCTACCGGTGACGAGGATTGCGTCCTGAGACTCCGAGCGCTTCGTGATCGATGAGGACCCTAAGACAGTGCACGTGGTTGATAGGGATATTCGCGCTTCTGTCGCTAAACGTCTGCGTGTATCCTCCGACGGACGCTCAGGACGTTGAGTCCCAGTGTTAAATTCGCTGGATTTCCTTTATTTTTTATGTCCCTACGCATTCGTCGGCATTAAAGAGAAAGGAAATGCAGCGAATTTAACACTAGGACTCATGTCCTCAGCGTCCGTCGGAGGATACATGCACACGTTAAGCGATAGAAGCGCGAATATCTCTATCACCCTCGTGCACTCTCCTAGCAGCGTCGTACGCAAAGGAGTATCTACCAGGCTGCCAAGGTGTTGTTTATGAGATTCTCACCACGTGTCACTCTGTACTTTGGCCAAACAGGCCATTGTGTCACGTAGCATTACGGGAGAAAGAAAGGGTTCTGTGAAGTGATAACATTTGTCCTCCTACAGCCAAGAATGTGGGTGTAGGAGTCTCTTTCGTGTCGCTTCTGTTATTTATGTTACTTTTTTCTTTTTTTTTTTCAAGTTTCAGTGCATACACGTGGAGGCAGCTAAAACTTAATTCACGGGAATAATTCGCACTGTTTCACCAACATCGATAGGTTACGAGTTCACCTGAGACACTGCGGCTGACTCAGGGGAATCCACAATTCTGCGCATGCGCTGCGGATGAGTGGTGGCTTTTCTTGGCTGGAGCTCCACTGATAACGGTGGAGTTCGGCAAGCCCCATGGGCTGCGGCTGCGTTCGCCATGATTCTTTTATCACATGCATTCCATTTCTCTTTCATTTCAGCTTTATTATCATTGCTTATACGAGTGCAATTCCGAAATTTGCTGCGTTAGCGTCACTGTTGTGTCAGGATAAGAACTGTGTATAATAAAGTTACAGGAAGTTGGACAATGCAGACCGGAATACAATGTCTCCCTGCATTTTCCAGCATAATCCTGGACTGAAAAACTTCAGGTTGCACGTCTTCATTTGCACAGTTTCAGAACGTGTCTCTGCGACCATATGAGGGCATACACCAGGTATATAGACGGATGTGCGTGCGCTAACTCGCATTGTGGAGTACCCAAAGCACAAAAAGCCGTTGTCTGCGTAGCGTGCTGTCTTCTTTCCGTATCATGGCTACGTTTGATCCAAACCAACTCGGTCGCATCAGTGCTCTTGCAGCTTTCGTTTACTTTCCGTCGCAGAAAGGTTGGTGCAGACGTTCGTAAATGTATCCTCACCTATTTATAAATCTGAAAGATAGAAAACACAGGGAGTACTTGAATGGGATCAAATCAAAACTGCATATTTCGCGGTCATCGCACTTGACCTCTCCCACTCATTATTTATTATCTGTCTGTTCCTTCGTCCCTTTCTCTTTTGCGTCGTGTCTACTTCATTATGCATTCGCACCAACAAGCCCAATTGGTCGTCGTGTTGCATTATTTATTAACCCTGGAAGTCGTACGACTTTTGTGGGTTGGCGCGTGGCCGGTGTGACATGGCGACCCCCCCCCCCCCTCGAGCTTCCGAAAGCTTCCTATGCAGAAGTTAGAAGTTAGGAACTCTATGTTGTGAATAAACATAGGTAAGTAAGTCACTCACTTCTCAACACTTGCCCGATCTGTCAAGGATGCTAACTCAAAAGAGAACCCTTGAATAGCGCAAACTTTGTCCCACTTATCGACCCGAGAAATATTGGTGGGACATCCGGTATATCCAAGCTGAAAGCCGCATTTCTGAAGTCTCTGTTTTTTTCTCCCGATATGGACAAGCAGAATACAACAATGTGTTTGAAACGTTGGCGATAGAATGTTGCATATATACTTTTATGTTTTTTTTTTTTTTTCAGTAATAGCCGCGCTTCAAAAAAAAAGAAAGAAATTGAAAAAAAAAGTACACACGCTGGTCCCAATATGCCGTGCTTCTGTTCAGTACGATAATAGGTGATGTTGACAGAGACAATCTTCTCTTCTTCGTGTTTATTCTTAGAACCTGTCAAATAGACGAAACTTATTGTATGCGTCCCTTTGTTGAATTTTGTGCGTACTATTTACATGTTCATTCAGCCCATTGACATGGCGAAGATGCAATTCTGTATGTATTGTCAGAGTGTGCCAGTTTTTAGGACATCATCTACACTGGTGTCTGGTGGTTTCTACATTTTGCGTGATATACATTCAGTCTATGTTGACTCTCACGCCGCTTGACTGAGAAGCTGTTCCATAATCATCGTCTTAGTGTCTTAGTGTTTAAATATACTGCTACGACGATTTAGTAGTTCATACTCCGGCACATGACAGATTGAACACCCCTCTTATCACTATAATCAACATTGGCATTTCAGTTTTCGAAACTGAAGTGATGCTTCGGGTTCAAGTACGTTTGAGATGCCACAGGAAGCCAGCCCGTGAGGTTGGCCTCCTTTTCTTTGATGCAAATACACATGTTTTGGGGGTTTGCTTCTTTTCAATGAACATTTCTTGCGAAAAATCATTTTCTTAAAAATATGGTCAATCGCCAGGTTTAAAATTGGCACGTGATTGTGGCAAATTACCGTCATAGGTAATTTATGATATTGGTATCTTATCCTTTCATCAATTTGATTTGGGGCAAAGGGGGCCTTTCTCGCTCGATACAATGTTTCACAGAACGGCGCCAGCAGCACCAGTTAACTCAAGCGCCGTCGTCATGGGGTACTGCGAAGCGAGCAGCGGTGACGAATATTTTTATTCTAAACGTATCTTCCACACCAGCAAAGTTGGATAAATGGCACTGATGATATGTATCACTCAAAACTCGTTTGTCGCGTTTGCGGTGATCGCATTGGTAACACTTATGACTGTAACGTTATTGTCTGTCCAAAGAGGACTACCTCCATAGGTGGCTCTCCTGCTTGATGACAATACACACTTACGCTTGTCCCATCCTACAGTTGGTAACACCGATTTGTATGACTTTTGATGACACTGGCATATCTAGCTTAAATTGGCCACGAGTGTTTCATTGTTGCTGAGCAGTCCTGCGGCAACTTAAGTTTGTTGATTTGCCCATGACTTTTGCGCCGCAGTGCAAAAGTGATGGGGAAATCAATAACACTAAGCGCCGCATCATAGCACTGCAAGCGGAACTGCTCCGACGACCTTTTTATGGACCGCACATTCCAAGACACAGCCCACCAGGGGGCGGGCCGCGTTATCAATGGGCCCCTCTCCGCCATATGAGGGAACTGCTCCCATTTGCCTCAACTCCACCGCTTACATACGTGGATTTGAAGGGAGACCAGACTGTATTGCATCGAAGAGGAAGAGCAGCCACACAGACTAGCTCCTCCTAGCGTTTGACACGGAATAGACTAGGACTACGTAGATCCCAACTCTAGAGCGATACGAGCTCGATTAATATGTGCGCTGGACGTCCTTCACCATGCAGCAAACGAAGAGTCGCGGAAAGTTGCGTACGTGACAACGCCACACTCTATATGGTCACCTAAAAGCCGATGAGATACAAGAAAAGATCTTCCCCGAACAGCACCTGAAGCGATACTGCCCCCACGACCGTTTTATGAGGCGCTCATTCAAGGACACCGCCCGCGCGGGGGCCGACCGCGTTATCAGTGGGCCCCTCTGTTGTATATGTATTGTATTGTACTGTATTGTATAGCCGTCCAGTGTATGTATTGTCACCAAGCAGGCGTACTACCTATGCAGCTAGTTCCCTTTGGAGTGACACTAACTGCACCACTGATACGACCACTCACATAAGATTTATTTGATACTCCAATACCCCACCGACCAGAGCATGTGCGTTTTTTCTTGGAGGTGGGTCATTCCACAAGAACTGTCCCAAAATCGTGGCCCCACCCCCACGGAGTTTGTCTTTCTTTTTTAATAGTTCGTATCATTGAATTATTAATGTCAGAAAAAATATTTTAGACGAATTCCACGCGGCTTTCACGCGAGGCGGCGCACAAAGTCTGCGGGAAGGCCAAAGAGTAGGGTGCGTTGAATGACTTCTCCGCAGCGAACGGTTCAAGATATTTGAGATTTGTCAATACCAGACTGATCAGGAAGCACTGCCCCTTAGTTCTAAGTGAAAAAAAAAAAAGAATTGGGATGACAACGTATATTTAAGGCGCACCACAGGCTATAACTGTTGCGTTTTTGTCGCATGTTTGGCATTTTTCCCTGTTCACTGGAAGCACGCACAAGCGCGAAATTTGGTGTCCTGATAGATGTGGACTAGGTTAACATGTAGAAGAAATTTCATTCCTTCAGTTAAAGGGGAAGGCTGCGGAATGTGATGGGCAATATGCAGATTTTCGAAAATTGCCAATATTCGAAGGAATAAAAGGTGAAGTTGCCTTCGTGGTACAGACATGCCGTCAATGCTAAAATGAAGCTCAGCCTGTCCACTTCAAAATACGAAATATATGGTAACGATTTAAAAAATCTCCACGGCATTTTTTTATTTTATAAGTAATTTTTCAAATCTCTGTCCCAGATGCAAGCAGGCGCCGCCCCTCTTCAACTTGAGATACTTGAAACGCTATCGGTGTTTGTTTATTTGAGCGAGACGCGCTGATTTTGATATTGTCTGAGCATGTGGGCACGCAAACTGTGACAGATTCAAAGTACTCTTGATATAATATGGGACACAGAACACACACAGTGTTATGTCACATACAAAGTACACGGAAAACATTGACATTTGCAAATGCACAGTCAATGATCAACCAGCACGTGTGATATAGTGTTTCCTGACGTACTAAGGTGCGCTCGCTTGTACTTGGCGTAGTGACGTGTGAAGTTTTTCTTCTGTGGATGCTGATATCACATGTACCTTCACTGTGTTAGTTGAGACGGATTCAAAGTATTGAAGTCCTGGTGTTCCAGGAATGGCTCGAGCCATTTCATAGCGATCCTGCAACGCAGCCTGCTCCGCCTATACATCTCCAAAGGACACCCGTATGGGCAATATGTTCTGAAGGCTTTCTTAGACCCAAATGAATAAATCCCGTGGATTTAATATCTGGCGATCAAAATGCCTCTGCAGATTAGCCTTTGCCTCCATCCGCTTAACAGTGCCATCGTATGCTCCTTTCCCGTGGGACGTACCAAAAAAGTCCCATGTTGCCGATATTCCAAAATGCTCTTCATGAAAGGAAATGTTCACAAAATTCTTTTTGTTCTGATATTGAGAAGCAGCGCCGTCCGAGAAACAGTGCAACTTTTTGATGTGTGCGTGAGCGGGTAGGAAATGCTGGAGGAACTTCTTTTGGTACAAGAGTACAGAAGCGTTGTCGTGAGTCAGGGATGCAGATATACTGACGTAAGACAAATGCTGCAGGGTTGGGTCAGATTGGCAGAAAAAATACACCACTATGGGATGCACAGTTGCCTGGGAAGTGTTCCAATAGAACGACTGTGATGAATTTTGTGCCAGAAAGCAGTTGTTTTCTGAATAATCCAGTTGACCAATCGCTTCACTGACGGGAAGGTCAGCCTTGCGCTGTCGCAAGTAAACCGACTGCGACGAGCTGACGACGTGATGTCCCTTTAGTGAATTTAGTTCAAGAATCAACTTCTCGGAAAATTCCTCTATGAGAAGAAGTACTGTTTGAAGTGATGCTCTATGGCCAGGTACCCGCTGCTGAAATGTGATGGTGTCCTCAAACACGTCAACATGACCGAGCTTATCAGTGAGTTTGGGGCGTAGAGGTTCCAACACCGGGCAATGGGTGCATCGTCCAAGCATGCAGTCTCCCTTGTCGATGGCACAGACCATTAGCCGCAAAAGGTATTTGTACTTTTCCTGGATTCCCGTAGCATGAAGGGTCATCTTCACGTTTTGATGATAAGAGCACACGCAGACCAATGCGTTCCTGGGTCTCCAGCAAGCACTCACCAGGGACGCCTCAGGGACGGAAATGTAGAAAATTCAGCTTCTAGTTGTTGGGTTGCTTGTCTTCCATATGGCTTCCTTCAAGCCCTTAAGCATGAGCCTCTCCTGATGACCCTTGAGAAATTCCTTTTGTCCTGGCATGCAGTAGGATATGAAGTCATCTTGGTAAAACTTCTCAATTGATTCCTTGGTCAGAAGAGACAGCGGAGCCCTCCATTTCGCTGAAGATGGCTCGTTCAGGACGCCCATCGTGCTTATAATTTCTCGTGCTCGGCGAACAAGACGTTCCGAAGCTAAAAAAACTGCATTGTTTATTGCTTCGACCACGACGATGGGACCAACGTTAGGATCATGAGGTTTTTTGATTGGCTCTGTTCAGCGGAATATTTCTTCCTCAGCTCCTGAAGCAGGGATTCATAATATTCCGCGGTTATAGGACAGGACTCTCCTGAAGCGGGTGCCATCGGTATGCCCAACGAAGTTTCCAGGGCTTTCTTGGCTTTGCACTCTATCCTACGGAGCTTCTCCTGTGCATACTTCTGTCTCGGGGGTAGAGCCCTTTCCCGTCTCAACAGTTTCACGAAGAAGTTCCAGTGACTCGTTGAACGACTGCAGTGTGTCCTCATCTGCGATCGGCAGGTCACGGTGTGTGTACTTGTGTGCTAACGCCAACGGGGAGTCCGTGTAATAATAAAGCATTATCCGGTTTAATATCCAGCACTGACATTTCATCTTTCTTCTTTTTGCTTTTTCAATTCTGTAGATTCTATTGTTCCACGTTGCATACAATTACAAAAGAAAAAAGAAACAGAAAACACTGCATCGCCCCAAAAACGAGGAATGGCTGCTACGCCCGTCTTGTTGGAGGACACAAGCAGCCCCACGGAACAGCCAATGCCAAACATCCAAGAACCAAATGTTTCCGACGCGCTCCGAGAGTACAAGGGGCCGAATCATTTTCGTGACGCCAGAGCAACTCACACTGCTTACAGCAACCTGAAAGCACCTAACTTTACAGAAGAGCTATCCCTTCCTATCAAACATTGTGCTTTTCGCTTGACTTGCCGCAATTCCTTATCATTGCAAGAACCAGCGACATTTCAGCCGGGATGAAACGTCCGATCCGACCAATATTGTGTGCTGCTTGGGAGGTAGCTGTTAACCCCTTTCTACTCGCAAAGTACACCCCCTTTTTATGGGTGAAGCACTTGTAGCTCCCTATCTTAATATTTTTAAAGTTTCTGTTTGCCCCTAGCAGTAAGAGCGTCTGGTATCCTGTGTTATTACGTTCCACAGGGACGCCTCTCCTCCACTTTCCATAGTATTTGTTTTTCTCGAATTTATTTTTCTCCAACGAACGCATCGAGCCACATGCGAGAACCAGTCGCTGCCTTCTATGCGTGCGTGCCGAATAACTTCTCCTGCTCTGTGTGATATTGTCACATACGGGGACAACGGTGACGGGGAAGTTCACCTCTCGTGCCCTGCACCTTCGTCGGATACGACGGGAAATGATGGATGTAGCTGTTCATTCGGAGCAGCACGGGAGGTGATTTTCGTATTAGTCGTTGTCCCTATATGTGGCAATACGTGTTTCAACGTGGCCGTAGTAAACATGGAATGCATGGACGTAGCAAGATAGAACTATTCAGGATTAATCACACGTTAATACTTGAGTTGCGCCCAAACTAACTGGAGTTTGCGAAACGACGAACTGAAATGTGTACATTAAACTTGACGTCACAACATTTCGTGAAACGCATGGTTGGGTGACAGTTGCGGCACCACGCATGTACGAGAAGAGCCCTAATATTAACCCAGGTGCTGGCTGCGCTGTCTGGATTTATTCCTGTGTTTTCCTGAGACCCTTCCAGAGATATGAAGTGCAGTTGCTTTAGGAGTCGGCCCAGGATGCACATTTTCCACAGTCGTTAGCCGTGACCTTTCCCAGCTCTGTGAGGCCGACAACGGCAAGCCCTTTCACAATCACAACCACTACTAGCCGATCGCTTCAGTCGTACATGTACGCACACATTTGTCTGCAAGCGATGGAACGCTGCAGTGGGAACCAAGCTCTACAGCGTACGCTGCTAGGACAACATAAAATATGCAGAATTCACAAGCCTATACGCAGCGTTTCCGGAATTTAGGACCACACGGACGCATAAGAATCGTCCGAGTGGTGGTCGACGCTGACACTCATGCGTTCAGCCTCATTGCCTTAGAAACAAATACAAAGTTTTAGCACACCAGAAAGTCTGAGCTGCAACGCTTCGGACCACTTGGTAAGTGAATCTCTCAATTGCCTCTAAGTGGCTATGACGTTGTACACTTTTGATTTCACGGCATTTTTATCGTACTGTCTAACTAGAATATAGCTGATCTGCAAAGGCAAGCGCTAGTGTGTATCTTTTACATCCGAAAAGAAGTCGCATCCTGTAGCTATTATAATGGCGTCGCATTTTCCACACGTTTGGCAGTACGCCATGCAGTACAAACCTTTTCTTTTTTTTTCCTGCACCTAAGGTTCCCGCAAACGTTCGATGATACCTGAGGACATCAGGCACAGGGGGCATCCCAGCAAGAAAAAAAAATCACTGGGGAAAGCTTGAGTCAGACCACGTCACTGTCTCAATCGTCGTCGTCGTTGGATACCGCTAGGGAGCCCGGGAGGCGACCACTTATATTGTTGCCGCTTCCGCCACACCAGCAAACTTGTATAGCTGGCACAGGTGAGGGTAGCTGTCACCGGAACCCAAGCTGCGTTTGTAGCCATCGTCGAAGTGACATTTGTACGTCAGGTGGAGTGAGAACTGCATATTGCTCTAGAGTTGGCATCTACGTAGCCTTAGTTTAGTCCGTGTGAAACGTTAGAGGGAGCCAGTCTGTGTGGCTGGTCTTCCGCTCCGATGCCAATACAGAGAGGGAGTGAGAACTTTTTGTGTGGAGTGTCGGGCTAGCCTGCAATGGCACTTGGCATACGGCGTTTTACCGCTTCGGGACCGTCTGACTCGGTACGGAGTCACCACTCCTTTCTGTACATTCTGTGCTTGTTACGAAACTGCGGAACACGCGTTTCATCAGTGCCTTGTGCCCGATACGCTATGGCACAAAGTCCTGTTTGGTGTGTCACGCATTCGGTGGGCTGTCATTCAAACGCTGTTTCAGCCTCCCGTCCCGCATCGCGATAGGAAACAGTTCCTCCCTCTGGCAGTTGAGATTAACTACCAGGTGTGGATTTCTCGCTGCATTGCAGCACAGGGTGGCCGCATCCGTAGTGCAGCAGAGGTGCTAAATCTTGTTCGAGCAGGGGTTCGTCGCGCTCTTCGTAGAGAGAGAGCTGTGCTGGGAGCTGTGCACTTTGCAAGACGGTGGCAGACATCTTCGGTCCTCTTTGAAGATGATAGAGGTACGTATGTGCTTCACTTTTAGGTGGCCAAGTAAGGTGTGCCGTTGTCACGTTCGCAACTTTCCGCGAGTATTCGTTTGTTGCATGGTGACGTCCAGCACACATATTAATCTAGAGATCATATTGCTCTAGAGTTGGCATCTACGTAGCCTTAGTTTGTGTTTGTCCGTGTGAAACGTTAGAGGGAGCCAGTCTGTGTGGCTGGTCTTCCGCTCTGATGCCAATACAGAGAGAGTGAACTTTAGTGTTTCAGTCGTTTTCGTCGTTTCGGGGATCTATCAGGTGGTTCGACACGGACACCGATGGTAGCCCTTACGTGCCACAGGTGGCGCTTGCGATTCCAATGAAGGCTTCTGAGGGATCTCAGGCGGTTGCTGTTTTGTGGTCTACTTTTTAAGCGTGATGTGGGCAAGCTAACGCTTGTCCCATCCTACAGTTGGCGATACGTGGTAGCCCTGTTAATTAAAAAAAAAGACAGAGGTCTTTATATGAGAAAAGCAACGTGCACTATGAAGAAGCGAATGAGCATATGCGCAAAAGTAATGAGCGCAATGCGTGCCGCTATGAGCAGTATGAGACTGGTACAGCCACGAGAAAGTTGGACTAAATTGTATGTGCACACGTGAAATCAAATGAGCACTATGAGAAGGAGAATAAGTAATACGAAAACGCTCATACCGTACATCGCCTGTATGAACATTATCACTGACGTTCTATGTGAGAGGAAAACTATGGCGCTGCCTTACATGGGGACAACGGCAATCTATCATCTAAAATGAAATCTGGTTTTGCAGACAGTGCACATGGCGTTTTAGAACAAAACACAATTAATCAATTAATTACCTACTCCTCAAAAGCCTAAGATAGACAAATCGTGACCAGTCATTAAACAAATAAGTATACTGTTGCATAAAAGGTATAGGTGCGCACACAGCGCTAGGTATATTTCACCGCAAAAAAATGCACACGTTTCTTTCAAAAGCCTGGGCTCTTCTAATTCCCCATACAATCCTGCTATGTCAAGTTCTCGAGGAGCCACTAATAAATAATCCGATGACGACTTTGATTACTAATCCGGGAAAGTGATAATTCCAGTGATATATGCACCTCTGTATCTTCTCTGGGTAAAAAACATGGCTATATACGTACGTCTTTTAACTTAAATTTCCAAAATGAGGAAGCAGTTTAAAAGTTGGCGAGTCGTCGGATAAACAGCAAACGTGGTTTATTAAACCACTTGGTAGCAAAAGCACAAGAGTGATAGGTCTCTGAACACAACTAATTCCAAATAATGAATGCCCCAGCCTCGAGAGCACAAGCATTTAAGTGTCGCGCCGAAAAGTCTAGAAACTGCACGTGCGTTTGCCAGACCGCAGGCGATGAGTCTGGAAGCGTCTTGCTTTTTCTTCAGCACGCGCCGGGATGGCATGTACCGATTCGTGCCTGCCCTGGAAGTTTCTCGAAGATGATTCGTGGCAATATATTTTCGAATATTTCACAAAATATGCAGTTGATCACTTCTAAAGCTCCAGATAAACACGGTACAAAGGTACAACGAATGTTAATCACGCATTAAAGATCGGCTTCTCTAAAAATTCTGCCCGATGATAGTTTCCCTCCACCGACTTTGCATGAATTTCTGACGTGTAGTTATTAGTGCGATTTTTACCACCTGAAAGCTTCAGGGCCAATTACCAGAGCTTGAGGGGTGGAGCTGAGTACCGAACAATGATTGCAAAATTGTAGACACAATATTACATTTATTCGCATAATGGTCCCAGTCACATTATTGTCATGAGCGATGCTATAAGTTGCAATAATTATCAATGTATCAGTATTACATTGCATATTTCTGTTCCAGATTCCCTTGGGAAAAAATGTCTTCTTCCCTGTGGACATGTTTACATGGATGATGAAGTCCGAAAGTGACGCGGTGTTTTGTAAGGATCTGGCAAAGGTCCTCTGGGACGTACCTGCACTACTAAATCGTAGTGTAACCGGCACCGTCTTTTCCAGATTTGCGAAGGAGGGGGCTATGACCAAACCAGGACTGAGTTCACACGTGCTCGAAGCACTTACGAGCGAATATCAAATTCGTTCTCCACACTATACTGATGAACTTAGGATTGCGCGAGATTTTACAGGTTTTGCTTTATTCGTTGTTGCCCAAAGTGCCCGAATAGAGGCGTTTCTCCAGAGTTCACCATGTTTCTCTTTTCAAGGGATATCCCTCGGTTCTCCCCTTCCCCCGAATTCTGACAAAAAGGCAACGCGAAAAACATTCGACCCTACACGTGTTTTTGATGTGCTGGTTATGTTCCTTTCACGTTTTCGTGTTCTGTTATTGATGAACCTCAGTTGTTGCTTATTTCTGTGCTAAAAAGGTATGCAGAAGTTAAAGTGAGAGCATGGAGTTTTTGGGAAATACTTTTTTTCTAAATTCGGAGGTTAAAATCGGATAAATAAACATGTGCACTAAATTCATGCAAATTCAGGTGAACAAACTTCCAGTATGCTAAATACGGGAAGAAATCAGGCTCCGTTACTCAAACTAACTGTAGTGGTTTGGTCCAAATGGTGATGTAACTGCATTTGGTGCCAAAGAAATAAGGTAATGCATTCCTACAGGTGTCCCAGTGAGGACAATTTTCCGGGTAAAAATCGGGTTTCACCCTGAGGAGGCAACCTTGAATTCGGGGAAGAATTAGGAAAACCCTAAAACTTTAGGCTCTAGTTATAATCCAAAAGTGTGGTAGCTGTGAAACTGGTCTCCTTGTAGCGCAACTCGTTCTAGCTGATGTGGGAGTTGACATAGAACAGTGATTATATTAATTTCTGCTTTCCTATGGCAGGTGCATTTGCGGCGATACGTGGAAGAAAAGCCGTCAGCAGAGTTGGCTCCGGAAACCCGGACGAAACGTGTCAACAAACACCTGGCGGTAAATTTTTGCGGGACCTCAGGAAAAGTGTTCCTGGAAGTAATGCGGAGACCAGCCGTAAAGATGGAGTTGAAAGAACTGTGTCTGTGTTGAGCCTCGTAATCGTTCATGTTCCTCTACACGCCGTGACCATGTGTGCGTTGTGTGCATTGGGCGCTCAAATCCCGTAGGCCTGCTCATACTATGAGTAAAGCTCATAAGCCTGCTCATAACTCATATATGAGCAAAGCTCATAAGCCTGCTCATAACTCATATATGAGCAAAGCTCATAAGCCTGCTCATAACTCATATATGAGCAAAGCTCATAAGCCTGCTCATAACTCATATATGAGCAATGCTCATAGCCCTCATATATGAGCGAAGCTCATAGGTGCTTGTACAGTAAACACATATATGAGGTCTATGAGTTGTTCATAGGATTAGCTTTATGAGATTTTTCAACACGAACCCAGTACACCTCCATTAATTTCTCGTTTCTTTCTCTTAGTTTTCTTTTTTCCTCGTCAGCATCAAACTTGAGATCAGTCATCATATTGGCTCTTGTGCACGCTTCCACTAAATTATTTTCCAAATCCCTTATTATCCTTTCATACTCCAGGTACACTGCTCCCATACCCATTCTAGCTGGCATATTTGAGCCCGCTAATTGTAACTTTAAGTAATCTGAGAACGTGAAGCAAAACAATGTACAAGTTTCCGGCAATGCAGAATCAAAAATGACAAATACGGTTAAGAGCATCAACTCTTTACTATATGCACTAAAAACAAGACTTTCGTGCAGTAGGCTGCACTTCTTCAGGTTTGAGGACCTGTTACAAGTGGTGAAGCATATATAAAAAAACGAGTCACATGGTACAAGAGAAAAGGCTAAGGGTGAACAGAAGTACAAACGCAATACAATTATAAAAAGAAAAAAACGCAATCAATAGGAGGTGGCTGGACAATGTCAGACCGACATACAGACAAGTCGGAGTTGTACGTGGAGGAAACCAATTAATATCACATGAATAGGCACAGCAGCCTAGAGAGAGCTTTAGACAAGAGCTTTAGAATGTTTACGGGGAATTAGGGCTTAAAGGCGAAGGATTGAGGACTCGCAGCACCTTGATGGCTAAGAGCTTCCAGACTCTGGGAAAGGGACGCGGAGTTCGTGGCTTACTGATTGTGTATCCTGTACGATGTGAAAAATGGCAGACAAGTGATAATACAATAAATAGACTGATAGTATAAAGGACTGTAATGGGCTGCCGTACACGTTGGTCCCGTGCGGCTGTAAAGTTGCAAATTTCAAAATGAAATAGGATTCTCGATTTTTGCGTTTGATGTCATTAGCGTACCCGGATTCTAAAATGGTGATAAGTAAATGCCTGTGCGGATCGTATCCCAGAAGATTAAGTTTAGCGATACAGGTGACTGACGTTTATTAACAATATCTGATTTATGGCCATAAAATCTTTCACAGATGGTGTTACGTGTTTCGCCTATGTATTGTTTATTGAACAGTTTGCACGTAATGAGATAGCAAACATTGAATGAGTTACAGTGAAGAGGCTGTCGAATAGAGAAAACGAAACCATTAACAGTGCTACAGGTGGAGGTACATGTTGCAATAAATAAGCAAGTTTGGCAGCGGTTACTGTTGCAAGGAGCGCAACTGGAACTGTTGATTATTGCGGGAGGAAGTCCTGTATGTTACGTCATCTCCGAAACGTCATAGCCGGAGCATTAGGGGAAATGTCTTTGAGATATTCATCGGCGTGGCGTATATTTAAATAGCGTTTGAACACAGATCCTACATTATGGAGTGCGCGGCTGTAAGGTGTAATGAAAGTGCATTTATTATGACTTTGTGCCTTATTGGATTCACGAGAAAGCAACCTTTCCCTGTCTAAGGAGGCGGCTCTGGCTAGGGCATTGTCGATGAGTTCGTCGGGATATGAGCGCTCCTTGAAGTCATTACACATGTCCTTTGCATGCTTCAAAAAATCTTGTGTATTGGAACATGTGCGTTTTAAACGTGTGAGTTGTCCAAATGGAATATTTCGCTTTTGGATATTAGGGTGATGGCTGTTGAAACGAAGGTACTGCCGTTTGTCAGTCGTCTTCTTATAGAGATCTGTGAAGAGTTTACCCGACTCGAGAGAAACAGTGACGTCTAGAAAGCTGATTGAAGTTCGAGAGTAGTTGCACGTGAATTCGATGGAATTGTGCCGTGAGTTAAAATGATAAAAAAAATGATAGTAGAGAGTTTTCGTCAGCTGTCCAGATGGCAAAAATATCATCAAAGTATCGCAGGAACACTAATGGTGTCACTGGAAAAGCGTCTAAGGCTCTTTGTTCAAAAAGCCCCATGAAGAGGTTTGCGTAATTGGGTGAGACACGGGAACCCATCGCTGCGCCCTGAACTTGGACGTAGTGTTTGTCATTAAAAACAAAGTTGTTGTACTACTACCTTTTTAATGTATATAGTAAACAGTTGATGCTCTTAACTCTTTGTTATTTAAGTATTCTGCTTTGAGTTCAGTGAATCTGGCCTCCATAATTTTACTGCCACCCTTTAAGCTTTCTACTACGCCCTTTCTTGGTTCTGATGCCGTTGGCAATGCAGCTCTGCTATGGCGATTTGCCCTACCATCCTCGCTTTTAATTGGTGACCTTTGCAGATTATTACTCGCAACAAATGGGTTGTCCTCTTCAGTTTCATTCCTAAAGCTCATTTTTACGGCCATCTAATCCGAACGATAATGTGCTAGGCGATAATGTGCGGGCCTGGACATCCCTATCTTTTTTTCTTTTTCCGAGAGTAATGTCCATAAGCCATTGGTAGGTTGGTTCGGATCAGCTCGTCGCCCCGGAAATCTCTCGAAGTCTTTTAGACAGAAGAAAATCGGTGAGATTTTTCGCCAAAGATGGCCAGAGATTTTTCACAAAGCTTCTGAGCCTTCGCAGTGCGGCAGACGCCAGTGATGCGGCAGGTACCGAAGGGATGATGGAACGTAACAGTTTCAATTATTGCTCCGGGTATATCCCGCATACCTCTCCGTGTCTTCCTTCAACTAAAAAAAAACACTTTTGTCTTTTCTTATACTGACATTAGTATATGTAAAGTTTCTCACGAAAACAGTCAGCGATCTTTTCATATGAATGGCACATGAGTCATTATTGGTACCATGTCAGAGCAGTACATGCAGCCACCACATGCAAAACCGATCAAATGTCTTGGCGCCATTTTGGTTTAGCCATCCTTGTGCCATAAGGCACCAAAACACCACCCATCTTTCGAGTCTATCGATAATTTCACAAAAATCCTTCCGGACTGTTTAAAATCATTCCCGACTTCCCCCTCCGTTTATTTACTCCCCAACTAGGTCTATCGATTCAGCGATGCGACCTGTATCCCACGATATACAGCGTTCCACAGTTCCAATTTACACTCACCGCATCATACAGATGTATTTCAAACACTTCTGACGCGTTCTGAGGGAACGTTCAAAATCACTTTAGTGTGCAGCCCTACCAAAATACGTCGCAGAACAGGCGGAGCTCAAAACGGCGTAGCCTGCGGTTCACAGGCGTCAGGACAGACAGGCGTATCAACAGCTGTACTTTACATCCCACAGGACGAAGCTGAAAAAGGGATCAAATTGCCCTACGCCATATCATCTATGAAATCATTTGCCGTACTAGCTGCTTTGAGATGCATGCCCTCGTCCACACCCAGTGTCTGGACAATCCTGACGGACAGTAAAACGGCGCTAGATGAGACAACATACTACACCAGTAAACTGATTAGTGATGTGATTCCATGATTCCTGACGTGCAACTACCAGCTGATGGCAGCCACATCATGCCACTGGGCCGCTGTGTATGTTTACAATGGGTTCTAAGCCATATTGGTCAGTTTGAAACTGTCCGTGTTGACTCTGTCGCAATACGAGCCCACGATATTGAAGTAATTAATGCCGTCCGGCTTGCGTCCTCGCATCCCAAGTGAATACCTCATGCTTCTGTACCGTCAGCACGCGGCTCTTTCTGAAGGATGCTGTCAGAACTAACGCCTGCTTGAGACCCAACAAACTGCTGATGGCCAATGTTACACTTCGACACATATCTGGGGGGAAGAACCTGTACTCGATCGGCAGCGCTTCAGCGTTGCAAGAACTTTTTCAAGAACATTTTCTTTGTTTTGTTTTGGACGTCCTTGTTTTGCGTTTTTACATACGCTTGTTTAATTTCTTAAGCTTTTTTTAAATATTCGTGTGAAACGCTCTTAATATTAATAGTCCTTTATTATTCACGACGCAGGATGCGCCCGATGGCAGTGTGTATTGTCACCAAAGCAGGAGGCCCACAAATGGACCACTTTACGACTAATCTTTAGAAAAAATCTTCCCGGAAACAACTAATACGACTAATACGACTAACGACTAATAAGAAATGTTAGTTCGACGATCGCCGCAAACGCAAATTGAGGTCTGGCGACAGCTGCCCATCACCTCTGCCAGCTATACAAGTTTGCTGGTGTGGCGGAAGCGTCAACAATCAAAGTGGTCGCTTTTCGGGCTCCCAAGCGGTATCCAACGACGACGACGATTGAGATAGTGACATGGGGCGCGTTCCCAGCCACGTCGTAGGTGCGCGAGCTCGCTATTGTTGCACCCATCACCATAGCAACGGCCTGGTCACGTGACAGGCTTCGCGATGGAGCACTAAAGAGCCGCTCCTTGCTACCCCGGCGGCGGCTCGTGCATCACGTGACCGTAGCCGTGTGAGCGGAGGCATTACGACCCAAACCGCTTCGGGGTTCGCGATCAAAATGGCGAATCTGTTCGTCATTTTTGACGAGGAGGGCATCGCCGATCGCGACCCGCAACGTACATATCGCACTTACAAAGATGCTTTTGCTACGATGTCAGAGGACAACTTCATTGAGACCTTCCGCTTGTTTAAGGACGCTGCTAGAGAGGTCAGCGAAGCTGTCAAGTGGGATATAGAGCAACGTAAGTATAACTATAGAAACTCGTACAGTGCACTTGCTAACTGCATTTGTGCACCAATGCAGAAGTTCCATTTTGAAACAATGGCACATTTCAGCTCAGCAGTGGCGTCGTACAACCCTCAGCGTCGAGCAGAGAGTTTTAATGGCGCTACGCTTCTACGCCACTGGGGGCATTCCTCGGCAACATTGCGAGGGAAGAGAGCTTCGTTTGCAGTAAGCATGCAATATTCGAGGCTCTCCACGCAGTGAGCCTAGGCATCACAATGAACCTTGCGCGGGAGAATCTCCGGTTCCCCTCAACTCCAGAGGAAAAGCTGGAAGTAAAGAGCGGGTTCTACGAGTTGGCTGGGTTTCCTGGGTGCCTGGGTAAGCAATCCCTGTTTTCCATAAACAACATAGGAATGCCTCTCACAATGCATGCAAGAATCATGATGAATAACACGTCTCCTCCGTATCACGTTTTTGCCTAAATGCAATGTGTAACACAAAGTCATTATACAAAAACACAAACTGGTTATAACATCAAATATAACGTGCACGTAATGGTGATCAGCTTCAGCATTCGTGATCTGCAACTCCCTGGTACAAAATGAATGATTATCCCCTAAAAGTCGTGTCAGAGGGGAACATCCTCATTATTTGAGTGTATATTTTCGCAGGTGCAGTTGATGGTACCCAAGTGGCAATACAACAGCCGAGCCTTGCTGATCCACGCTTCGTGGATGGAAACTACTGTAGCGGCCGCAGGTCGGCGCCACCCGAAGATACGCGCCAAAAATAAACGTTGACGCGTGCTCACGGGCACCAGTTCTTAGCGAGCCGAGTGCAGTCTCATTCTGTTGCCTCCTTGCTGTCTGCCTGTCTACTTCTGTCTGCGACAAGCCACACTACTATTGCCATGAGGGGTACCATTCCATCAACGTCTTAGCGGTGAGCAATTGTCGTACTTTTTGGCACTTATTTCTGCACAAATATTTCCAGAGTTCGAGGCGACTCGTTACTGTAACTAAGTTCCGTTTTTTGGTAACTTGTAACGTAACTCGGTACTTTTGCGCCGTGGTAACTTTCAGAGGAACTCGTTCCTTTTTTTTTCGTAACTTTGCCAAAGTAACTTAAGTTCCAAGTTACTTTTAACTCGCTTTTCACTCACGTCCACACATTTTCTTGCTTTCTCTCCGGTTCCTTTATGGCATATTTTGCCATAAAACGTGATATTCAATGTGTGACAGTATTTTATTCAGGAAGTAAGAACCGCTGTCATTGAAATAAATCTGAACCATTGTGCGCCCACAGGGGTAAGATGCAAAGTGTTCGAATCGACCTTTACCAGAGAAACGTCATCATGACATTGGTAGACAGACTGAAACCGAAACAAAGCGGAAGGACGACTGGGTTCCACGAACGGGCACTTGTTCGCTGTCTCCCATTGAAAGTAAAATAGGACCGAGAGTCTCGTCCATTCAAGGGATCATGTCGTAATCCCCTCAAGACTGTGGCTTTCGGGCGCGACCTTGTTCACCTAGCTTCGAGCGTAGTTCAATTCAACCAATTTTTGGCGCTATCGAACACTATGACGTCATTTATTTACAAACAGGGAGAGGTCTTTTGTTGGACATAAAGGAAAACGATATAAGCGTGTTGCAGTCCTCCGCAGGCAACTCAAGGTCTAACTCAACTGCTCGTGCGCTGAACCTGCGTAATGCCATTTTGTGTCCGAAGTAACTTGGAAGTAACTCGTTCTTTTTGTTAAGTAACTCAGTAACTGCGAGTTAGATTTCATACTGAAGAACTTTGTTATTAACTTAGTTACATTTAGCACGCGGTAACTTAATTTGTAACGAGTTCTTTATGACGGGTAACTTCTCAATCTATGAATATTTCAATTTTGTACCACAAAGTAAAAAAATCAATTAGACAACTGTGTTTCCAGAACCATTGTATTTCCAATGCCCCTATGTACATTCTCTTGCTCTTTTGTTGCCTTTTATGCATACAGAGGATGTTCACGCTGTAACATTGTACATCTTACTAAGATATGTGATGCAACCAGGCGCATTCTGTTCCTGAATACTCGTTCCTCGTGATCCTGCCATGATGCCTCTGTATGGGCAGCGTCCCAGCTCTGTCGAGAAGCTCCCACAATATTTGAAGATGGAGAGTGGCTAATAGGTGAGATTTTTTTTGTTAGTCTGTACATTTCCTGCTTTTCTTCATTTGGTTGCCGATCTGGGTTGCACTTTTTTTACGATGGCCCATTTTCATGTAACCTTTCCCCCCACCACACACACTGCAAGTTGTGTCAACATCCCCACACATGTACTTCAGTGTTCCTTAGTTCCTGCCTAGATTTTATTGCCTGCCAATACATGAGTCGCAGGCTCAAAATGAAGCTTGCAGGCAAAATCCTACCTCGTGAGAGAAAAGGCACATCTTTGTGACGTCCTGATAGCTATTGCAGTTCATGACTGCATCATTGTATAGCTAGAGAGCATGTGTTATGTTTTTGTTGGTTATGCATTGATCTGCTCAAGAGATTTATCCTAATGATATTTACATATATGTCAGAGCGTGTCAAGTTGTCATTTCAGACTATCCATTGATGCAGATTGTTTAATTTTTCTGGTACAGTCCACATCAAAGTAGATGAGGCAATTAAACTTAGCTTAGAATGATGAACAAAATACAAGCCTCACAATGTCCCTTTGCATTCTTTGATGTAAGAGAGAACATATTGAGGGTGAATGTTTGTGTTTCCCAGTATGTCTTCGCACGTTGAAGGGAGGGTGGCTAGCATGGTGTAACTGTTAGCTCCTTTGCCCAGAAATGGAAGGATGTGGAATGGGACCCACTACTGGTGCCTTATTGCTTCAGAAGAGACAAATTGAATAGAGAGAATAAAACAGAAATGTAGATCACACTGAAGCGACCAGCTGCTCCCTGACACTTGCATGCAGTGGCACTTGTGAAAGCATGCAGTGATTTGAACGATTATTTCAGCACGTATGTGCGAATATTCATTTGATACAGTCATTCTCAATACGATCAGAGTTAAAAGAAGTATCTTACATCTCATAACATGTTTGAGTGACCTGCTTTGCACTACGTGCTGTGATCACGATTGGGCATGTAACCTACATCTGCAGAATAATGGATGAGAGGTTTTAATTATCTACAGTAAACAACGCCTACCCCTTGCAGCCATGGCTGATGACGCCTGTCCGAACGCCAACGACACAATAGGAAATGGTCTACATTGACGCACACAGTCGGACACGTGTGTGCATTGAGCACTGTTTCGGCATGCTGAAGATGCGGTTCCGGTGCCTTCAGAGCTACCGCACCTTACACTTTGCTCCAGACCGGTCGTGCAACATTATAAACGCTTGTGTGGTTTTGCACAACATGTGTATAGCGTACAATACACCTCAGCTACCTGATGAAGGTGATGCAGAAAGTTGGCCCGATGATGACGTGACAGAAGAGGCAGACGTTCCGGGGGCAGAGAATGCAGAGGAAAATGACAATGCTGTTGCCACAAGCAGTCTTGCAACCCAGGTTAGAAGTCGCCTTATAGCACGGTGCTTTAGGCAACATCTTTCACTACCTAACTGCCAACTGCCTACCGTGCTTGTGGAACTTTGTCACTAGTGACTATAAAACTGTGCCTTTGACTTCTGCTCTACAACACATGAGCAAGCTGTGTGGCTGATTTTCAATTTCTTTATCCAAGACTATTTTGTGGAGAAAGTGCGCAATACAGTTTCTAAATAGGAGGTAGTTCTCCTGACAACTGTATTTGTTTCTGATTTTTGTTTCTGATGTTTCTGTATTTGTTGCATTGTTTTTCACCTTTTCAGTACTGGATTTGGAAAGGCATTTGATTTACTTCCCTTGAGTGCCAAGTTGGGTTTTTCAGTAACAAATTTTGTACACACACTGTGATGGCTCCACATTAAGTGCACCTCTCCATTTTTTTTCTTTTTAGCACACCATTGTGTGTTGTAATAACGTGTTTTATGGTAAATGCTGTTTTGTGTTCTCTGTGTGGCCCCCTATGCAACCAACAACTTGATTTGAGTTTGAGGCCCCTGTTCTAGAGCTTATGAATTGTAGTGACACTCACTGTTTGCTGTACCATAGTTTCGCGTGCCTTAGCCGCGATACGTGCACAATTTTTTTCCTCACAGATATTCTCTTGCTTATCTCAGAGAGCAGGTTATCTGGAGACTATTTTTCCCATCGCGTTTTCCCCATAGAGTGGTTTTAAGAAAAGGGCCAACAGTGTCTTCGGAGCAGCACTGCCCTGCCAATGCACAAACAATACGTAATAGGGGCGTGTCCACATTCAGGTAGACTGACTTCGTAACATTTTGAAAATATCTTGCTGCTCGAGTACGTGAGACAATAGCCTCTGACATAGTAACGCAAATCATGTGCTCTCCAACATTGCTTCTGACACATAATCATGTGCACTTATGTTTACTATACCTGAACAAGCGCGGTCATCTTGTCTGTTTTTCTTTTTGTTTTTTTTTTGTCCCGCCACCAATTGTCGCTACTGCTCAAGGACATCAGTGGCAATGGATGGTGGAATCCGCCGCCTTCGCCTGCGGCACGGTCTTCTTGTTCGCTGCCCTTGCTGTTGCTGCTGTTGCCGTTCCTGCTGTGGTTCACTTTGAACCTCAGCAGCTTCAGATGAGGCCTCCCCCTGTGAGCCATAAAACATTGTGGTACAATACCATTCACGGAGGATGTACTTGAGCAGTCTTATGTACCGCTGCTAGTGTTGTCACTTCTGTGGCAGCAGATGTTGATGGCAGTGGCTCTGTGTCACTCTGAAAAATAAGGACATATTGTTGTCCCCAAAAGAATAAAGCAAGACTATGAGAGGCTAAAGCACGTTGATTCTTCTGATGCAAAATTCAGGTTGATATAATTGCCTTCAGTTTTATGACGTGGCATATTTGTCAGCTCTGATAGTGACATGATGTACCACTTACAGCAGCAGCAATAACTATCGGGACTGCCGCTTCTCCTCTGGAGGACACTTGAACCCCTCCTGCGAAACCGGTCAGCCGACTAGTGCCATGACACGCTGATCAGTTCCAGACAGGAGGGATACAATGTCCACTGGCGCAGCACCTGGCCCAGGAGCAATGAAGCCACTGCCTCCACCTGTAGCGTGCATTTTTTCGGATATCAGCCTCGCTCTGTTTCGGACTATGTAGCGCCAGTCCTGCCATAACTGCTGCCACCCCTTCCCATCCTTGTGGAGTAGCCCAACTGCGTTCAGATGGGCAGCAATAGTATCCCACTGGGATCTCCTGTGTGTCGCAGTTTCTCCCTCGAGGAACGTCCTGTTGTTACACAACTGTGGCGATTCCTCGAGGCCGCCTAACAAAAGCATATGTTGCTGATGTAACGTCATTTGTAAAAAAGGGGGAAAATATGCTATATAGTGGACAAAAACAAAAGAAGAAAAAGGAAATAGTCATGTGTTTTAATTAAAAGTATTCTCCTGCCAGCATGTGCTTTCTATCTGAGTGCCAATGCTAATCGCTATTGAGCTACTTGTGAATTCTCACTCAAATGTTCGTCCAATTTGTTTAGAGTAAGTAGAAAATTACATTGCGCACAAGTTTAATGCCAGCAAAATATTGCCAACTTCAGTCAGAAACCTAACGTTAACGTTAAACTTAACGCCTACAAACCAAGAACTTCGTTGTCATGAACCGAAAGTCAGGACCCAAGGTAATTGAACTAAACTACGAGTAGCTGTGATACCAACTTTCTATGAACTTTTCTTACGTTGCATAACATCGTACAACGTCAGTTACTCACTCACAAATGATTTATGTAATTGATTTGCACTTACCACGAATTTTTCGCTGTGGATGTGAATGTCGATATGAAGCGACTAACTCGAATGCAGACGAGCAGTGCTCTGCTCTGTTATTGGTTATAAGTTGACTTAAAAAGTTACAGTAAAGGTGGACACATTTCTGCAATACAGCAGCACTTTCCACTGAATTTCCACACAAGAACGTGTATGGTTTTCATTTTATTACATTTACTTCCAGCCTTATGGCACCTATTGTAGAGAGTTATTGCGGGTTCGCGGTTGGTTGCCGCCAGCCGTGATGCGCACTCATAAGATGGCGTTCCTTGCGATGCGCCGGCTGGCGGCGGCACACCGTCGGTCACACGCGCAGCGCCGACTGTGAGCGGAGCAATTGCGAGCTCGCGAGGTGGCCGCGAACGCGTCCATGGTCTGGCTCATGCTATCCCCACTGATTCCTTTTCTTCTTTTTTTTTCTTGCTGGGATGCCCCTGCTGGGATGATGTTCTTAGGTATCATCGAACGTTTCGGGAACCTTAGGTGCACGAAAAAAGAAGGTTTGTACTCCTTGGCGTACTGCCAAACGTGTGCGAAGTGCGACGCCGTTATAACAGCCCTAGGATGCGATTCCTTTTCGGATGTAATAGATACATACACACTATCGCTTGTTTTAGCAGATCAGCAACATTCTAGTTAAAGGGTACGATAAAGGAAGCTGTAAAACCAAAAAAGTCCACAACGTCATGCAAGCCACTTCGAGGGAATCGAGCGATTCACTTACCATGTTTTCCGAAGCGTTGCCGTTAAGACCTTCCGATGTGCTAAAACACTGTGTTTGTTCCTAAAGCAATGAAGCTGAACGCATGAGTGCCAGCGTCGACCACCACTCGGACGATCCTTGTTCGTCCGTGTGGTCCTAAGTTCCGGTAACGCAGCGTATTGGTTTGTGAATTCTGTGACAGGATATGTTGCCAATGCAGCGTACGCTGTAAACCTTGGTTCACACTGCAACGTTTCATCGCGTGCAGACAGATGTGTGCGTACACGTACGACAGAAGCGATCACCTAGTGGTTGTGGTGATTGTGAAAGGGCTCGCCGTCCTCGGCCGCACAGAGCTGGGAGAGGTCACGGCTGACGACTGTAGACAATGTGCATCCTGGGCCGACTTCTAAGGGAACTGCACTGACATATGTCTGGAAGGGTCTCAGGAAAACACAGGAAAAACCCCAGACAGCACAGCAGGCACCGGGGTTAATAGCACTTCCCATACATGCGTGGTCCCGCAACTGTCACCCAATGCGTGCGTTTCACGAAGTGCTGTGACTTCATGTTTAACGTACATATTTTAGTTCGGCGTGTCGCAAACTCCAGTTAGTTTGGGCGCAACTCCAGCGTTAAGGTGTGATTAATCCTCAATAGTCTCTATCTTGCTACCTCCATGCATTCCATGTTTGCTACGGCCATGTTGAAATACGTATTGTCACGTATAGGGACAACGACTAGTAGGAAAATCACCACTCTCGTGGTGCTCAGGATGAACTGCAACAGCCATCATTTCCCGTCATATTCGATGAAGGTGCAAGGCACGAGAGGTGAACTACCCCATCGCCGTTGTCCCCGTATGTGACAATATCATACGGAGGAGAAGTTATTCAGCAGGAACACGGAGAAGGCAGCGATTGGTTCCCCACTTGTGGCTCGGTGCGTTCGTTGGCGAAAATTGAAAGGATGAACATATACTATGGAAAGCGGAGCACAGGCGTCCCGGTGGAACATAATTACACAGGGTACCACACGACCTTGCTGCTACGGCGAAACAGAAGCTTTAAAAATATTAAGATAGGGAGCTACAAGTGCTACACTTCTAAAAAGATGTGTACTTTGTGAGTAGAAAGGGGCTAACATCTACCTCCCAAGCAGCACACACTATTGGGCCCATATTGGCTTGTCATTGGCGATACGGGTCCAATATGGGGCCCGTTTCGCCATGATTTGCCCCATATAGGCTGAAACTGGGCAATACTGGGAATATGAGCCTTTATTGCCCAGTTTAGCCAATATTAGGAAAAGTCCTGGAAATATGGGCCCTATATTGCCCGCGCTCACCCCATATGGACTGAAAATACCGAAAATAGTAGGTACCCGTGTTGCACAAATGCCTGAACAGAACGGCAAGATTTGACGTTGAAGCGTGTGAAACGCCCAATTCACTACGTCGTTACATCCAACAAATTCCCGTAAATAATACACATTGTCCGAAACAATCAACATAGTGGCAATCCCATTGTAATGTTCACTAAAACTCGACAACTCAACATTCCACGTTCTCGAAGCCGCCGCCATCTTGCTTCGCGATGCCAATGCCACTCGGCCGAACCGACTGAGAGCGAGCGTGGTCGCTTGAGAGAAATCACGTTTCCTACAACTAACGCGCATGCACGACAATTGAATCGGACGTTTCATACCGGCTAAAATGTCGCTGGTTCCTGTAATGATAACAGAATTGCGGCAGGTCAAGTAAAACACACAACGTGTGATAGAAAGGGATGGCTGTTCTATAAAGTTAGGTGCTTTGAAGTTCCCGCAAACAGTGTGACTTGCTCTGGCGTATGTCCGTCAACGTCACGAAACTGTTTCGGTCCTTTGTACTCTCGGAGCGGGTTGGAAACATTTGGTTCGTAGAATATTCGTAATATCCCAATGAAGGCTTCTTATGGATGTTTGGCATTGGCAATTCCGTGGGACTGCTTGTGGGCGTAGCACCCATCTTTCGGTTTTGGGGCGACGCAGTGTTTTCTTTCTTTTTTTTCCTCCTGAAACACGTATTGTCACATATAGGGACAACGTGGATCAATGAGCTCTGTAGAAATGAAAAAGCAAAAAGAAGAGAGAAGCATATCAGTGGTGGATATTAAAGCGGATAATGCTTTATTATTGCACGTACTCCCAGTTGGCGTTATCACATAAATATTGAAAATAGTGGCGCAAAATGGGCTTGGAGCCTGGTTCGACTCCCCATATTGGTCCAATACTGGCATCCCATATGGGCTCAATATTGGAGCAATATTGGCATGCCGCTTGGGCTGTAATTCGCTTCTGCTTGTTTGTGCACTATTAAAAAAGGGTGTACGGTAACTCTTTTTTTGGGAAGTAGATAAAGGGTCTCCTCACTCTCTTCTGGGAGTGAGGAGACTCATTTATAAGAGTGATATGTACTCTCCAAAAGGGAGTGACGTATGTGTGCAAGGAAAGGGTGTTAAAGTACACCCTTATTTAAGAGTGTACACCTGTCCGAATACAGTTCTCGAACTCCCTTTAGCAAACGCGGAGTTGATGAAATCGACTACTTCGACCCTTATTGTGAATGGGCTCATTATTTCATTCCCCACATCGCCACCCCACCAGCAATGAGGTAGGTTGTCCTCCTTGGGCGACGGAACTCCCCATACCCCATCTTAAAAATAAAGTTGTAATTGTTTTTATTTCTAGTTGATTTAATGTAGTCCAACTTATTCAATAGCGTAGACTGCACCAATACAAGGAATGAGAAACCATTTGAAGGAACTGACCTAGATTATCTGATATCCAATTGATTTAATGAGATTGAACATGTTGCATGGTTACCAATGCAGTAAATGAGAAGCCAACTGACCACTACAAGAAAAGCCAACGGGACACAATCATTAACAGAAGCGAAATAGCGTGGGAAGGCCGCTGTAGGTCCCTGCAGAAAATGAGGAACCAATTCGACGACCCTGTAAAATTGGAGCAAATGACCATCCGTAATACGCAATGTATTGAACATTATTGAGTTTGAAAATGAACAGTGGGAACATCAAGAGTGGGCAATGAAGTGGGAACATCTGACATGAAAATTTCTTCAAAAATTATTAAATATCCAGAAAACCCTATCTTTCACCACGCTAACGGTATCGTGAGCAACTCCCGCTGGACATACCACCTCAGCCGCACGGGAACCGTCAGCACCGACACCAGAACGTCACCATTCGGGTACAGCATGATCCCCACCGCAGCGCTACGAACTTGCGCCTAGAGTGCATACGAAGAGACGCAAGGCGACTTTGCGCATCCTCTATCTCAGAGGCAGTATCATGGCTGCGAGAACCAGGGTGGCAAAGAATGGCTAATAGCTGCAAGAGTGCATCTCTAAACTGCCGATGTTCACGCGCACGCTGTCTCCCCCAAGACCGAAGACGGTGTGCTGCACCCTACTTCAAAGCCTCCCTGTGATCTGGCCCAAAATCGGGTGCGGAACACTGTTCCGGTAGCCAATCTTGCATATCACTTTTAATTTCGGGATCCTCGAGCAAGGACACGTTCAGACGCCAACAACAACAACCAGATCGAAAATTGAGCAGGCCAGATAGGAACAAAAGAACGCCGTGATGATCTGCAAGATCCCTAGCAGGTCGGGTCGCACAACTAGAGATGAAGTCTGCCAAGCCTGGCGAGACATAAAATCTGTCTAGTCGGCTGTGACGGCCACGTGTGTTAACCCAGGTGGACTCATATGTATTACCATGCACGTGGGACCAAGTATCAACTAAACCAATCGAGTTCACCAGGCGCTCCAGCTCTCTGTTCGCCTGCCTGCCGTGCTGGCGGTCTATCGTACAGTTAATATCGCGTGCAAAAATTAAGTTATGATTTCTATAAAAAAACGTGTCAATTTTGCGAAAAAAATCCGAGCGCTCACCGCGGCGCACAGGGGCGTAAACATTGACAACACGCAGTGTTTTGCTCTCATGTTCCAGCTCGACAGCCAACTGAAAAACTGAAACTGTATTGTCATCAAGCTGGAGAGCTACCTATGGAATGTAGACTCATTTACACAAACAGGAACACTACCAGTGCTCTATGCTGAAAGGCAGGGCAGGATAACAGCAAAAGTTTATAGGAAGAGTAAACAAAGGCCTAAAGGGCAGACCAAAAACACATTACACATAATAACTTTTGTATTGTCATCAAGCAGGAGAGATACCTATGGAGGTAGTCCCCTTTGGACAGACACTAACTTTACGTTGCAGTCCTACAAGCTTGATAACAACACTCTCTAGGGGAGTTTGCTTTTCGTACTGACCATCCCAAGCGAACAATCCAAGCACGGGAGAGCCTCTGCGGAGAGCAGTACGGTCCTAGCAAGCTGGCTAGAACATGATTTGCAGTCGGCCCACGACGCATACTAACCCCCCTGTCCCCCACTCCTTCCTGCTGTCCTCTCTTCATCTGTCCACGTCTATACGCCGCTCACAGCCACAGTTGCTTCGCGGCGATAACACGGAATTCAACATGATTTGCCACTCACCCTGAACGTGGCCGAGAAGGCGAGTAGACGTCAGGCAGCGGGGATAGCACTCCACAAGACCATACAGTGCTTGCTCACGGACAATGTGGCTACGAAGCCCAGTCCCGCCAGCCCGAAATATAGCTGCGTCTCCGAAGTCTGGGCCAGCAGGCAACGACGGATCCAGACTTGAAAGTTGATCTCGGTAATTAATAAAGCAAATTGTTTACGCTGAACGCGCGGAACAGGCAACGGTTCCAGGAACTGTACGGTGGCCCATGGGACAGTCGACAGCCGATATATCTGGGTTACTATGCGCCACAGCAAAAGAGGAACACGACAACGCCTGAAACAGTGCTCTGCGGTTTCACACATCCCTCAAGACGAGCAACCGTCAGAGCGAGAGATGTGAAAACGGTGTAGTCACTCACGAAGAGGAAGTACAGCGTGGGTCAACTTCCATTGAAGACTTGCGCGGCGGGCGTCTAGGCAGCCCGCGGTGATTCGACCCCAGGACAGCTTCGTCGGCACTGAAGGAAATGCGGGACCAGACTCCAACTCCCGGATAGCTGTAAAAAATAGCTGACTGGATGTCGGCGTCCGGAAGCTGAAGTCGCAAACGCCGTACAACATCAACACAGGCACTGTATTGATGAGGCAGGACTTCGGACCTAGGCCGAAACCTAAGGCTCTCAACGAACCACCTGGTAGCACATCCCAGGGTGTACTGCACTAATGCGCACGCTGGGTGTTCGGGAGTGTGCAATGCCTAGAAATAAACGCGCGACTGAAGTGCAAGGCACTTGTCGAGCACCACCGGCAAGGCTAAGCCGCCCTGGTCACGTGTACGGTGCAAGCGGGACCTCACGACCCACTCCACTGAACCACCCCAGAGGAAACAGAACGCGTGCCTAGTGATGGCAGTACGAATTAGTGGCGGCGGCGTGGCAACGACTCCTAGAAACCACAAGCGACTGTAGTACCAGGCCATGGGTAAATCAACAAACTTAGGCTGCCGCAGGACAGCTCTGCAACAATCGCGGCCAATTTACGGTAGATATGCCACTGCAATCAAAAGTAACACCAATAATTTTGACTTCTGGTCTCACTGTAACACAGAAAGGAGCCCCGCAGGAAGGCTGGAGGTTCAGAAACAGTGCTGCCCTTTTCGATCTATTCAGTCTTGCCCCTGAAACGGCTCCGTAATCCTCAAAAGACTTCAAAACAGGCCCTAGGGAATACTTGCGAAAAAGGATCACAGAGATGTCGTCCGCGAACGCAAAGACAGGTGGGGGGCATCCATTGGGCAGTGGCAATGTAACAGGAAGCGAGCACAGTCTCTCGAGTAGAGGGTTGATGTCAATGGCGTACAAGGCGGGAGAGAGGGGATATCCTTGACGGACCCCACAAGTTACATCAAAGGGGGACGACAATCCGCCAGCGACAGAGACAAGACTTCTAGCGCCCCTATACAACGTTTCCACATACCTGACCCAAGCAACGGCGAACCCATATGCCCTCAGCCGAGAGAAGAGGTATGCGTGTCGCACACGATCAAATGCCTTGGACTGATCGAATGACGCCAGCACAGTGGGGGCATGACCACTGTTAATCCAGTGTATGGCATCACGAACAGCGAATCTATGAAGGTCTCTGGACGACCCGGGTACGGAACATGACTGGCGGGGATGTAACGCCAACAAGGTGAAACGCGCAATAAAAGACTTTTAGCTAAGATCTTATAATCGCTCGTCAGTAAAGTGATCGGATGATAAGCATCTAGGTCCAGTTTTCGAGACTTGTCTTTGCACAGAAGAACAACACCACCATTCTGCATGCTGGGGCATAGCAACCCCTGGGTTAAGCAGATGTTAAAAACCCGAGTCATGCAAGAACCAATCACAGTCCAGAAGCGCTTGTAAAACTCAACTGGGATGCCATCAATGCCAGGGCACTTTCCGCTCGTCATTGAAGAGACAGACGCAAAAACCTAATTTTGCGTGAGTGGCCCTAAGTTCATTTGTTTCGCCAGCAGTGGGCACTCTCGGCTGACAACGGTCGTCGTGAGGTGACTCCTGATAAAGGGCCGCGCAATGTCACCGAGATCAGTCAGAATGCAGCCGTCAGCTGACCGGAGCTCAGTAATTCTCTGCCACATAGCGCTTGAGTAACACTCGGGAGCAATATGGCCCCCGGCCCCAGCGCATAATAACTCAAAACACCACTGTTACCGCGGTGGTCACCGGCAACGCCAAAACCGAGTGTGACGATTGCTACATACCATCAGTGACAGTTATCCAATTTTGCTGGTGTGGCCGTGTGTCGTATGGTGAAAGGCAAAAGGCCTTTTATTACCGCGCGGTATGCATTCGTCCTGGATTATGGCCGAAAGGTCGCTGGGCTGCCATTTACCCTTCTACAACGCCCTTAAGGTGCAAAAAAAAAACAAAAAAAAAACAGGCGATGATGATGCCTTGAAATAAAATATGGTTACGTATGTTATGAGAATGTATGGTACGTGACTGCAAACCATGACACATTTCTGAAGGAGCACATTTCTTGCAATAATATGTGCAGATTTGAAAAGATCCGGTGAATATCCAAATATCACGAAGTTGCGTCTCTGGGATGTTCGTGGAATGTTAAAAAAGTGGGACAAACCATAGTCGCCAGGACGTACATGCTACGTCTACTAGCTCTCTGCAATGATCCATGGGACATCCACACAGACACTTTGGGGTACCATTTGGACATCTCCTAGAGGTCTATGGTTTGCTGGGTTGAGCTACACTTGTCTCCTATGTGGAGATAAAAGACAGACCTCCACAGGAACAACACTTCACCATACAGGGGCAGAATTTTGCCACTAACGGGGTGGAATTGTTTAGACGCTCAGGAGTAGAAAAATTCTACCGATGTGGTAGAAATGAAAGGGTAGACTTGCTTCTACCCCTCTTTTTCTACCCAAAAAGGGTTGATAATCTGTAACAAAACCCTTCTACCCCCAAAGCTAGCAAATTACACTTTTTTTTCTTAGACTGTTGACAGGTGTCGAAAAAGGGACACTGCGTACCTCTTCGAATTTTGCGAGTATCTGTTGCCGTTAAACTGTATTGAGGTTTTTTCTTCTTTCTTTCCCTGTGTTGAGAAACAAGACATGGCAGTCACGAGCACACGTGTGTATTGTCATCAAACAGTAGAGCCACATATGGAGGTAGTCCCCTTTGGACAGACACTAACTTTACGTTACAGTCCTACAACCTAGATAACAACAGTTCAGCTCGGTAGGAGAGTTCGCTTTTCGTACTGACCATACCAAGCGAACAATCCAAACACGGGAGAGCCGCTGCAGAGTGCAGTACGGTCCTAGCGAGCTGGCTAGATGTTAAAAACCCAAGTCATGCAAGGACCAATCACACTCCAGAAGCGCTTGTAAAACTCAACTGGGAGGCCATCAATGCCAGGGCACTTTCCGCTCGTCATTGAGGAGACAGACGCGAAAACTTCATTTTGAGTCAACATGCATCTGACATGATCAAACCCTTACTGCGCACACTTATGAGATTCGGAACTGGCGTCCGCATTTCCATAAGGGCGCGTCGGTTACCCGTTTGGATACCCTCGAGCTCCTTCTGAAGGAACGTCTTACGAGCTGCTTCACGACTCCACAATGAGGTCGCATCCTCCACCGCCAATGTGACGCATGCTTCTAACGACTTTCTCTACCTTCTTCACAAGAGGAAGTAGGAAGTCAACCCGTGACACAGCCGGAGGCAGTGTTACGGAAAACGCTAAAGGCCGTCTGACCATAGAACTAGATGGCGAAATATGCTGAAAAACGGTACGCTATACTCGCCTGAAATAGTGAGGCACCCACACAAAGGAATCAGCTCACAGAAAAACAGGTAGCCACAAAAACAAAAAAACAAAAAAACTACTCACCCGTAATACGGAACGACGCTACAACATGCTTTCTTAAATGTTCATATCTCGTCTTCTTGTTCGTGTCCTCCTTGTTCATTTTAGCGCCGTATTGTCAACTGGAGGATGGGACTGTATTGTGTGTATTGTCATCGAGCAAGCGGACTACCTATGGAGGTCGTCGCATTTTTGCATTGACACTAACTGCACGTTACAATCCCACAAGCTAAATAACAACTCTCTAGGAGAGTTTGCTTTTCTTACTGCCCATACCATGCGAACAATCCAAACACGGGACAGTCCCTGAGGACAGTACAATCCTATCGAGTTGGCTAGACCATGACTTGGCACACCACCATAAACGTGACCGAAAAGTCCAGTAGATATTCAATTAGCGGCGAGAGCACAGCGTGAGCAGAAGGCCGTACAAGCATTCTTCAGGAATGATGTGGCTACAAAGACCTGCGTCCCCGAAGACTGGGCCACCAAAAGCCAGCCGGCTATGACGGATCCGAATTTGAAAGTCTATCTCAGCAATTAACAAATCCCATTGTTTACGCTGAATGCGCGGGACCGGCAACGGTCGTAGGAAACTCACAGTGGTCCAGGAGACAGCCGAGAGCTGAAATACTTGTGTTAACCTGCGCCACAGCAAAAGAGGAACATGACACCGCCTAAACGGGTGCTCGGCTGTTTCACATATCTCGCATATATCGAGAAATATCACGATAATCAGTGAAATATCACGATGTATCAACGAGAACTACGAAAACTGCGCAATCGCTCGCGAAGAACATCATCGGCTAGCTTGCACTGAAGACTGGCGCGGCGGGCATCTAGCCAGTCCGCAGCCGATCGACGCCAAGACAGCTTAATCGGCGCAAAAGGGACTGCGAGACCGGACTGCGACTTCCTGATAGCTGTATAACTTTGTGTATTGTCAAGCGGAAGAGGTACCTATGGAGGTATTCCCCTCCTCTACCTCCGTACCACTGTACCACTGTGTGTATTGTCATCAAGCAAGAGAACTGCCCACGTACGTAGCCTCTTTTGCATAAACTCTATCTCTATAACTAACTCTAACTCTAACTTGCTGCAAAGGGAGATTGCTTTTTGCACGTGCCATACATTGCGAACAATCCAGAAACTCTACAAGAGTCGGTACGGAGGGCAGTACAGCCCTAGTGGGCTTAATAGAACTTGATATGCCACTCACCTTGATGACGATCAAAGAGCCGAGTCGCTGTAAGCCAGCGGCGACAGCACTCCACAGACCCAAATAATGATTGCTCAAGGATGATATGTGCACGCAGGCCGGCTCTCGCTTCCTGGAAAATAACCATGCTCCCACATCCGGGCCATCAAAGGTCAGCCGGCACCGGTCAATCCAAATTTGGAAGTTGATTTCCGAAATCAGCTATGGTAATTGTTTCCGCTCTGTGTGTATGGCCGGCGACGGCTCCAGGTACCTTACAGTGACCCTATCAACTGCTGGAAGCCCAAATATTTGGGCCACCCTGCTCAACAGTAAAAGTGGCATATGTCATCGTAAAAAACAACGTTCTGCAATCTCAGAAATGCCACATGATGGACAACCACCCGTGTCACCACCGTCAACCATCCGTGCGACATGTCCAAAAACAGTGTAAACGTTCACGCAGTGGGAGGATACCACGGGCCAGCTCCCAGTGGAGAGTAGCGCACAGTGCATCAAGCCAGCCAGCAGTTATGCGCCGCCAGGCGCATTTCGTTGGCACTGCTGGTCTTGTGGATCCGCTCACATTTCCCTGTAGGCGGCGTAGAAATCACAGACGCTACACAAGGAAATGTCTTCACATGTGCACTGGACACGCAAACTGCGCACAATAGACTCACAAGTACTAAAATAAGCAAGGAGTACTTCCGCCCTGGAGCGAAGCTAGAAATTTTCTAAGGACCACCCGGCGGCGTATCCTAGGAAGTACTGCAAGGCCGGGTGCTCTGACACACGGAGCGCCTCAAAGAGAATACGCGATTTAAGGGCCAATCACTTTTCTGACACAGCTAGTACTCCCAAGCCACCGACATCAGGACTTCCGTGTAGTTGAGACCTACAGACCCATACAACGGATACGCCCCACAGAAAGCGGGGCGCGTGCCGTGTGAGAACAGCTTGTATTACCGATGGTGGATATGAAACAGCCACTAAAAACCACAAGCGACTGTGATACCATGCTGCTAAGAGTCGAGCCCGAAAAGTAATCGGCAGGTCAACAAACTTAAGCTCTCGCAGCACAGCACTACAGCGGCTGAATACTCGAGGCCAGTTAACAGCTGAGACCCTGCACTGTCAGAAACAACTCCTAGGATTTTAACCCTGGATCTTACAGGAAGCTGAAACGGTGCAGCACAAGTTGGCTGAACATTTAAAAAACGAGCCAGACTTTTGGATCTGTTCAATCTTGTGAGGCTTTGTGAGGCTTTTTCAGAGCCGTTGAAAAAGAAATCGAACCATCACGGACCTCCCGCCATAATCTGGACGGGAGGTCCAACGTCTCTATGACACTTACCACAGGTCAACAGGTCCCCGTCAGCCCTTCCAAACGCCAACGGATAGGGAGCCCTTCCTCTGGTGATCCCAACATTCCACAGATCGTGAATGTTCCCGACAACACCATGGACACTTCGGCACCGCCAGCTCCTCAGCAGACAGATGCGATGAACGATAGCAACCTTGCCACTTCACTTCATGACCCGTTCACCACTGTCACCTACAAGAAGAACCGAGCCGGCGGTATTCCCATACTGTTTCGGCCAGCAACTACTGACTACTCCTTCTGGAAGGTGAATCCTAATGCGGTCGCTAGTGAGATACGCCTGCTAACCCAACAACAGGTTATGCACCACCGTTTCCACCGAGATGGTTCTCTCTTCGTCTCCGTACGGTCCGAAGCAGCCGCCCGCAACCTTTTGTCTGCTAAGTGCTTAGCTGGCATTCCGGTGATACCATCCATACCCCAATCGTACGCCAGAAATATGGGCAAGATATATGATGTTCCAAGAGAGTATTCGAACGACGACCTCGTGCTCTATCTTAAAGACGCAGGGGTTTTATCAGCACGGCGACAGGTTCGGCATTCCCTAGCAGAAGATGGCAGTGATATGTTCACCCCGTTACGGAGCGTTATCCTGACTTTTGAACCTACAATCCGTCTTCCTCCCCGAATTGCCCTTGGGTTTCAGACCTTCACAGTCCAAGAGTACATAGAAGGCCCCATACAGTGTTATAACTGCCAACGATTTGGCCATATTGCACGAAATTGCCGAGGTTCTACACGGTGTGGCATCTGCGCCGGACCTCACCGGAGATCAGACTGCAACAATAAAAGAGAGCCAAAGTGTGCTAACTGCAAATCCAGCCATCCCGCATCATTTTCTTTATGTCCTGTCAAGACCGCCGCCACCAAGAGGCACCAAGACCGAACCCTACGACTTCCGTCTGACGCTCCTAGGGATGCTAGTGCCACACTCCCGTCTCGTACAAATGCACAAGAATTTCCTGCACTACCCCCTCGATCTGCACCAGGTAAACGAGGGTCGCTGAACACAGTCGAGGCTACGCCTATCACAAGTGCACCGCCTCCTCGTCCATCAAGACAGATTACAAACACTTACGCCAGTGTGACGGAACCAGCACCCTCATCAGCCCCCCAATATATGCCTCCTCTGGGACTCTTCTCAGCGGTACTCGCTGCCCTTAAGGCCATTGTCTCTGCTTTTCCTGGTGCGTCGCAACTGCCCGAGGTTCAAGCGCTTCTGGCACTGGAGGCATTATCTTCGCATCAGCATGACGGAATTGTATAAAAACGCCCTGGCCATGCAGTAGAATCCTCGAAGCCTGCGTAACAAGCTCCCAGATTTTAAATTACATCTCCAACAGTACAAGTTCCCTTTCATAGCTATATGCGAACACGGCATGGATTGTACACATCGTGTTAGTGGATACACAATCTATCGCTCTCATCATTCCCCTGAGAGTAGAGCAGCGCTATACGTTCGCAATGACCTCGTTGCTGCACCCATCGGCTCAGTTTGCCATCGCTTTTATGATTACGTCACATGCAGGATCCGCCTTGGCCCCATGCTGTTAACGGTCGTCAGTATCTATATCCGTCCCGCGGTACAGGTCCCGTGGAGTGACCTGGAACGCTTACTTGGTTCTCTGGAAGCCTCGGCGCTTGTGCTAGGGGACTTCAATGCACATCACTCGGCCTGGGGAAGCCGAAGGACGGACAGTAGGGGAAGGAGGTTGTTAGAGGCAATGGAGAATAATAACATGTGCCTGCTGAACAACCGCGAGCCCACTTACATGCGATCCCCAATGTCACTTGATGTATTGGACCTCTCGTGGTCCTCAACCGACATAATTCGCCACTTGTCGTGCGCTACGGACGTCGACACTAGAGGTAGCGATCATTTTCCTCTATATATTTCGCACGACAGACTGCCCCTCTCAGCAACTGCTGGACTGATTTCTTTCACAAACTGGAGACGTTTTCGTGCGGGCCTCAGAACATCTGTGCACACCGGTATGTCCCCAGAGGCTCTCTCTCAAGCAATTACCCGCGGTATTCAGGACGCGGTGGTCATGTCTAAAAGGGTAACAGACATATCGGCCATTCCCCCGCTATTAATCACCTTAGAGCATTACGTCGCCGAGCAGAAAGAACGGCTCGTCGGACAGGGCAACTTACGGACATTGTGGAATACCGCCGGATGAAAGCGAAAGTAACACGAGAACTTAAAAACGAGGACAGGAAGCGTTGGCGTAAGTTTTGCCACCACCTTTCACCGTTCGATCCGGCCACGAAGATCTGGCGGACAATCCGATCTCTGAAGGAGGCGCCCCCTCAAAAGAATCCTCTCGCGGCCTTGGCTATCGTTCAGCGTGCAGACGAGAACACGCTTGCGACGGACTTCTGTGTGGTACTAACGACTCCGGCGGCTGCCTCGACCACGCCCCTACACCGCAGTTTTGTCCACAGTTTGACGGCTGAACTTCACCACGACTGGCCCCGTCCCCCGGAAGTTATGGACCGCGACTTCACACTAATCGAGCTAAAGGAAGCGTTGAAGCTTGTGAACGCCAGCTCGTCCCCTGGGCCCGATAAAATCACCTATGCCGCCCTACGAAACCTTGACGGGCGGTCACTCCAAGCTCTCCTTCATGTCTGTAATACGTCTTGGCAACAAGGATCTTTACCACATACATGGAAGGAGGCCTTGGTTGTTCCCATCCTGAAACCAGGCAAGCCCCCAAATGCCCTATCCTCCTTTCGCCCGGTGAGCCTGACAAGCTGTGTGGGGAAACTGATGGAGAGAATGGTTTTGCATCGCCTCGACTGGTGGCTCGAAAAACGACGTGCGTTCCCTCACGAAATGGCTGGATTTCGTCGCCACCGAAGCTCCATGGATCCAGTTCTCGACCTAGTCTGTACAGTTCAACATGCTCGAGCCCATCGACGGATCGTCCGATCGGTCTTCCTCGACATCAAGCGCGCCTATGATACCGTCTCGCACATTTGTGTGCTGCATGCCTTGCGCTCGTTTGGAGTATCCGGTCGGCTCTTCATCTGGCTCCAAGACTTCCTTACGGACCGAACTGTCGCTGTTCGTACGTCCCAAGGCCAAAGCCCTCAGCATCCTGTTCCCCAAGGAGTCCCCCAAGGAAGCATTCTCAGCCCGACACTCTTTAACGTGGTGATGGCCGGCCTACAATCAGTAATTCCTCGCAAAGTGTCGTTCTCCGTGTATGCAGATGACGTCGCCCTTTGGACAGTAGGAAAATCACGCCCGGCTCTCCAGCGCCGCCTGCAGCTCGCTTTAAACAATATCCATACGTACCTGACGCACCTCGGGATGGACCTTTCACCCGAAAAGTGTGTCGAGCTCCCTTTCACGCGTAAAGCTATGGCCAATTTCCCACTTTGGCTTGGTTTAAAGAAGCTAGAACCAGTACGCTTTCACCGCTTCCTTGGCGTGGTAATCGACTCGGACTTGCGCTGGGCTCGGCACATTAAACACCTTGAAACTAAAGTGCAGCGATGGCTCCCCGCAATCCAACATCTTTCTGGCCCAGGATGGGGCTGTGATCAGCGTTCCCTGCTCGCGGTTCACGCGGCATTGGTGAGGGCAACTGTGCTTTACAGCCTTCCTATTCTGCACAGGATATCAACAACTTCATTAAATACGCTTCGGTCCCTGTTTGCTCGAAGCCTTCGTCGATGCCTCGGAGTTCCAAGAATGGCTGAAACACGACAAGTACTGGCTGAAGCTGGTGAGCTCCCGATTGAAGTTCTCCGTGAACGGGAAACGGCTCGGCACTACCTCCGTTTGCGTGCTCACATTCCCCGCCACCCGCTACTCAGGAAAATTCGATACCGCCCTGGAAGCGACTTCTATCGAGTAGCGCAGAGGACACGCCAGACTCTCACTGGCTTCATAACTAAGGACACTATACCGCCGGAAGCCCCCTGGTCTCTACCGGTACCGCCCACTTTTGTACGCCTCCCAAACCTCCTGCAAAGAAGAGATCAGGTCCCCCTCAAGTCCTCCGAGCCCATTTTCATGCTCTGGTAGACGAGAAGTTTTCTACGTTTACGGCAGCATATACTGATGGCGCATCCCGAAACAACAAGTCCGCCTCAGCCTTCGTCATTCCATCCGAAGGCGTCGTGCACGGAAGACGCCTTTCACATCCAACCTCCTCCACAGCTGCGGAACTCTATGCCATCCTTTTCTTTCTACAACACATCGCTGATTTTCCACCCCGGGAATGGGCAGTCTTTACAGACTCCAAATCTGCACTTCAAGCAATTGAAACTTCCGGCATACGAGGCCCATCCGCACCCCTAGTCACAGACGTGTTAATGGCTTACCACACTATCTACGCCGCAGGCCACAGGCTAGTTCTCCAGTGGGTTCCAGCCCATTGTGGTGTCGTGGGCATGGAGGTAAGAAACTAAGGAGAGGGCTATAAGATCGGAGGGCCGTGGGACCCCTCTAGCGGTCGCTCCTGGCAATACCACGCCCATCTAGTTGCCCAGTCACGTGATCCCCACATGTTTCGGCGTTATGGCGGTCTGCGCGGAGACTTGGAAGTTTAGCAAACTTCATCTTCAGGAAACCTCTTACCTTCAAGGAGTCCATTCGCACAATACTCTGAAGGTTATGGGGTGTTTCAACATTTGCCGCGTGATAAATCACAGCAAAAGTTGAGCAAAACAGAAGAGAACCAGGCAATGTCACGATGACGTACGTACGTCTTCTAGCGATTTAGTGATCCATTGCTTCCACACTGAGATGATATATCTTGTGTTTCAACGGGTGTGATAACTTCTAACTCCAAAGATGTTATGAAAGCGAAAACAAGTTATTCGGCCGCAGCTCGTCTCTGTATTCAGGTAAGGTACGCCGCGGTCATGGAGGACGCCATGTTTTATGGCGTCTTGCCGTGACGTTTATGGGTCACGTGTGTGGGCAACTAACCACAATGCCTTGCGCGGGTCACACCACGCTCGCTTGCATTGGGAGAGGCGCTTAGGGCATCTCCTTAGTTTCTTACCTCCATGGTCGTGGGGAACGAGCAGGCCGACAGCGCCGCAGAAGCAGCACTCTCGTCTCGGAAGCGGACCCGTATTGTTCTGCTCAGAGGAGACCGCCGTTCAATTCTGCGACGTCTAGTGACACCCCTGGCTTCCCGCCAACGGACAACCGACATTCTTCCCCCCTCTATGTTGAACAGAGTTGATCCCACGCTCGCTTTCTGCATGCCACGAAACACATCTCGTCAGGATGCTGCATTAATCCACCGCATGCGCCTCGATGTGGCCTTTACAGCTCAGTGGCGTTACCGCTTGAGACAAATTGATTCTCCCACCTGCTGCCACTGTGGTGCTCTTGAGGATCTGGAGCACATTCTTCTTCATTGCCCTCACTACGAACCTTCCCGAACCACACTCTCCGAGTCTCTTCGTCAGCTGGACTCTCGCCGTTTCTCCCTACCGAAATTGCTTGGTCCCTGGCCCAATCCAGCCCAGCAACGCTCTGCGCTCAAAGGTCTTCTGACATTTCTGGACACCATCGGACTTCGATCGTTATTGTAAAGGGGCACGTTATTTTATTCCCCCCATTCCACCAAGCACTGGGGTAGAGTATCGCCTGTTGCGATGAAACTCCCCACTCTCCAAGGCCGAAAATAAAGTTGTTGTTGTTTTGTTTGTTCAATCTTGCCCCAGAAACTGTACCGCAGTCTTCAAACGCTTTCAACACTGGCTCTAGGGAACTCTCGGGCGGTAGTATGACGGAGACATCGTCAGCGTGCGCAAACACAGGCGGTGGCCATGTATTAGGTAGCCTCAGGATAACTGAAAGAGAACACAGTCTCTCGAGGAGAGGGCTAATGTGAAGGGCATACAGGGGAGAGAGGGCACCCTTGTCGGACACCACACATAACGTCAAAGGGAGACGATAGACCACCAGCTACGGAAACGACACTTCTTGCGCTTTTGTATAACACCTCAACAAAGTGCACCCAACATCGGCGAAACCAAATGCCCTCAGTGTTGAAATATATACATGTGGCGCACTCGATCGAATGCCTTTGACTGATCGAAGGAACCCACCACTGCTGCTGTGCGTGAACACATTATCCAATGGATGGCATCACGTAGCGCCAACCTGTGGAGGTCTGACGACCTGCCAGGGACAGAACACGCCACTCACGGGTGTAGCGCCTTTTCTAAGTGCGGTGAAACACGCAAAAGAAGTGCCTTGGCTAAGATTTTGTAGTCGCATGCCAATAGAGTGATACGCCGGTATGTATCCGGATCTCGTTTTGTGCACGAGACTCCTCCAACTTCGAGACTCCTCCAGAGAGCAACTTCACTTTGCATTCTAGTAGATATCATTCCTCGAGACAAGCATAGATTAAATACCCGAGTCGGGGAGTTACCAATTATCCGCCAGAAACGCTTGTAGAACTCAACTGGGAGGCCATCAACGCCGGGACACTTTCCGTTCGGCATTGAGGAGACAGCTGCTAGAATATCTTGTTGCGTGAGTGGCCCCGAGCCGACATGCTCTATCTTTCCCTCCGGCAGTGGGCACTCTCGTCTGATAACGGGCTCGTCGGGTGATGGCTCCTCGTAAAGGGCCGCGCAATGCTTACGCATCGCTGCTTGAATGTCATCAGGTTCGGTTAGAAGTGAGCCGTCAGCTGACCGGAGCTCGGCTATACTCGATCCCGGATTTCCTGCCACATAGCGCAGCAATAGCATGCGGGACCAATAAGCTTCCCGACAGCAACGCTCAACGTTTCTTTGAGCTACGAACTTGCGCCTAGAGTGCATACGAAGAGACGCAAGGCGCCTTTCCACGTCCTCTCTCTCAGAGGCAGTATCATGGTCGCACGTGCATGGACTTACTTGGTCCTGGCTGCGAGAGCCAGGGTGGCGAAGAATGGCTAATACCTGCCTGAGTGCATCTCTCCACTGCTAATGTCCACGCGCACGCTGTCTCCCCCAAACACCGAAGACGGTGTGCTTCAAAGCCTCCCAGTGATCTGGCCCAAACTCGGGTGTGGAACACTGTTCCGATAGCCAATCTTGCGTATCACTTTTAATTTCGGGATACTCGAGCAAGGACACGTTCAGACGCCAACAACAACAACCAGATCGAAAATTGAGCAGGCCAGATAGGAACAAAAGAACGCCGTGATGGTCTGTAAGGTCCCTAGCAGGTCGGGTCGCACAACCAGAGATGAAGTCTGCCAAGCCTGGCGAGACATAAAATCGGTCCAGTCGGCTGTGGCGGCCACTTGTGTTAACCCAGGTGAACTCATATGCATTACCATGCACGTGGGACCAAGTATTAATTAAACCAATCGAGTTAACCAGGCGCTCCAGATCTCTGTCCGCCTGCCGACCGTGCTGGCGCTCTATCGTACAGTTAAAATCGCCTGCAAAAATTAAGTTCTGATTTCCATAAAAAAAAAAACGTGTCAATTCTGCGAAAAAAATCTGAGCGCTCACCGCGGCACACGGGGGCGTAAACATTGACAACACAGAGAACTTCCAAACACGCAGAGAAAACACGCAGTGTTTTACTCTCATGTTCCAGCTCGACAGCCACCACCCTTCCCTCGGTGTCCTTGTCGGACCACCTGAGAGAACCACTGACAGACAACTGAAAAACTGAGACTGTATTGTCATCGAGCTGGAGAGCTACCTATGGAAAGTAGGCTCATTTACACAAACAGGAACACTAGAAGTGCACTATGCTGAAAGGCAGGATTACAACTAAAGTTTATTGAAAGAGTAAACAAAGGCCTAAAGGCCAGACCAAAAACACATTACACATAAGAACTTTTGTATTGCCATCAAGCAGGAGAGATACCTATGGAGGTAGTCCCCTGTGGACAGACACTAACTTTACGTTACAGTCCTACAAGCTAGATAACAACACTCTCTAGGGGAGTTTGCTTTTCGTACTGACCAAGCGAACAATCCAAGCACGGGAGAGCCGCTGCGGAGAGCAGTACGGTCCTAGCAAGCTGGGTGGAACATGATTTGCCACTCACCCTGAACGTGGCGGAAAAGGCGAGGAGACGTCAGCCAGCGGCGCGAGCACTCCACGAGACCATGCTCACGGACAATGTGGCTACGAAGCCCTGCCCTGACAGCCTGAAATATAGCTGCGTCTCCGAAGTCTGGGCCACCGAAAGCCGATCCAACGACGTATCCAGATTTGAGGGTGATCTCGGTAATTAGTAAAGCCAATTGCTTATGCTGAAGGCGCGGAACAGGCAACGGTTCCAGGAACTGTACGGTGGCCCAGGCGACAGTCGACAGCTGAAATATCTGGGTTACTCTACGCCACAGAAAAAGAGGAACACGACAACGCCTGAAACAGTGCTCTGCGGTTTCACACATTCCTCAAGACGGGCAACCGTCAGAGCGAGAGATGTGAAAACGGTGTAGTCGCTCACGAAGAGGAAGTACAGCGTGGGTCAACTTCCATTGAAGACTGGCGCGGCGGGCGTCTACCCAGCCCGCGTTGATTCGACGCCAAGACAACTCGCCGGCACCGAAGGAAATGGGGGACCAGACTCCAACTCCCGGATAGCTGTATAAAACGACGATAAAACTGGAGCCACGGAACAAAAAAGACAACACGACACGTTCTCAGGTTATGATTCAACATTAGACCCTTAGAGCATAGAAGAAATGCAGACAGCCACAATTGTCACAATTGTTTCCCACTTTTCCAAGAGACCATTGTATTGAAAAAGGTGCGTGACCCGTTTGGGCTACTCTTAGCTGAGTATAAAGAGATTAAGTCACGAGGCAATTGCGTTAGTGTTCCCTCTGTTTCCCCCTTTCCACCCATCAGGAGGTTATTGGGAGTGTAGGCTGTCATTAAATGGGTTGCTGTGTCTGAGAACGTGTCGTGTTGGCTTTTTTGTCCCGTGTCTCCGGTTTTATCGTCGTTTTACAATGTACCAACTCGCCTGCACCCTTGCACTTCTACCATAGCTGTATAAAAATCGCTGACAGCCCGTAACTGGATGTCAGCGTCCGGAAGCTGGAGTCGCATACGCCGTACATAATCAACACAGGCACTGTAGTGATGAGGCCGGACTTCGGACCTAGGCCAAAACCTAAGGTTCTCAACGGACCACCTGGTAGCACACCCCAGGGAGTACTGCATTAACGCGCACGCTAGGTGTTCGGGAGTGTGCAATGCCTCGAAATAAACGCGCTACCGAAGTGCAAGGCACTTGTCGAGCACCACCGGCAAGGCTAAGCCGCCCGGGTCACGTGTACGGTGCAAGCGGGACCTCGCGACCCACTCCACTGAACCGACCCAGAGGAAACGGAACACGTGCATAGTGATGGCAGTATGAATTAGTGGTGGCGGCGTGGCAACGACTCCCAGAAACCACAAGTGACTCTAGTACCTGCCCCCAGCAGATGAGCGCGAAAAGTGATGGGTAAATCAACAAACTTAAGCTGCCACAGGACAGCTCTGCAACGACTAAACACTCGTGGCCAATTTATGGTAGATATAATAATAATTATAATAATTTTTTTATTTAAGAAAGCAAAATACAGATATATAACAAAACAGGCCCGTCTAAGCCGAAAGGCTTGTGGCACTGGGCCTGAGGCAATCAGCAGCATACAGTTTGACAATATACAAACATATAGAAGTACTACATCCTATGATAAAGTTTCCGGAGGGCTTTTTTTAGTTTGTACTTGGATTCCAAACAGAAAATGTGAACGGGGAGTTCATTGAAGATACGAGGTACATAGCATTGCCTGCGACAGACTCCATATTTTGTGTGTGAGAATGGCACAACAAAGTTAACCCGCCTGCGTCTAGGAGGGCAGCATTCGCTAACCGGGGTCCTATATGAGGGGTCCCAAAAATGTTTTAAAGTGACAACGTATTTAAAAAGGTTAAAGAATGAGGGAAAACCAAGACGCCGGAATAAGTCGTAAGAGACGCTTGTAGCTGAATTTTTGTAGTCTACACTCTTTAAGCAACTCCTCAAGATCCCATTCATTCTGGTCTTCCAAGTTTCACTACAATGGCCAAAAAGGGTAATGCCATAGCGGAGTACGCTGTAACCTAGGGCATCAAGAATAGTTCTGCGAACTCTGAGGGGAGACACATATCCCAGACAAAATAATAAACATGAAATTTGTCTTAGTTTGTTGCACACATACGAAGCTTGTGTGCTCCATGTCATATCGGAGTCGAAGTACAAACCCAGATACTTCATTGTTTGTGCATACTTCAAAGGCTGGTGACCCGATATACAGAGACCACAAGAGTCATCAAAGCGTTTTAGAGGACTATGAAAACATACTAGTTGGGTTTTGTCGAAATTGAGACATATGCCGCAATCAGAGATCCAGTTACTAACGGTGTTACCATCAACTTCAAGCATCCGGATTGCCTCAACCTGAGACACGTGCGTGGAGACCAAAAGCGTGTCATCTGCGTACTGGTATACTTTGCAGTATTCAACAACTCGACAGAGTTCATTGACATAGAAATTAAATAACAGTGGAGCAAGGACGGAACCTTGCGGGACACCCATTTTTACGTCGACAACATCACTCATGTTACCGCAAACAGAGACAATCTGGGTGCGGTTATTTAGAAAATTTAGCAACCATTGATAAATACGACCTCTGTATCCATGGTCATATAACACTGACAACAATATATCAAGGTGTATGGTGTCAAAAGCCCTAGAAAGATCAAGAGACAAGGCTACCGCAAACTGCTCTTTTTCTAACGCGTTGTATAGATAATCACTAAAGTCTTCCAATAGGGCCAAGGTGCCTCGTCGCTCAATAAAGCCAAACTGACTATCAGATATGAGATGATACCGGTTAGCAAAATTGTTCATGACAGAATACACATATTTTTCCATTATCAGGGCTAGGACTGGGAATATAGATATTGGTCTATAATTAGCCACATCATCGCGCTTTCCCTTTTTAAAAAGTGGAGAGTAAAGGTCTAATGAGTGATCTTTTAAGCATCGCAGGCACCTCGCCAGTTGAAAAAATACCGTTTAAAATGGATACAAAGATATGTTTCATAACGTGAATATTCCTTTTGACATCGATACTACGGATCCCATCACAGCCAGGGGCCCTAGTGTTGGATAAGTTATTAACAATGAGAAGCAGGTCGTCTTCCTTCATGCATGTTATGCCAGTGCAATCAAAATTAACACCAATAATTTTGACTTCTGGCCTCACTGGAACACACAAAAGGAGCCCCGCAGGAAGGCTGGAGGTTCAGAAATAGCGCTGCACTTCTTCAACTATTCGGTCTTGCCCCTGAAACGGCTCCGTAATCCTCAAACGCCTTCAAAACAGGCCCTAGGGAACACTCGCGAGAAAGGATCACAGAGATGTCGTCCGCGTACGCAAAGACAGGTGGGGGCCATCCATTGGGCTGTGGCAATGTAACAGGAAGCGAACACAGTCTCTCGAGTAGAGGGTTGATGGCAATGGCGTACAAGGCGGGAGAGAGAGGGCACCCTTGACGGACCCCACAAGTTACGTCAAAGGGGGACGACAGTCCGCCAGCGACTGAAACAACTCTTCTAGAGCCCCTATACAACTTTTTCACATACCTGACCCAAGCAACTGCGAACCCATATGCCCTCAGCCGAGAGAACAGGTATGCGTGTCGCACACGATCAAATGCCTTGGACTGATCGAGTGACGCCAGCACAGCGGGGCATGACCACTGTTATTCCAGTGTATGGCATCACGAAGAGCGATTCTATGAAGGTCTGAGGACCTGTCCGTGACGGAACATGCTCGGCGAAGATGTAACGCCTTCTCCAGCAAGGTGAAACGCGCACTAGAAGAGATCTTATAATCGCTCGTCAATAAAGTGATCGGACGATAAGCATCTGGGTCCAGTTTTCGAGACTTGCTTTCGCACAGAAGAACACCACCACCATTCTGCATACTGGGGCATAGCAACCTCTGGGTTAAGCAGTATGTTAAAAACCCGAGTCATGCACGAACCAATCACACTCCAGAAGCGCTTGTAAAACTCAACTGGGAGGCCATCAATGAGAGGGCACTTTCCGCTCGTCATTGAGGAGACAGACGCGAAAACTTCATTTTGCGTGAGCGGCCCTGAGTCAACATGCTCCATTTGCTTCGCCGGCAGTGGGCACTCTCGGCTGACAACAGGCTCGTCGTGACGTGACTCCTAATAAAGGGCCGCGCAATGCTCACGCATTGGTTCCTGAATGTTACCGGGATCAGTCAGAATTCAACCGTCAGCTGACCGGAGCTAAGTATTCCCGAAGTCCGGATTTTCTGCCACATAGCGCTTGAGTAACACTCGGTAGCAATATGCCTCCCGGCACGAGCGCAAAAGAACTGATATGTATTGGCATCGGAGCGGAAGACCAGCCACACAGACTGGCTCCCTCTAACGTTTCACACGGACTAAACTAAGGCTACGTAGATGCCAACTCTAGAGCAATATGATCTCTAGATTATTTATGTGTGCTGGACGTCACCATGCAACGAACGAATACTCGCGAAACGTTGTGAAGTGAAGTGAAGAACTCATCTCTATTATCATCAAGCAGGAGAGCTACCATGAAGAACTGAGTGTGTATTGTCATCAAGCAAGATAACTACCTATGGAGGTAGCCTCTTTTACACAAGCTCTATCTTACATACCAGATAACAACAACATACAATAACCATGAAGAACTCATAGCTTCGTCTTCACTGGACAGAGCCATGAAGAACTCAAAACATCACGGTTACCGCGGTGACCACCGCAAACGTAAAATCCGAGTTTGACGATTGCTACATACCATCTGTGCCAGTTATCCAACTTTGCTGGTGTGGCGGATGCGTTTAGAATAAAAATGTTCGTCACTGCTGCTCCCCTCGGTATACGCGATGACGCGATGACGACGACGCTTGAGTTCACTCCGACGCTGGGCTCTCTTCGTCCCACTCTCTTCCCCTCCCCATAGGCCCTTGAGGTCTCTCTTTCTTACTCAAATGGTGCTAGTGGCATCATTCCGTGAAACATTGTATCGAGCCAGAAAGGCTCCGTTTAACCCAAAGATGAGATACCAATAACATAAACTATCAATGGCAGTAATTTGGGATAATCACGCGCCTATTTTAAACCTGGCGAGCTTTTTGAAGGAAACCCATATTTTTTTTAAGGAAATTATTTTTCAGAGGAAATCTCGGACAGATCCAATAATTCCCAATAATTCAAAATTCCCTCAGTGACGATCGTTCTCGCGGACGGAACGGGAAGACGTTTACTGTTGCGGTCCAAGGGCGGAACCAATTTAACGTTGCATTTCAAATATGTACCATAATTCCCGCAAAATAATTCCCGTGTACACGGGGGCCCTTTTCCAACGAGGGGGCGGTGTGTTGAGCAACATATCCAAGTTTATCGTTCCCATCTGGCTACAAATAAAACCAATCGCCAAGAGAACGTTGAATCGCTTGGCGCGGAATTCGGCCGATGGCGAAGGAATATCGCGCGCAGTAAAAAAGACGGTCATAGCAACGGGGAGAGACGTGCTGAATTCCATGGAGGGCTCTCGAAACAACAACAATAGAAAGAAACCTCGCAAAAGAAAACAAAGGGCGCCGACGCACGACACACCTGCAGATATCTTTGGTAAGCCCGCGAAGGTCGCACATCCGCTGTGCGCTCCGAACGATCATGACGTCAACGAAAGACAAAAAACGACCGCCGCTCTGTCTGACGAGTGATGTGATGATATTCGGACCCCCTTCCATTCAATACGGCGTGGAAAATACGTCGTAGCAACTCTTTTATCCGGTCAACGGGGTAAATAATACAGTGATCAAATTTTGCTATTCAAAAATTCAAAAATTCTATTCAAAATTTGCAAAGGGCACACTTGGATCTCTACGGCAGCTTCATGTCCTTGACCGCGCGCATTGTTCGCGACGACGGGAGAGAAATGGACGAGAAAGATGTCGTTTTTATAATAAACCACCTGTTGAGCGGCATGTTTAAAGCGTCGTTCACACATACGACAACGGCGAACGACAACGTTCACACATACGACAACGGCGAACGACAACGTTCACACATACGTTCACACATTCGTTCATACATACGAACGTTCACACATACGACAACGGCGACGGCAGCGTGCTGCTGCCGTCGCCGTTGCCGAACGCGGTTGTTCACACTTGTCTCGCCGTGATCCCGTGATTTCACGGACGGCGCGGGAGCGGGAGCTTTCCACTTGCGACAAGTGAAAATGGATAGTAGCAACGACGCGAGTGATTGTGCTTCATCTTTATTCCTGGGAACTTTCTTGCTGTTTTACCTCAGCCAGAAGGTAAAAGCAGAAAAGATGCGCAAACGCAGAAGATTCTGGGTTCGCGAAAGTCACCGTCACCAAGATATTGAAGGCGCTTCCTTGACACTGATCCCACGAATGCGAGCACGAGACCACGAAACTTTTTTCAAGTATGTAAACATAATTGTCTCGGAAACTGTAGTTTGGTGTTCTACCTGTGCAAACCGCTACTAGGTGATTAAATCTCGAATTCCAGCTTCACACGTATAGACACGCAGACGCACTTAATTTTTATGCACTATCTAAATTAGGATCATCACAATGAAGTATAATATATAGAGAATATTTAAACACATATTTCTTGCCATTGGGGACCACCAAAAGCAGCATCTCCTACGCTTATCGTGTTGGAAGATCCACGGCAAGCATGATAATCTCGGAGACCTGTAAAGCCATCCGGGATTGCCTGAAGGACACCTATGTCAAATGTCCCCAAAGCACTGAAGAATGGGAAAGACTAGCTTCAACCTTCGAACAGCGCTGGAACTTCCCTCACTGCATAGGTACGTGTTTCGAAGTCTATATTTTGTTGTTTACATATGTGCAAAAAAAAAGTTACTCGCACTTTTCACCAACACCAAAATCTGTTTGGAATCAGCTATTGCTTTACTCACTGTGCACGGGTTGCAACACAGCCAGTAACATGTAGTATGTCCCTATATTTACATTGCAGGCGCCATAGACGGCAAGCATGTTATCATTGAATGCCCCAGAAAGACGGGGAGCACCAACTTCAACTATAAGCGTACATTTAGCAAGGTCCTGATGGCAATTGCTGATCAGAATACAAGTTTTTATACGTCAGCATGGGCTCGCTCGGAAGTGAGAGCGACGGAGTCATTTTTGCAAAATCTGACATAATGCGACGCTTAGAGTCATCAACTCTGAGGCTCCCTTCAGCGGCACCCCTTACCGATGGAACCATGTTGCCGTACATGTTTGGTGCCAACGAAGCCTTTCCACTTCGTGCATATCTCATGAGACCCTACCTGAAAAGAAGAGCCGACCAGCATCGAGAGAAGGTGTTTAACCTGAGGCTGTCACGTGCGAGGCGAGTGGTGGAAAACGGCTTCGGAATATTGTGCAGCCGATGGAGGATCTTTTCCTGCATATGTCTGTTGTTTACACGTTGGCCAGATGCGCCGTTTAGATGCTCCGCTATTCATCTGTGCATGTTTCTCGTTTTGATAGATTGTTTTTCAATTATTTTCTTTTGTGTACCTCTTGTTTGCTTTAGTGTATTTGTTTCGTTCTCTATTAGCTGTTGATTGTATTTGTCATTATTTTATTGCATCTATCTATTGTTTACGTGTGGATGGTGTGCCGTTCAAAGTGTTTCTCTGCTATTCATTCGTGCATGTTTCTCATTTTGATAGATTATTTTTCAATTACTTTCCTGCATGTTGTTTACACGTTGGCTAGATGCGCCGTTTAGATTGTTTCTCTGCTATTCATTCGTGCATGTTTCTCGTTTTGATAGAGTCTTTTTCAATTATTTTCCTGTATGTTGTTTACACGTTGGCTAGATGCGCCGTTTAGAGTGTTTCTCTGCTATTCATCCGTGCATGTTTCTCGTTTTGATAGGTTGTTTTTCAATTATTTATCCTTTGTGTACCTCTTGTTTACATGTTGGATTTTGGCTCTCTATTAGCTGTTGATCTTGTTTCAATAATATTTTCCTGTCTGTTGTTTACACGTTGACAGATGCGCCGTTTAGAGTGTTTCTCTGCTATTCATCCGTGCATGTTTCTCGTTTTGATAGATTCTTTTTTCAGTTATTAATCCTTTGTGTAGCTCTTGTTTACGTGATGGGTTTTGGTTCTCTATTAGCTGATGATCGTTTTGTTTCTCATTCTTTCCGTATGTCTACGCTGTTTACTTAATAATAAATTGATTAATTGTGTAATGTTGGAATAACCTTCCCTATTGCGCTCGAAAATGTTCATAACTGTCACAAAACAGGTGTACGCCTCCCGTCTTCAACAAATTAGGGCAGATATTATTAGAGCTGGTTGTTCGCCAGGAGCGTGCTATGCGGTGTTGGATTCATAAAACAAAGTAAGGTTTGTAGTGTCTCTTAGAATGAAAATTGTATGGGGTTCGACTAGATTAAGTCACGAGGATGATTCTATGATAGTTAAAATTATAGATTATTCTTCTCCTCGGTTGTTTTGATTAAGAATATCTTCTTCGGTTATATGAGGTGTTATAGATTTTATTTCGTCTTGTATTCGTGTCATTCGTGTCCCATGGTCTTCCAGGTTCTCTGCTGTCAACAATTAACTATCGGCACTTGTAATTAAAGCTCCACTATGGTGGTCACGTATAATAATGTTAGACTTTTTATAATAAAACTTTTAATTTTGATTGTAATCGTATTGATTAAAAATATCTTCTTTGATCAAAATGTGCTACTCCTTCTGCTTAATTGAAAACTTGTGTGATTATCAATAATAATAAAAGTTGTGATACCCCTTCAATGCTATGACATCAGATTTTTTGGCTGGGTTTTTCTCCTTCACATAGAGTCATAACATAATTCCTGACACTAATGACTTTTAATAAATATATTTTCACTTGTACTTTTGTGTATGGCTATCCTTTGCATGCAAACAGCCTACTGAACACCTGTTGTAGCTGAAAAAAAATTGCGATTGAAATCGGCAGATTGAAAAATGACGAAAGAAGTTGGCCGAGGCTGAAAAATGTGAGAGGGTAAGCGCGCACGTGGCCCTCCCCCGCTGATAAGCGCGCGGACGACCCTCCGCACACGCGCCGCGCGGGGAAAACTATGCGACGGTGGCCCAGACGCTGTGGGGTTCGAACCAGACACCCATAGAACGTACTCTCATCCGGTTTCTCTCCCAATATACTATTCTACTTTCATCCATAACTTAAAAACCTGAGACTAGGGGACAAAAAAACGACAAACACAGACAAGGTCTCAAACACAGCTGAAAGTTTACTTAACAGCACAAACATATTAGGGTTCAAGTGGGTGAGAATGAACTGTGAGGAGAACGTAAGAACGTCCCCAAAACCAACGGGGAGGTCAGGGAAGGCTTGCTGACACAGTTCCCAGCAGAGATAATGGACAGCGTTTCCTTCATAAGCATTTTGTTAAGGTCACTTTCACTGGACATTACAAAGGTTGCATGCCATCTGGGCGCACAACCTCTACAGACTTGTAGGTGTTTTACCAATTCGGAAGAACTATCGTTATTTCTTACTTTGAGGGCATGCTCCCGCAAGCGATCATATAGGCAGGATTGACTTATGTTTTCTGAAGCGTTACCGTTAAGACCTCCCGATGAACACACACCTCCTTTTGGTTAAAATAACACCACGCGTTTCATGTGTGACCAGGCCAGTCTCTAATCTCGTGATCGCGGATGAAGAACCATCCCTGGCCCTACTTCAGGAAGAACTTCGCAAAATTTTCCTAGCTGTTTACGTGGCACAGTACACCTGATTCACTCTATTTACAGAGGTCCGCTCGCAGGTCTTCCACGGGGACGAAGAGGCGTGCGTAAGTGTTGTTGGGTGCACATGACCACCATCTGCATGTGCACTTGACTGCCATACCTTAGCGTATTTTTCTTCTCACCAGTCAGGATAATGATGATGGACTGTCGCAGCTCTGGTCTGCATGCATGGACACGATGGAAAGGCTGGCGAAGCAGAAGCAGAAGCAGCTTCTGCGTCTTCGTCTGTTTTCCGTATTTAGCTTACGAATGAGGTAAAGCAGCAAGAACGTTCCCAGGTATGACGCAGAAGCTGCGTTACTGGCATCGCTGGTGGCGTGCATCTTTGCTCGCCGCGGCTTGTGACGTTCGACATCGTGTGAACACGGCAGCACGGCGAGGTGGAGCCACGGCGACACGCACGGCGGCGGCAACGGCACGTCACCGTTGCTGTTGCCGTGCGCCGTTGTCGTATGTGAGAACGGCGCTCAACTCTACGGAGCGCACCGGCTCCCCCACAACCACCGGAAGTGGCACCACGGGAGCGTCCGGCGACACACTATCACCGAGTACACGTGAAACCCATGTCTTGACTGTGCAAGTCGCTGTGGCGTGGTCACCGCCGCAACACTTGCCCAGAGCATCACACGACTCATAACCAATCTCGGCGTACACTGATGCGACACAATCTTTCTTACATGCCCTTCGCAATTGCAGCGTAGGCACACGCCCTTGAGGTAGATGAAATTGGGAATGGGGCTCTTCATTTTCATCAAAGCTCGACGGTTGCCCGTTTCAATCCTTTAATTCAACCTTAGTCACAGGCCCAAAACCAGTAAGCGCCGCCTCCACAACCTGATCTAGGACCGGAACCGGTACAGACACTACCGTCACTGTGATTAAGTTAGATTCCATGGAAACCATTTCAGTCACCTACGCTTTCACAGTGACCGAACGAAAGGCCTTTATTGTTTGAGCGGTCTGCTTCGATTTCACTACGGGGGTGCATGCGCCTCCGCCCAAATGACGCATAGTTTTCACGATCTTCTCTACTTTCTTCAGCATGGACACCTGCTTCTTGATAGTGACCTGGTCACTAAGGGGACCAAGAAGTCGACACGGGACACATTAGAGGACAAAAATCTAGCGGCCTGCTGGCCATGGTTTGGCTGGGGTCAGTGGACCAAACACCAAGACCACTCACACCACTGACATGTCAAACAGACCCTCAAAAGGGGGAAGCACGTCAACGGGAAGGAACGAAACTCACACAAACAAACAAACGCACACGTACCAAAAGGAGAACCTAGCAGACCCGGAGCGCGGAGGGAACACGTCCAGTTCGAATTGCCAACTGTAGGATGGGACAAACGAAAGGCTGCCCACATCACAATTAAAAAATAGTACTGCTCTCGCGCTAAAAAGGAAGAGCAGGATCAACTAGTGCTACTTCTTCTTTGGCATTACTCTGTATTGGCATCGGAGCGGAAGACCAGCCACACAGACTGGTTCCCTCAAACGTTTCACACGGACTAAACTAAGGCTACGTAGATGCCAACTCTAGAGCAATATGACCTCTAGATTAATATGTGCGCTGGACGTCACCATGCAACGAACGAATACTCGCGGAAAGTTGCGAACGTGACAACGGCACACTCTACTTGGCCACCTAAAAGTGAAGCACATACGTACCTCTATCATCTTCAAAGATGACCGAAGATGTCTGCCACCGTCTTGCAAAGTGCACAGCTCCCAGCACAGCTCTCTCTCTACGAAGAGCGCGACGAACCCCTGCTCGAACAAGATTTAGTACTTCTGCTACACTACCGATGCGGCCACCCTGTGCTGCAATGCAGCGAGAAATCCACACCTAATAGTTAATCGCAACTGCCAGAAGGAGGAACTGTTTCCTATCGTGATGCGGGACGGGAGGCTGAAAGAGCGTTTGAATGACATCCCACCGAATGCGTGACCCAGTGAAAATGACTTCAACTTTGTGCCATAGTGTATTGGGCACAAGGCACTGATAAAACGTGAAACGAAAACACGAAACGCAGTTTCGTGACAAGCACAGAATGGACAGAAAGGAGTGGCGACTCCGTGTGCCAAGCGCCATTGCAGGCTAGCCCGACGTGCGTCGAACCAGCCCGCGGGGACAAGACGCCAAGCAACCTGCCGGGGCACACCAAGGCCCACAGCCGCCGGAGGCATGGGAAGAAGCTCCAACAGGGATTTGTACAGTCGCTTCACAGTCCACGTAGAAATGCGTTCACCAGGGTAGGACTCACGCAGGTGCCGCATGGAGGAGACATACTCCCTGAGGTGGGGCGCGACAAACTTAGATCGAGGCCTACTCAGCGAAAAAGCTGAAAAAAACCTGACATCAGGACCCAGGAGGAACTGTAAGAGATGATGGGCAGGGAGGCACGGCTCCATGAGCGCATCAAAAATACCTTTAAGACCAAGGGCAAGACACTTAGTCTTCATATGTGGAACCCATAGGCCACCTAACTCCCGCTGCAAGCACATGCGGGCGCGTGACACCCATTCCACGCTGCCACCCGAGATGAAACGAAAAGCTGTGCGAGTAGCAGCCACAAAGATCTGACGAGGGGGAATAACGACACTGCCATGGTACCAGTACTACTGAAAAACAATGAGGTGGCAAGACGGCCTCGACACGTGATAGGGAGCACCAAACCTCTGACATCAGGAAGAACGGGGACACTGCGCTGGTGCACCCTCAGCCATGAGGACGGCGAGAGTCCGCAACTACTAAAGTTATACCCTAGTATGCGAACATCGTCTTTAACAGGAATGCCAAAGGGCGCAGGGCACGAAGGAGTAGCATTAGGGAAGAGCAAAACACTCTTTGCCCGATTAATGCGATCATTTGATACGTTGCCATAGGCATCTAGAACACCTAAGACAGCGGCAACAGAAGCTTCATCTCTAAGTATTAGAGACAGGTCATCCGCGTGCGCAAAAAGCGGAAGAGCTGTAGAGCCAGGTAGTTTGAGCATACGTGAAGGGAGGAAAGTTGCAAGAGACTCCAAAAGTGGATTAAAGACCATGGCGTAGAGAGCAGGGGACAAAGGACAACCTTGCCGCACCCCGGACTTTATTGGAAAACGGTCAGACAGAGCCCCATTTAGCCCAGTCGTAGCTGAAGCTCCGGCGTACAGAGTTCTGACCCAGTCAATAACCGTAACAGGGAAACCAAAAGCGTGCATGACCTGGTACATGTACCCGTGGTGCAGCCTGTCGAAAGCTTTCTCTTGGTCAAAAGAGGCCGAAACTGCAGGTTGGATGCGACTATAAGCCCAATAAAGGGCATCACGCAACGCAGAAGCGTGGAGCTGGAGGGACCGTCCGGGGACAGCGCAGGCCTGCCAAGGAGGAATAACAAGGCCCAAAACGGGAGAAATTCGTTGCAATAGCGCGTTAGAAATAATCTTATCGTCCGTATTCAATAGAGACACGGGTCTATAAGCGTTCCGATCGTGCCTGCGAGACTCGTCTTTGCTGAGCAAGATAATAACGCTGTCGCGCATGGAAGTACACAAGAGACCGCCCGCCAAGCAGCTATTGAAAATGATAGTCAAAGGACGGGACAAAGTCGACCAGAAGCATTTATAGAATTCGGCAGGAAGTCCATCAGAGCCGGGAGACTTCCCAGTGTGCAGGGCCTTGACTGCAGCCGAGTATTCAGCTCACGTAACAGGGTCTGCACTGAGAGAAAAGTGCTTTGCACAAGGCAAAAAAGAGCGGGCCTCCTCAGTGGGCAGGGTCGCAGCGTCATATAGGGTCGTAACATGATTTGCCACTCACCCTGAATGTGGCGGAAAAGACGAGTAGACGTCAGCCAGCGGCGAGAGCACTCCACAAGACCATACAGTGCTTGCTCACGGACAATGTGGCTACGAAGCCCTGCCCTGACAGCCTGAAATATAGCTGCGTCTCCGAAGTCTGGACCACCGAAAGCCAGCCGGCAACGACGGATCCAAATTTGAAAGTTGATCTCGGTAATTAATAAAGCCAATTGTTTACGCTGAACGCGCGGAACAGGCGACGGTTCCAGGAACTGTACGGTGGCCCAGGCGACAGTCGACAGCTGAAATATCTGGGTTACTCTGCGCCACAGCAAAAGAGGAACACGACAACGCCGGAAACAGTGCTCTGCGGTTTCACACATCCCGCAAGACGGGCAACCGTCAGAGCGAGAGATGTGAAAACGGTGTAGTCGCTCGCGAACAGGAAGAACGTCGTGGGTCAACTTCCACTGAAGACTGGCGCGGCGTGCATCTAGCCAGCCCGCAGTGATTCGACGCCAAGACAGCTTCGACGGCACCGAAGGAACTGGGGGACCAGACTCCAACTCCCGGATAGCTGTATAAAAATCGCTGACAGCCCATAACTGGAGGTCAGCGTCCGGAAGCTGGAGTCGCAACGCCGTACAACATCAACACAAGCACTGTATTGATAAGGCAGGACTTCGGACCTAGGCCGAAACCTAGGGCTCTCAACGAACCACCTGGTAGCACATCCCAGAGAGTACTGCACTAATGCGCACGCTGGGTGTTCGGGAGTGTGCAATGCCTCGAAATAAACGCGCGACTGAAGTGCAAGGCACTTGTCGAGCACCACCGGCAAGGCTAAGCCGCCCTGGTCACGTGTACGGTGCAAGTGGGATCTCGCGACCCACTCTACCGAACCGCCCCAGAGGAAACGGAACGCATGCCTCGTGATGGCAGTACGGATTACTGGTGGCGGCGTGGCAACGACTCCTAAAAACCACAAGCGACTGTAGTACCAGGCCAGTAGCAGATGAGCACGAAACGTGATGGGCAAATCAACAAACTCAAGCTGCCGCAGGACAGCTCTGCAACAATTAAACACTCGTGGCCAATTTACGGTAGATATTCCAGTGCAATCAAAAGTCACGCCAAGAATTTTGACTTCTGGCCTCACTGGAACACAGAAAGGAGCTCCGCGGGAAGGCTGGTGGTTCAAAAACAGTGCTGCACTTTTTGACCTATTCAGTCTTGCCTCTGAAACGGCTCCGTAGTCCTCAAACGCCTTCAAAACGGGCCCTAGGGAACACTCGCGAGAAACGATCACAGAGATGTCATCCGCGAACGCAAAAACAGGTGGGGGGCATCCATTGGGCAGTGGCAATGTAATAGGAAGCGAGCACAGTCTCTCGAGTAGAGGGTTGATGGCAATGGTGTACAAGGCGGGAGAGAGGGGACATCCTTAACGGACCCCACAAGTTACATCAAAGGGGGACGACAGTCCGCCAGCGACAGAGACAACGCTTCTAGCGCCCCTATACAACGTTTCCACATACCTGGTCCAAGCAACGGCGAACCCATATGCCCTCAGCCGAGAGAACAGGTATGCGTGTCGCACGCGATCGAATGCCTTGGACTGATCGAATGACGCCAGCACTGCGGGGGCATGACCACTGTTAATCCAGTGGATGGCATCACGAAGAGCGATTCTATGAAGGTCTGAGGACCTGCCGGGGACGGAACATGCTTGGCAAGGATGTAACACCTTCTCCAACAGAGGTGAAACGCGCAATAGAAGAGTTTTAGCTAAGATCTTATAATCGCTCGTCAGTAAAGTAATCGGACGATAAGCATCTGGGTCCAGTTTTCGAGACTTGCCTTTGCACAGAAGAACAACACCACCATTCTGCATGCTGGGCATTGCAATCCCTGGGATAAGCAGATGTTAAAAACCTGAGTCAAGCGAGAACCAATCACACTTGAGAAGCGCTTGTAAAACTCAACTGGGAGGCCATCAATGCCAGGGCAAGCAACTGTTACCACGGCGATCACCGCAAACGCGAAATTCGGGTCCGGCGACTGCTACATGTCATCAGCGCCAGTCATCCAACTTTGCTGGTGTGGCGGACAGGTTTAGAATAAAATATTCGTAACTGCTGCTCCCCTAGCGGAACGCGATGACGACGACGACGCCGGAGTTAGCTGCTGCTGGTCGCAGTATTCTATGAAACATTATTTCGAGCATGAAAGACTTCCTTTGCCACAAAGAAGTTAATCACTGTTACATTACATACATTAATAACATCAATTACCGATAACATTGATTTGGTATAATCACGCGCCTATTTAATGATGAGACAGGACTAGAGTCAGACAAAAGGCATCGTTACCGTTTTGAGGCTGCGGGCAGAATGACTGTATATCATCGCGTGCCCCGTGACAATCAGCTGTTTTTTATTATTCACTGGAGAAGAAGTGGAAGTCAGTCGAGGTCCTGTGTTGTCGGACATCAGCTGGCGAGGATGGCAACAAACTCCCCCCCAAGCCAGCTGGTGATAAGCATGTGTTGACGCTAAGTAACGCCAAGGCCGAAGCCTCTTGCGCAGAAGGCGTTCTTGTCCCTGGGAACAGGTTTGGTCAAGGAGTCCGCTATCATGTGCTCAGTTGGCATGTAAGACACCTTGAACTCTTTGTTCTCAACTTCGTTTCTCGCGTACAGGTAGCGCAGTTGGATATGTTTAGACCGTTGATGATGGATGGGATTATCAATTAGCTTAATCGCCGATTGATTATCGCAGTAGAGTTGCACCTCCCCAGTGCAATACTGTCGGAAACCGAGTTCATCCATGAAGGATTTCAGCCATTTGCCCTCCTTCATTGCTTCTGTCAGGGCAACGTATTCGGATTCGCAGGTTGAGAGGGCTATTGGATGTTGCCTGGTTGATTTCCAGGAGACTGCGCCTTCTGACATTATGTACACGTAGGCGCTCCTAGATTTGCCGGTTTCGTCCTCATTCCAGCTTGCATCCGTGTAACCTGTGATTTGAGAACCAGAAGCACGATACGTGATCCCGGTGCTTCTCGTTCCATTGAGATAACGCAGCACTCGTTTAGCCATTTGCCAATGTGATTCGGTGAAGTTGTTGTTAAATTGGCTGAGATAACTAGTAGCAAAAGCGATGTCAGGTCTCGTTGCTTGGGCTAGATACATTAAGCTTCCGATAAGGTTTTGGTACGGAATGTTTCTCGGACTGCACTGTTGCTGCGTGTTTGCATGGTGAACGCCATCTTGATCGACGTTGTGTTCTTGTTTTGTGCCCAAGCCGTTTACTAACGGCGTTCCGACTTCCTTGCATGAAGCCATTCCGAATTTCTCCAAGATTTCGTCGATATACTTCCGCTGATGCAGTTTTATGCAGCGATTACGCTTTTCGTGGTTCACTTCAATGCCTAGAATATATTTCGGCTCTCCTAAGTCTTTCAGGTCTATCTTTTTCCCCAGGTCACCGATTGCCTTGACCAACGCATGCTGACTAGTTGCGGCCATAAGCATATCGTCGACGTAAACGCTCAGGAGGATCTTATCATTCGCGTTTTCCAGAACGTAGACGCATCTATCTGATTCGAGTCGTCTGTAACCGAGGCCTCGCAGAGTTTTGTCTAAGGTCTGGTACCACGTTCTTCCGGATTGTTTCAGGCCATAGATGGATTTGTGCAGTTTACAGACTTTGTGTGGTTGCATTGTGTTTCCGGGCGGCTGTTCCATGTATACCTCCTCTTCGAGAACACCATGCAGATACGCCGTCTTGACGTCGAGTTGACGCAAGTGCATGCTTTCTTCATTAGCAAGAGCAAGTAGCAATCGTAAGCTTGTCAACTTGACTACTGGCGAGTACGTTTCGTAGTAATCGATGCCGTGAACTTGACTAGCACCGACTGCAACGAGGCGAGCTTTATATTTTTGAATTGCTCCGTTTTCATCTCGTTTTATCCGGTAGACCCACTTTGACTTTACAACCTTCATTCCTGGCTTCCTGTCGACAAGTATCCATGTTCGTGCTTCGTGCAGTGATCGTAATTCGTCTTCCATTGCTTCCTTCCACTTTCCGGACTCTGGCGACGATTGTGCTTCTTGATAGCTGGAAGGCTCCTGCGGCTCAGAAGTCCCAACTTCTTGGGCCTGTTGGATAGCCTCGGGCTGCTCAGTATAAGTCGTTTTTGTCGGATCAACTTGCAAACGTTGGGGGGCTCTTGATACCCTGGTCGATCGACGCAGCGGTTGGATCGCGGGTATTATCTGCTCACTGACGGATGTGGGGGTTGAGTGAGAATTGGGGGTACTAGTGGATGATTCCTCATTATATGCAGAGCGATCAGCTAAGCCCGGGCTCGAACGGTTAGTCAGGGTACTGGACCAGGTATCGTCGTTGTTTATAAAGCTGTCACTGTGTTCTTCCGGCACATCTAAATCAGGTAGGGTCACAACAGAAGGACGTAGGTGATGTCGGGCGATATCGTCCGCTTCCAAGGTCAAAAGGTCAGAACCTCTTTTATGCTCCATGAACGTGACATCTCTGCTGATGAAAACTCGCTTACGCTGAGGATCGTATAACCTGTATCCCTTGGTGTCTCCGGAGTAGCCGAGAAATATGCATGGAGAACTTCTAACATCCAACTTGTTTCTAGAAGGCGGTGGAATCCAGGCGTAAGCAGTACATCCGAAAACCTTGAAGTAACTAACTGACTGTTTTCGTCCTGTGTAAATTTCCTCGGGGATGCCTCCTTTCAGTACTTGCTTGCTACACCTGTTTCGTACATATGCTGCCGTGTTGACCGCTTCTGCCCAGAAATCCTGTGGTAATTGCGCATCCTGGAGTAAGGTCCGCTCAGTGTCCAGCAGTGTGCGGTTGGTGCGCTCAGCTATTCCATTTTGTGCCGGGGAGTAGGGGACTGTCTTTTCGTGCTTGATACCCTTATCTCTCAGAAGAGTTTCGAGCCAATGTGCAGTAAATTCTCCGCCGTTGTCAGTACGAACGGTGCGTACTCTTGCCCCAGTTTGAGTTTCCGCCCGTTGAATCGCTGTACGGATGAGTGATGGCACCTCATCCTTGTGTTTCAAAAAATGGACGATAATCTTCCTACTGCAATCGTCAATTATGACTAGAAAATATCTGCTTCCTCCCAATGAAGGCGGGAAAGGCCCGCACAGGTCCATGTGAAGCAAGTCATGAATTCTCCGCCTTGGCAGGCTGTTGGTGAGCTTGAATGGGTGCCGCGCGAATTTCCCCAAAATACAGCATTCGCAATCAGTCACCGGAGGAAGTAGACTTGGTAATCCACGTACGATATTATTTTGGGCCATAAAGAGGAGTGCAGTATGATTCAAATGGGCCATGCGGCGGTGCCATCCTACGGTCTCAATTTCTTGTGCTCTGCTTGCCTGCTGTGCCATAGGTAATGCAACATTCGCTTGCATCTTGTAAGTTCCGCCGATTTTCGTTCCACCGAATACGAAGTCGCTGCCGAGATATACATCGCACGTATTGCCGGAAAAAGTCACGTCCATACCTTTATCCGTCAACTTCGAAACAGACACGAGATTATCTACCATGCTGGGAATGTACAATACATCAGACGCTCTCAATGTGTTGCGTACTCCCTCATTGTCGACAGTGAATATGACTGTCCCGGTTCCGACGCAGTCAATTTCAGCCCCATCCGCTAGAGTAACTTTGCGGGTAGTATCCTCCTTGAAGTCATGTAAGACATCCTTTCTGCCGGTCATGTGGCTGCTAGCGCCGGAGTCGAGTGACCAGGCAGTGTCAGCACATGTAGGTTGAGATGAAGCGACTCGCAAGGCGAAATCACGAGGAGTGTCGGGTTGTTCTTCAAGCCTAGCTATCCGTGCCTTTGGCTGATAGGCTCCTCGATGAACAGTCCGGGCATTTCCATGTCCTTTAAAAGGCGCGATGTTTCCTCGTGAAGTTTGACCTCGTCCTGCATAAGCATAACAATTTCGTGCAATATGACCCGGTCTTCCACAGTTGTAGCATTTGAAAGATTCGACGTCCCTTGGCCTGTGATTCGCTCTTACTTTGTAGGCGGTCTCATCGGTAGCGTCAGAGGCGGTCTGCCGCTGTTCTTCTCTTATAAGAGCATATCGTATCCTCTCAGGTGTGAGATCCGAGGCAGAGCACACGTCAAAACTTCGTGCCACACCTTGATATGCTCGTGGGAGCCCTTGGATGGCGATGGAGGCGATTTCAGCATCATCAAGACTGTCACCGAGGCCACGAAGCTGTTCTCCCAAAGATTCAATTCGTTGCATGTATTGGGTAGCAGTCTCCTCTTTTCGCCATCTTATAGAGTTAAGGTCCCGTCGAAGGCCTAGCTTCTTTTCCAGAATTCGTCCCCTGTGGACTCCTTCTAGGCGGTCCCAGGCACCTTTCGCTGTTGTTTGATTAAGCACGTAAGTAGTCTGGCTAGTTGACAGGGTTTGGACGATGATGTTCAACGCCTTTTGGTCGTTTTTGTCCCACAAGGTCCGTGCTTCTGCGGTCGTTGGTGGCAAGCTGTCGATGGCGCTCCATAAATCATTCGTCTTCAAATAAAGCATAATCTTAAACCTCCAAGTAGGATAATTGGTTCCGTCCAATTTTTCGATGCAAGAACTCTTCACTACGTCGTCCGCCATCCTCTTCGAAGAATTCCAGAGAAATCCAAAAGGTTAATATTGCCTATTGCCTTACCACTTCAAATCTTCCCAGTCGCTCAATCCATGTACGTCCCTGGGCCCATAACCAATGATGAGACAGGACTAGAGTCAGACAAAAGGCATCGTTACCGTTTTGAGGCTGCGGGCAGAATGACTGTGTGTCATCGCGTGCCCCGTGACAATCAGATATTTTTTATTATTCACTGGAGAAGAAGTGGAAGTCAGTCGAGGTCCTGTGTTGTCGGACATCAGCTGGCGAGGATGGCAACATTTAATACGTGGGGACTTGCTGCCAGTACAAATTTCGGAGATTTTTTGAGAAAGAACCTTACTGGAAACAGCCTCCAAATGGGATGGGGTTGCCAAAGTCGATATGGGATGTATTATATCGCCAGTGCTCTTGCTCTTGTAGAAATCGCAGTGCCCCATCGACGTTCCACACATTACCACCATTAGCTTCTTCCTCTGTGCAATGAAAGATGCGGCAATCTCATGACTGCATCCTTTCTGTTTGAGCGCTTCGGGAACGCACTGCGTCTGTATTCCATGGAACTGGAAAAGATGACATTCAAATGCATACAAAACGCTGATCAATTAAACTCTGACATAGCCTGGTTGCAGAGGGCAAGAAGCACAGGGATAAAGATAGACGCACAGAGTCGCATAGATAATCCCGTAATGCATTTTCACTTTTTCTGCCTCTTCGAAATTTGCCGCAGGTCACCGCGAGCACTGGCATGAAAACGCGCCGTTCGACATCCCACGGCTAGGAGCGACCTGGACGTGTAAATCGCTCATCGCAGGGGCCTGAACCGGGTCCTGTACTATGCTCATACGAAACTTAGTAAGGGTGTTTTGGTCCAGGTGTAAAAATAAAATCGAGTCTCAAGTGGGGTATACTGGAACTACTTGGTCAGCAAAGTGCTCTGAAGGCGAAGTGGTTTGAATTAAAACCATTTTGTGTGCTCTTCCACATCCAAGTGGGTTTAGACAGAACCGCTGTGGGTTAAACTGGAACCACTTGGAGTCTTCATGCATTGAAGTAGGACCACTTTGAAAGTTAGTCAGTTAGACGGGTTTTTGGAGGGTGGGACGGGAAGTGGGCCTTGGCAAGAGGAACGCTAGCTGTAACCACTTGGAAATCAGAAATGGACGACTTTGGTGAAAGTAGGAGCTGGAAACATGGCTAGCGACAGCAGGAAAAAGAAGGCAATCCGACTGAACCCCTGTTTTTCATGAACCCAGTATTGCATTTTATGGAAAAACTCAATCCGATAACAAATAACTGGAAGGTGATGCTGCTGTACATTTGTTGTGGTAACTAACATGCATCTTGTAGATCTGGGAAGGCCATTTCATTCGGGCTTGAAACTGAGTAGAAGGTTGTTGTTATAACGAGAATCACGCGACAACCCCGAGCACATGCTGAAATCAATATCTCTAGTCAATAATATTGATAGTCCGTATGCGTGCACATCACTGGCAGCAGCTCTTAACGTGACTAATTTATGTCCAGTGCCGTCGGTTGCTGGGTGCAGAGAGGGCAGTTGCCCCCTCCTGAAGTTTAGCTCTGGTGGTCCCGACAGCCCATTCCGAGAGAGACTCGCTTTTAGCTTTTACCCTGCAGTGTGAAAACACAGTTTAAAAAGTTGAATGCGAAATTCGCCCGAATAGGTCCTATGTACCCGGTTACGGTATACACTCTTAGAAATGAACTTCACCGTATAGCACGCTCCTAGCCAATCATCATTTCCAATGGTATCGCTATCTGCCCTTATTTGTCGAAAGAGGGAGGCGTACGACTTTTTTTGTGATACTTATGCTGTTCATAATTGTCACAAAAATGGCGCACGCCTCCCGTTTTCAACCGATCAGGGCAGATAACGATATCATTCGGGATAACGGTTGGCTAGGAGCGTGCTCTGCGGTGAAGTTCATTTTGAAGAGTGTACGCTACTATATGTGCGGAACCGCTGTGCAAAGAATACCGATACGCCGTTCAGTATGGCCTTGCTCTGACGATAGTGGAAAACGATTTTGTGTCAACTACTGCCGCTTAAATCAGGTGTACACTCTTAGAAATGAACTTCGCCGCATAGCACGCTCCTAGCCAACCGTCATCTCGAATGATGTCGTTATCTGCCCTGATTTGTTGTGAACTGGAGGCGTACACCTTTTTTGTGACAATTATGAACATCATAATTGTCACAAAAACGGCGTACGCCTCTCGTTTTCAACAAATCAGAGCAGATAACGATATCACTCGAGATGATGATTGGCTAGGAGCGTGCTATGCGGCGAAGTTCATTTTTGAGACTGTAGGCGGTGAATATGGAAACTGTGCCCGTTTCTGTATTCTACACTCTTAAAAATGAGTTTCACAACGTAGCATGCTCCTACCCAACATCATTCCGAATGACAACGTTCTCGTCCCTGAATTGTTGAAAACGTGGGGCGGAGCCTATTTTGTGACACTTATGCTGTTCATAATTGTCACAAAAAAAGGCGTACGCCTGCCGTTTTCAGCAAATCAGGGAAGATAACGATATCATTCGAGATTATGGTTGGCTAGGAGCGTGGTATGCGGTGAAGTTCATTTTTCATAGTGTACGGTACTATATGTGCGGAACCGCTGTGCAAAGAGTACCGATACGCCGTTCCGTATAGCCTTGCTCCGACGATAGTGGAAAACGCTTTTGTGTCAACTACTGCCGCTTAAATCAGGTGTAGGCGGTGAATGTGGAAACTGCGCCAGTTTCTGTATTCTGGATGACAGTGTTCTGATCGCATATTACCCACTTTGCTGTAAAATTTGGAATACAGGATCGCAATGGTGCCGCTAACTGCATCTTTCAATTATCCGTGAAAGCTTAAGATGAAGTGTCTGTTATCTATTCCTGACTTTGTGCTTCAATGCTGCTTTACATTGCCGCAAAACCAGCAGCCAACTTAAAAACCGGAAACAAAGGTGCTATGCTCTTAAGTACGCGTGAATAAGTGGGCTAGAGAAGTGGAAGCACTCGCCAATGGCTATGCAAAGTGGGTGATTTTGGTTTCAAGTGGGTGATTACCAAGTTATTCTCCAAAGTCGTTCTTTTCATAAACCACCTGGGGGATATTTCGTGACTTGCGGTATGTAACAATGGGGGGAGGGAGGCGAAGGAAATAGTTCTTTCAATTTTTTCTCGCTGCGTAGTATGTTACGAAGAAGCTGAAGAACAATGACCCTTGTATGTTGTTCCAGCCTCAGAACATCAGTTGTCTCATGCTGCAGAACAGTTTTTGTATTACTATGCGCTTTGCTGTAGGTGCTGTGGCGTAGGTGTGGTCATGTTTTTGCGTCCCTCGTTAGGTTTATTGGAAAGAAGCGTGTCTCTCTGTGCAAAAGTATTATTTCGCGAAGGCAGTTCCAATGAGGTCGCTCGAATAATTACGCTTCCTGAAATCAGCGGATATTTCATCAGCGCGTCTGTGGAAATCGTCGCTATTGAACATATGCGCTTCAATCGCGAAAAGAAATATTTCTTCTCTCCTACATTCGTGTGATAAATATTGAAATGAAGATACTGACGTCTGCCAGTTGGCTTCTTGTAAATGCCAGTGACTGGCTTTATTGAAATATTATATGAACTAAATGTGATATTATTGTCTGCTAATATGGGGTAATACGACTATAACTAATTTGAACGTACTACATGTTCTCCAAAGAAGGGCTATCCGCTTTATGATGAATGCTGACTGCTTTACGTCCTCTACCGAACTTTTTCGGCATGCTCACGTCCCTACGATTTGAGACATATGTACATACTAAAGCTGGGAATAGACAAAAAAAAAGTAACGGGAAAGACGTATATACCTCACACATAAGAGGACCCCATATCCCATTCGAACGGCAAGAAAGTTCATGACTCTAATCCTAAGGACTAACTACGGTAAACAGAGCATGCCATATCTGATACCACTCTTTCAGAATAAGTTTAACCACCTTCTAAAACAACGGCTGGTCCACATTTCTGTAAGACCAAAAATGGAATAGTAAGAAAAAAATGTTGCAGGAGAATTGGGTAGTGCTTTCTAGAGAATTAAAGAGGACTTCAACCATGAACTGTCACCTGACCAAACAACAAAAATGTGGTCGATGTATCTCAGGAAAATGAGCTGCTTCAAGGGGAATAATTCGCGGGTATTTTTAATTACCTCGTGAAGAGGCTTGTATAACTAAGGGACACGCGGGATCCCATCCCTGTGCCGTGTACATGAAGAAAATGTCTACCGTTAAACTCAGTTATACTGTAGAACCAATTTAAGAAGTGGCAAAACAGACCATTGAATTCGGGACATTCAATTGAAGCGCGTTAATGCGCAGGACATCGTCAGGACGCCATTGTAACATGGTATGTATGAATCCTGGTCAGAATTGCTCCTAAAGCACAATAGGCTGGGAAAATTTGGCTGCCACTACAGGACCACCATACAAGACACAGTAACAGAGCATTGGCAAAACTGGCTGGCCGGTATCTGTTCCCAATAATGGTCCAACATGGGGCCACAGTTACCATATAGGACCACTATAGGCAATATTGGTTTCCAATATTAGAGAAACCTTTGTCCAATATTGGTGTGCTGTTTGGAAGTATTGGTCCACTTCTCTATCACAACAGCGGAACCCCCTTTGCCACATGTCGAAAATCACTTACCAGCACTGTTGTTTGTTCATATCGGGGCTCATATCAGCATCGTCTGACTTTCCGTCAGGTTTTCCAGTAGTAAGTCCATGTTCCTGTAAGTCTGTATTTTTTGCCGCACTCAGTGTCGGCGTCAATCGCCGTTTCTTCGCTGCACTCGGAGCAACGTCGCCTGAAATAAAAATGAAAAAAAGATATGTGCAGGGTGGTCCACCAACCATGATAGAAATTCATAGTAGAAAAAAATAAGCCCCGGAGAGACATGCGGTCAAGAAATTGTATGCGGGACACATATTGGTAAAATTTTTATTTTATTTCAATTGATGGAAAGTTGATTTCTTGAATGGAACTCCGAAATTTCCCAAAACAATCTAGCATTTTTTTTCGTTTTTTTTTTCGGAAATGGGTTCCCCATTGTCACTGTTTCGGTGTAGCACATAACCCCAGTCATAATGCGATTGTAACTCCTGAAATTAATTCACCGAAAATCCGTGGAAGTAAGCCCTTGGCTCTGCGGCTGACACGCCGCATGAGGGGGAAAGGGTTACAAGCCTTACCCGCGGAACAAACACTCGCGGTAAGTGCAGGAATCTGAGCTACCTTATCAAAAATGTGGTCACCCGACAGCTTCTCCCCCTTCCTGTGGCGCGTCAATGTAGCCTCCTTTCTCGTTAGCTTTGTGGAGCTTGGCGGAGCCTATAGGACTCATTTCCACGGATTTTAGGCGAATTTATTTCGGCAATTGCCATAACATTACGGGTGGGATTAACTGCTATACTGAGTAAACATGACCACGGGGAACCAATTTACGCAAATAAAACATTAGGTTGCCCCGGGAAATTTTGGAGATCAATTCAAGAAATTAAGTTTCAGTCAGTTGAAATGAAGTAAAAATGTTACCAATTTATGGCAAAAGTCATTGGCAGAAAAAAATCCCTTGACCGCATGTCCCTCCAGGGCCGACGTTTTTACTGTTAATTTCTGTCATGCTTGGTGGACCACACTGTATATATATATCTACACATTGTGCCTTCTCTAACGTGTCCAGGAATCCTATTCAAGAAACGAGTGCTACTTTTCGGCTACTTGACTTAGAAACTACTACAGAAGCAGTACCTGTCGCTTACTCACATAGCAGAAAGGCACCACTTGCTTTTCTTTTATCGCTTGCTCTAAATATAATTTCTGGACACGTTAGAGCAAACACCCTGTATATAAGCTGCATAAGCGCACCCTGTATAAGTCTACGCGGAAGCTCCGCCATCTACTGTACATGCGGAAAATGACAGCTGGTCGTATTAAGTGGCCTCATAGGGCTTGTAAGAGTTAAGGGAAGCCCAAGGCCAGTAAGGTGCAGGTAAAGTACCGCAGTAAAGTACTGGCTTCGCACTGGGCTTTCAGTGGTGAGTCACTGACACGGCGGGAGGACATCGCGTGTCACTTGATCTTTCGACGCCACTCGCTCAAACGTCGCATGCCCTCGCACGGCTGACGATCACCCGATAAGCCCGAAACAGCTGTGCAGTGCTGGTATGGCTACGTTGAGCATTTCTAAACTCTAATATAGTTGGTACCTTTTTAACTCCGCCGTCGCTCGTACCCCTTTCCTTCAGCGTATAAAAGACTCCTTCCTTGTTCGAAATTCGGTTGAAGTACTGGATTTTTTTTTAATTCGCGAAATAATGTGTTAATGTGAACTGACACCAGTCCTGTATTACAGCGAACCCAAAAATGTGGACGTCTTCATCACGGATGTCACGAAGATGCTACGGAGGACAAATTACGCATCCAGCAGTCTTGCTACTGCGGTACTCACACTTCGAGGTCGATGGGTCACATGCAACCAATAGTCGCTTGCTCCACATTTCTTCGGAACTTGCGAGAATCCAAGCATCGCAACCTTTTTCTACGAGTCGAAGGGGAACGCAGTCCTTGCCGTAAAGCAACATACTGGAAGAGATGGTTGAAACACGAATTCAATTATTTACTTGTGGTTGTAGCGCCATCAAGTCATAGACGGGGGAGGGGGGCAATATATACACGATACGCACACAACGCAACTGCAACGTGTTTCACCAATGAACGTAAATGCAAAGATACGTAAATCCCCAGTGCATAAGTCACGCGCTGCACATCTGTACGGTCAAAAGTATACAAAATATACCAACCAAATTCGTTATACGGACGTGATTTAACATTAACATTTTATCGCTGTTGGAAGAATGACAAAAGGCCTGGCAACGGACCTCGCGATGAGCTCTGTTTTAGAGCCTTGATGTGTGTCGTGCTTGGTCCGTTAAATTCAATTCAAATTCACCTATCTCATCTACGTTGCATCACGTTACAAAAATAATTATGCCTCTTCCTAAAGACGAAGAACAGGCGCAACGCAGGTATTGTTCAAAGATCAAGAACTACCCACGCAAAACACCCCTCATGCAAAACATCCCATGCAAAACATCATGCCAAACACCCCTCAGAAGCCTTCGTTGGGATAGCAATACGTGGACTTGCATGCACATGCATGTCTTCGTTTCGCACTTGGGGGATGAAAGTAGGCGATGGGACATTTTTTTACCAGGTTCGGAACTGATTAGAAGGGTACTATGCTGCATAAAAGCGCATGTTTGGAACGCTGCGGCATAGTTTGTATGAAAATGCATGAATATAGTGCATTCTTTCAATAACCCGATATCGTCACCTGCCAGAGCACCAGCTTATCCAGGGACTTGCTCCGTTGTCGTCGAATAATTTGTTTTCGTCTTTATCCCCTTAATATTCTTGTTACTTCAGTATATGTGTTGTTTCAATCGTGCAGTCCCTACTTCCACTTTGCGAAATTGGTTCGGCATTAAAGTGGCTCGAAGCACACACACTAACACATACGCGAGACGTGCCTGGATAACGAGGATGTTTAAATTCTTGTTATATTCCAGAAATCTCGTAATATCTCGTTATATTCTCAGAAATATGACCGGGACAAAACGAAAGAAAAGAAACCTCTTCCACTGCGGCCACTTTACTTCGCCTCTTCATTTATCGGCAGTGTTGTGCCCGCTACTCGAAAAACGAAATCCCGATATCGTTACACGCACCTAAAAGTTGCGGAATACCGCTACCGTTACCTGTAAAAAGTAACGCGATACTTCATGTGTACTTTTGAGGAAAGAAACAAACAGTATCGTTGATGGCGTACTTCAAACGTCTTAAAATAATAAATAGTAAAATAAAACAATATCTCAAAATAATAAACAATAAAAAATAATATCCCGAAATAATAAATCGACGTCCAATGGGTGTTACACGTAGGCCGCCTGAAGGCTAAAATTTGGAAAACCTTTTTTTTTACAGATTTACTAAAGCCTACTCGATATCCTGCATATATTTTCCTCTTCATCTAAAGCAAATAAAGCACGAAGGAAGTCTACCGATAAAAGGTTCAACAGCTTTGTCACAAAAAGAACTCTGATTGCCCAGAACGAGAAGCTAGTAAACATATCATATTAGGCATTTTCAAATTGGACGTTTACTTCCTTGACGCACAGATAATGCTTTCCCGCCAAGGCGCATAGTAGACATCTAAACACCACGTCTACTGTTTTGGTTGGTAGCAGGCCATGGTCCCTCCATTGCAGCCTACAAGAAATGGCAACGGTCAAGCACCTAAGCGTACGTGGTGCAATGTCATGTGGAATGTCATGACTGCCTGACTGTCATGTGAATGTCAGCGAGGACGGTTCCAAAATGCAGTAGGAGCGACGTCAGTTTGCCGACAACTCCCACAATACACCAAATCTTCAAGAAGGTTAATCCCAAATAGGGAGCACGTGGAGGACAGTCTCTTTGTAAGATAACGGCCTCTGTGCACTCCTTTGGGCTATTTGCCCGGTCTTCACAGAATGAGTTGTGATATCGGGCAGCTTGTTTGAATTCAGGCACAGTGGAGGCTTAATGATAGGTCCAAGTCGAGTTGTCGCGAACCCGACCTCGGAAAGTAGCGGCAGCGCTCAAAGATCGCGCTACCGCAAATTTGTAACGGAAGTTTTTCTTTCGTTAATTTACCAGTTTAAAAAAGTAGCGCGATCTCTACTCCGCTACCGAAAAAAGTAACAGATACAGTACCGCCGCTACTAGTAACGGCGCTACGTACAACACTGTTTATCGGTACGTACCAAGACGGGTGGTGTTTACCCTTCAGCGGGTACAGCTTGGGAAAGAATTGTGGGAACACAGCGGTGTCGCGTTCGTTCATTCGAACAACACCGTATACGCAGCAAACAGCAGCACTAGCAGCATACAGGAACGGACACATGCCGACAGCCGCGCCGGGGAATTTGCGTCCTGGGCAGACTTCTGAGGGAAGTCCTGGGCAGACTTCTGAGGGAAGGGAAGTGTGCCGACATATGTCTCACAGCGTCCGAAGAGAACCCAGCAAACACCCCAATGACCCTATTCTCGTCAAACTGTGCGACCTCGATTACTTTGTCTTTCCCTGACATTTGTTGTTACGTCAAGAAGGCGCGACCGTCAATGGGTGACGACCAATGGCAGACGAGACACACAGTAGTCGAGGCAGATTACTTTGTCGACAATAAGGCCTCAGGCAGCACCACCAGCACCGGTATTCAAACCCGGTCTCGGCGTGACCTAGACAGCACGTTAACCACACGGCCACGCGAGCTGCCCTCTTTCCAAGCAGCACAACATCTTGGCCCAAATATTGGACCAACATTGATTCACCCTTGGTTCAACTTTGAGCCGACATTGCCAATATTGGTCCAATATTTGACTCTCCAATGTTGTGCTGCTTGGGTTGTGGGGCTAAAATGCAAAGGAAACCATGCGCAACCCGCATCCTGTTATTGCAACCCTCTCTCGCTCTCCCACCGTTCCCATGCAGTTTTGCCCTGTGCCATTTCACAGTCGCTTTGTGCGCTGCTACGCGAATCAAGCGATTAGCACTAGAGCTCTGCACATAACAGCTTGTCTTTGAAAGCGCCCTCCGTATGATAATGGTGCTTCGGAGCCCTTATTTCACTGGGAGGTAACACTTACCAGCATCTGGTCGTATCGGGAACCAAATCTGTGGGATTTCCGGCAGTGAGACCATGTTCTTGTCTGTACCTCGCATCGCGCTCAGCGTCTGCCTCAGTAAATCTCTCAACCATATCTTCTCTTTTGCACTCTGGTGCAATAGAGCGAAATGTTATATCGAGATGCATTCGTATACGCTTCGAAATAAAAGGCAGTGATTTGCATTTGCGTAAAAAATTGTATTTTTGCCCATTCAGTCGTTGCGCACACCCGATACAGCGCTGGGAACGAAATGCTTTTGATTGGGTAAGGTTCGTTTTCCCCTTTATACTTCGCAAAAGAAGCAAGTTCACTGCATCGCCCTCTACTACATTTCGAACAAACAGGATCACCTGAAGTCACTTGAAATCACTTCAAGGCATCTGCTGTCAACTGAAGTCGCCTAAAGTCGCGTAAAGCTACCTTAAGATGTCAGGGGTCACCTAAAGTCACAGCTGGAGTCGCCTGAACGTGGCTGGAGTCATCTGAAACCGCCTGAAAACGTCTCAATCTACCAGTAGTCACCTGAGGACGTCTGTGTTCATCTGAAGTCACTTGATGTCACCTGAAAATGTGACGTGTCACCTAAAGTACTGAACTCACCTGAAGAGGTCAGGGGCCACCTCCAGTCGCCTGAAGACGTCTGAGGTCACCCGAAGCCACCCGAAGACATTTGGAGCCATCTGAAGACGTCAGCAGTCACCTGAAGTCACCTGCAGCCACATCAAGACGTCCCAAGTCTCTTGAAGTCACCTGAAGACATCTGGAGCCAACTGAAGTCGCCTGGAGACATCTGGAGCCAACTGAAGTCGCCTGAAGACGTCCGCTGTCATCTCCAATCACTTGAAGTCACCAGAAGACATCTGGAGTCATCTGGAGACGTCGGTAGTCACCTGAAGCTACCTGAAAACATCCAATGTCACCTAGTGCCACCTGAAGACGGCTGAACCCTGTGGAAGTCATCTGAGGACGTCTGCAGCCATCACAAGCGTTTGCAAGACGTCTGAGGTCACCTGAAGTCTCTTGCGGTCATTTCAAGACACCTGGAGTCACCTGAAGACGTCGGCAGTCATCTGAAGTCACCTGAAGACATCTAGAACCATTTGAAAACGACTGAAAACATCTCAGATCACCTGAAGTCACATGAAATCACCTCAAAGCATCTGCTGTCAACTGAAGTCGCCTAAAGTCTCGTAGAGCTACCTGAAGATGTCAGGGGTCACCTAAAGTTACTTGAAGTCACAGCTGGAGTCGCCTGAATGTGTCTGGAGTCATCTGAAACCGCCTGAAAACGTCTCAAGCTACCAGTAGTCACCTGAGGACGTCTGTATTCACCTGAAGTCACTTGATGTCACCTGAAAATGTGAAGCGTCACCTAAAGTACTGAACTCACCTGAAGAGGTCAGGTGCCACCTCCAGTCGCCTGAAGACGTCTGAGGTCTCCCGAAGCCACCCGAAGACATTTGGAGCCATCTGAAGACGTCAGCAGTCACCTGAAGTCACCTGCAGCCACATCAAGACGTCCCAAGTCTCTTGAAGTCACCTGAAGACATCTGGACCCAACTGAAGTCGCCTGGAGACATCTGGAGCCAACTGAAGTCGCCTGAAGACGTCCGATGTCATCTCCAATCACTTGAAGTCACCAGAAGACATCTGCAGTCATCTGGAGACGTCGGTAGTCACCTGAAGCTACCTGAAGACATCCAATGTCACCTAGTGCCACCTGAAGACGTCTGAACCCTGTGGAAGTCATCTGAGGACGTCTGCAGCCATCACAAGCGTTCGCAAGACGTCTGAGGTCACCTGAAGTCACTTGCGGTCATTTCAAGACACCTGGAGTCACCTGAAGACGTCGGCAGTCATCTGAAGTCACCTGAAGACATCTAGAACCATTTGAAAACGACTGAAAACATCTCAGATCACCTGAAGTCACTTGAAATCTCCTCAAAGCATCTGCTGTCAACTGAAGTCGCCTAAAGTCACGGAGAGCTACCTGAAGATGTCAGGAGTCACCTAAAGTTACTTGAAGTCACAGCTGGAGTCGCCTGAATGTGTCTGGAGTCATCTGAAGCCGAAAACGCCTCAAGCTACCAGTAGTCACCTGAGGACGTCTGTGTTCACCTGAAGTCACTTGATGTCACCTGAAAATGTGAAGTGTCACGTAAAGTACTGAACTCACCTGAAGAGGTCAGGTGCCACCTCCAGTCGCCTAAAGACGTCTGAGGTCTCCCGAAGCCACCCGAAGACATTTGGAGCCATCTGAAGACGTCAGCAGTCACCTGAAGTCACCTGCAGCCACATCAAGACGCCCCAAGTCTCTTGAAGTCACCTGAAGATATCTGGAGCCAACTGAAATCGCCTGGAGACATCTGGAGCCAACTGAAGTCGCCTGAAGACGTCCGATGTCATCTCCAATCACTTGAAGTCACCAGAAGACATCTGGAGTCATCTGGAGACGTCCGTAGTCACCTGAAGTTACCTGAAGACATCCAATGTCACCTAGTGCCACCTGAAGACGTCTGAAGCCTGTGGAAGTCATCTGAGGACGTCTGCAGCCATCACAAGTGTTTGCAAGATGTCTGAGGTCTCCTGAAGTCGCTTGCGGTCATTTCAAGACACCTGGAGTCACCTGAAGACGTCGGCAGTCATCTGAAGTCACCTGAAGACATCTAGAGCCATTTGAAAACGACTGAAAACATCTCAGATCACCTGAAGTCACTTGAAATCACCTCAAGGCATCTGCTGTCAACTGAAGTCGCCTAAAGTCGCGTAAGGCTACCTGAAGATGTCAGGGGTCACCTAAAGTTACTTGAAGTCACAGCTGGAGTCGCCTGAACGTGTCTGGAGTCACTGGAAAACCGTCTGAAAACGTCTCAAGCTACCAGTAGTCACCTGAGGACGTCTGTGTTCACCTGAAGTCACTTGATGTCACCTGAAAATGTGAAGTGTCACCTAAAGTAATGAACTCACCTGAAGAGGTCAGGTGCCACCTCCACTCGCCTGAAGACTTCTGAGGTCTACCGAAGCCACCCGAAGACATTTGGAGCCATCTGAAGACGTCAGCAGTCACCTGAAGTCACCTGCAGCCACATCAATACGTCACAAGTCTCTTGAAGTCACCTGAAGACATCTGGAGCCAACTGAAGTCGCCTGAAGACCTCCGAAGTCATCTCAAATCACTTGAAGTCGCCTGAAGACCTCCGAAGTCATCTCAAATCACTTGAAGTCACCAGAAGACATCTGGAGTCATCTGGAGACGTCGGTAGTCACCTGAAGTTACCTGAAGACATCAAATGTCACCTAGTGCCACCTGAAGACGTCTGAAGCCTGCGGAAGTCATCTGAGGACGTCTGCAGCCATCACAAGTGTTAATAAGACGTTTGAGGTCGCCTGAAGTCACTTGCGGTCATTTCAAGGCACCTGGAGTCACCTGAAGACGTCGGCAGTCATCTGAAGTCACCTGAAGACATCTAGAGCCATTTGAAAACGACTGAAAACATCTCAGATCACCTGAAGTCACTTGAAATCACCTCAAGGCATCTGCTGTCAACTGAAGTCACCTAAAGTCGCATAAAGCTACCTGAAGATGTCAGGGGTCACCTAAAGTTACTTGAAGTCACAGCTGGAGTCGCCTGAACATGTCTGGAGTCACTGGAAAACCGCCTGAAAACGTCTCAAGCTACCAGTAGTCACCTGAGGACGTCTGTGTTCATCTGAAGTCACTTGATGTCACCTGAAAATGTGAAGTGTCACCTAAAGTACTGAACTCACCTGAAGAGGTCAGGTGCCACCTCCACTCGCCTGAAGACTTCTGAGGTCTACCGAAGCCACCCGAAGACATTTGGAGCCATCTGAAGACGTCAGCAGTCACCTGAAGTCACCTGCAGCCACATCAATACGTCACAAGTCTCTTGAAGTCACCTGAAGACATCTGGAGCCAACTGAAGTCGCCTGAAGACCCAGAAGACATCTGGAGTCATCTGGAGACGTCGGTAGTCACCTGAAGTTACCTGAAGACATCCAATGTCACCTAGTGCCACCTGAAGACGTCTGAAGCCTGCGGAAGTCATCTGAGGACGTCTGCAGCCATCACAAGTGTTAATAAGACGTTTGAGGTCGCCTGAAGTCACTTGCGGTCATTTCAAGGCACCTGGAGTCACCTGAAGACGTCGGCAGTCATCTGAAGTCACCTGAAGACATCTAGAGCCATTTGAAAACGACTGAAAACATCTCAGATCACCTGAAGTCACTTGAAATCACCTCAAGGCATCTGCTGTCAACTGAAGTCACCTAAAGTCGCATAAAGCTACCTGAAGATGTCAGGGGTCACCTAAAGTTACTTGAAGTCACAGCTGGAGTCGCCTGAATGTGTCTGGAGTCATCTGAAACCGCCTGAAAACGTCTCAAGCTACCAGTAGTCACCTGAGGACGTCTGTATTCACCTGAAGTCACTTGATGTCACCTGAAAATGTGAAGCGTCACCTAAAGTACTGAACTCACCTGAAGAGGTCAGGTGCCACCTCCAGTCGCCTGAAGACGTCTGAGGTCTCCCGAAGCCACCCGAAGACATTTGGAGCCATCTGAAGACGTCAGCAGTCACCTGAAGTCACCTGCAGCCACATCAAGACGTCCCAAGTCTCTTGAAGTCACCTGAAGACATCTGGACCCAACTGAAGTCGCCTGGAGACATCTGGAGCCAACTGAAGTCGCCTGAAGACGTCCGATGTCATCTCCAATCACTTGAAGTCACCAGAAGACATCTGCAGTCATCTGGAGACGTCGGTAGTCACCTGAAGCTACCTGAAGACATCCAATGTCACCTAGTGCCACCTGAAGACGTCTGAACCCTGTGGAAGTCATCTGAGGACGTCTGCAGCCATCACAAGCGTTCGCAAGACGTCTGAGGTCACCTGAAGTCACTTGCGGTCATTTCAAGACACCTGGAGTCACCTGAAGACGTCGGCAGTCATCTGAAGTCACCTGAAGACATCTAGAACCATTTGAAAACGACTGAAAACATCTCAGATCACCTGAAGTCACTTGAAATCTCCTCAAAGCATCTGCTGTCAACTGAAGTCGCCTAAAGTCACGTAGAGCTACCTGAAGATGTCAGGAGTCACCTAAAGTTACTTGAAGTCACAGCTGGAGTCGCCTGAATGTGTCTGGAGTCATCTGAAGCCGAAAACGCCTCAAGCTACCAGTAGTCACCTGAGGACGTCTGTGTTCACCTGAAGTCACTTGATGTCACCTGAAAATGTGAAGTGTCACGTAAAGTACTGAACTCACCTGAAGAGGTCAGGTGCCACCTCCAGTCGCCTAAAGACGTCTGAGGTCTCCCGAAGCCACCCGAAGACATTTGGAGCCATCTGAAGACGTCAGCAGTCACCTGAAGTCACCTGCAGCCACATCAAGACGCCCCAAGTCTCTTGAAGTCACCTGAAGATATCTGGAGCCAACTGAAATCGCCTGGAGACATCTGGAGCCAACTGAAGTCGCCTGAAGACGTCCGATGTCATCTCCAATCACTTGAAGTCACCAGAAGACATCTGGAGTCATCTGGAGACGTCCGTAGTCACCTGAAGTTACCTGAAGACATCCAATGTCACCTAGTGCCACCTGAAGACGTCTGAAGCCTGTGGAAGTCATCTGAGGACGTCTGCAGCCATCACAAGTGTTTGCAAGATGTCTGAGGTCTCCTGAAGTCGCTTGCGGTCATTTCAAGACACCTGGAGTCACCTGAAGACGTCGGCAGTCATCTGAAGTCACCTGAAGACATCTAGAGCCATTTGAAAACGACTGAAAACATCTCAGATCACCTGAAGTCACTTGAAATCACCTCAAGGCATCTGCTGTCAACTGAAGTCACCTAAAGTCGCATAAAGCTACCTGAAGATGTCAGGGGTCACCTAAAGTTACTTGAAGTCACAGCTGGAGTCGCCTGAACGTGTCTGGAGTCACTGGAAAACCGTCTGAAAACGTCTCAAGCTACCAGTAGTCACCTGAGGACGTCTGTGTTCACCTGAAGTCACTTGATGTCACCTGAAAATGTGAAGTGTCACCTAAAGTACTGAACTCACCTGAAGAGGTCAGGTGCCACCTCCACTCGCCTGAAGACTTCTGAGGTCTACCGAAGCCACCCGAAGACATTTGGAGCCATCTGAAGACGTCAGCAGTCACCTGAAGTCACCTGCAGCCACATCAATACGTCACAAGTCTCTTGAAGTCACCTGAAGACATCTGGAGCCAACTGAAGTCGCCTGAAGACCTCCGAAGTCATCTCAAATCACTTGAAGTCGCCTGAAGACCTCCGAAGTCATCTCAAATCACTTGAAGTCACCAGAAGACATCTGGAGTCATCTGGAGACGTCGATAGTCACCTGAAGTTACCTGAAGACATCAAATGTCACCTAGTGCCACCTGAAGACGTCTGAAGCCTGCGGAAGTCATCTGAGGACGTCTGCAGCCATCACAAGTGTTAATAAGACGTTTGAGGTCGCCTGAAGTCACTTGCGGTCATTTCAAGGCACCTGGAGTCACCTGAAGACGTCGGCAGTCATCTGAAGTCACCTGAAGACATCTAGAGCCATTTGAAAACGACTGAAAACATCTCAGATCACCTGAAGTCACTTGAAATCACCTCAAGGCATCTGCTGTCAACTGAAGTCACCTAAAGTCGCATAAAGCTACCTGAAGATGTCAGGGGTCACCTAAAGTTACTTGAAGTCACAGCTGGAGTCGCCTGAACATGTCTGGAGTCACTGGAAAACCGCCTGAAAACGTCTCAAGCTACCAGTAGTCACCTGAGGACGTCTGTGTTCATCTGAAGTCACTTGATGTCACCTGAAAATGTGAAGTGTCACCTAAAGTACTGAACTCACCTGAAGAGGTCAGGTGCCACCTCCACTCGCCTGAAGACTTCTGAGGTCTACCGAAGCCACCCGAAGACATTTGGAGCCATCTGAAGACGTCAGCAGTCACCTGAAGTCACCTGCAGCCACATCAATACGTCACAAGTCTCTTGAAGTCACCTGAAGACATCTGGAGCCAACTGAAGTCGCCTGAAGACCCAGAAGACATCTGGAGTCATCTGGAGACGTCGGTAGTCACCTGAAGTTACCTGAAGACATCCAATGTCACCTAGTGCCACCTGAAGACGTCTGAAGCCTGCGGAAGTCATCTGAGGACGTCTCCAGCCATCACAAGTGTTAATAAGACGTTTGAGGTCGCCTGAAGTCACTTGCGGTCATTTCAAGGCACCTGGAGTCACCTGAAGACGTCGGCAGTCATCTGAAGTCACCTGAAGACATCTAGAGCCATTTGAAAACGACTGAAAACATCTCAGATCACCTGAAGTCACTTGAAATCACCTCAAGGCATCTGCTGTCAACTGAAGTCACCTAAAGTCGCATAAAGCTACCTGAAGATGTCAGGGGTCACCTAAAGTTACTTGAAGTCACAGCTGGAGTCGCCTGAACATGTCTGGAGTCACTAAAAAACCGCCTGAAAACGTCTCAAGCTACCAGTAGTCACCTGAGGACGTCTGTGTTCACCTGAAGTCACTTGATGTCACATGAAAATGTGAAGTGTCACCTAAAGTACTGAACTCACCTGAAGAGGTCAGGTGCCACCTCCAGTCGCCTGAAGACGTCTGAGGTCACCCGAAGCCACCCGAAGACATTTGGAGCCATCTGAAGACGTCAGCAGTCACTTGAAGTCACCTGCAGACACATCAAGACGTCCCAAGTCTCTTGAAGTCACCTGAAGACATCTGGAGCCAACTGAAGTCGCCTGAAGACGTCCGAAGTAATCTCAGATCACTTGAAGTCACCAGAAGACATCTGTAGTCATCTGGAGACGTCGGTAGTCACGTAAAGTTACCTGAAGACATCCAATCTCACCAAGAGCCACCTGAAGACGTCTGAAGCCTGTGGAAGTCATCTGAGGACGTCTGCAGCCATCACAAGCGTTCGCAAGACGTCTGAGGTCACCTGAAGTCACTTGCGGTCATTTCAAGACACCTGGAGTCACCTGAAGACGTCGGCAGTCATCTGAAGTCACCTGAAGACATCTAGAACCATTTGAAAACGACTGAAAAAATCTCAGATCACCTGAAGTCACTTGAGATCTCCTCAAAGCATCTGCTGTCAACCGAAGTCGCCTAAAGTCACGTAGAGCTACCTGAAGATGTCAGGAGTCACCTAAAGTTACTTGAAGTCACAGCTGGAGTCGCCTGAATGTGTCTGGAGTCATCTGAAGCCGAAAACGCCTCAAGCTACCAGTAGTCACCTGAGGACGTCTGTGTTCACCTGAAGTCACTTGATGTCACCTGAAAATGTGAAGTGTCACGTAAAGTACTGAACTCACCTGAAGAGGTCAGGTGCCACCTCCAGTCGCCTGAAGACGTCTGAGGTCTCCCGAAGCCACCCGAAGACATTTGGAGCCATCTGAAGACGTCAGCAGTCACCTGAAGTCACCTGCAGACACATCAAGACGTCCCAAGTCTATTGAAGTCGCCTGAAGACGTCCGAAGTCATCTCAAATCACTTGAAGTCACCAGAAGACATCTGGAGTCATCTGGAGACGTCGGTAGTCACGTGAGGTTACCAGAAGACATCCAATGTCACCAAGAGCCACCTGAAGACGTCTGAAGCCTGTGGAAGTCATCTGAGGACGTCTGCAGCCATCACAAGTGTTCGCAAGACGTCGGCAGTCACCTGAAGACATCTAGAGCCATTTGAAAACGACTGAAAACATCTCAGATCACCTGAAGTCACTTGAAATCACCTCAAGGCATCTGCTGTCAACTGAAGTCGCCTAAAGTCGCGTAAAGCTACCTGAAGATGTCAGGGGTCACCTAAAGGGGTCATCGAATAGTTATTTTCTGCCTTGGTTAGCGTTCTGCTTGCGTAAGCGATGACACGTTCGACGCCATCGTGAAGTTGAACGAGCACGGCTCCTAGACCATCGGTGATTGCGTCGGTGTGTATTTCTGTTTCGGTGTTTAGAGCGAAGTGAGCAAGCACGGGTGCGGTCTGTAGACGCGTCTTCAATTCATCAAACGCCTGTTGCTGGGCTTCACTCCAGATAAACGTGGATGCGTCCTTCGTGAGGACATTCAGGGGTGACGCAATTCTTGAAAAGTTTGGAATGAACCGTCGGTAGTAGGCGCAAAGGCCAAGAAAGCTTCGAATGTCTTTCACGTTAGCAGGAACAGGGTAATTTGCGATGGCCGCCGTCTTCTCGGGGTCGGGGCGTACGCCGTCGCTGCTCACGAGATGGCCGAGAAACCCGAGTTCCTCGTAGCCGAATCGACACTTCTGAGGCTTCAACGTCAGCCCTGCAGTTCTGATAGCCTCGATGACTTGCTTTAGCCGTTCAACATGTTCTACGAATGTTCTTGCGAAGACGACAACATCGTCGAGGTACACCCGGCAGGTTTCCCACTTCAACCCGGCGGAACTGTATCCATAACACGCTGGAACGTCGGTGGTGCTGTGCAAAGGCCGAAAGGCCTAACCTTGAATTCGAAAAGTCCATCCGGCAAACATCCGTGGTGGAGTATTGGTCTACGATGACGGCTATCTTTGTGCCGTTCGCCAGGTGTTGTGGCTCCGGGCGAAAATTTGTGACCAGGAGTTCGAATATTCCGTTTCTTACGGGCACAATTCCTCTTGCTATCCCAATTCCTCGTTCGAGGAGAAGTTGCTTGTTGCCTTCAGCCAAGAAACGGCCGGTCGGTGCTCTGTCGCACGCAGCGGTCACAAGGACTGACGACAAGGGAGGCAGGTTGATGTGCTGAGTCGTCACGGCGGTTACGTCCGTGTTTACGCGTTTCTCCGGGGTTATTTGTGCCCACCATTTGTCTTCTGCTGTTTTCGGCGTTTTAAAATAGATAACTCCATTTGTGAAGTCGATGATTCCTTCGTTTTCGACTAGAAAGTTCATTCCGAGTATTACATCCCGTGGGCAATTCGGCAAGACGGCAAAGCTGACGACGTACTGGATGTCACGCACTTGTATGAATGCCGTGCATCGGTGTTACGACGTGTCCACCAGCAGTGCCGATGTCAGGCTCATCGCACTTCGTTTGCACCTTGCGAAGCTTCTTAGCCAACCTACCACTTATAACAGAGTCGTCGGCTCCTTTATCGATTAACGCAATCATCTCATGGCCGTCGATGAGTATTTTCAGGTTATTGGTAATTTTTCGAGCGTCGTGTTGGTGCTGCGTTGCTGTTCGTCGAGTTGGAGGAATTGTAACTTGTCGCCGGTCCGCAGCTTCACTTCCCGGAGCTGCAGTCTTCAGTTTTCCCGGTTAGGGCTGTGCCACACAGGTCGTCTTGCCGGTGACGGTGAACGTGCTCTTCCTGGCGACCTGCTGCGGTGGGGGACGCTCGGGGACAGGTCGCGTCGCGAACCAGCAGAAGCATTCTGCTGCCGTAGATAGTCATAAATTTCGGAGGGGCGACTACCGCGCTGGGGGCAGGGGGCGTCGGGTGAAAAACCGGGAAGGCCAAGGCGACGGTAGGGACATCGGCGATAGACGTGGTTGGCCTCTCCGCAGTGGTAGCAGAGCGGTCTGAAGTCTGCAGTCCGCCAAACGTCCGTTTTGCGAAACGGCTGAGAGTGTGGCGGGACGCTCGGAGTAGGTTGGACAGGCCGAGGAGGCGTCCAAGGGTTTCCGTAGTACGACGGACGAGTAGGTGGCACCTGTCTCAGAGCGGCGGCGTAAGATGGGCTCGGTACTTCGGCGTCGGGGTTGGCGGTTGACGGTGTCTGGATTGCCTCCTGAACCTCGTCCTTGATGATCGCACCGACAGAGGAGATCAGGACAGAGGAGATCTCGTACTTCTCCGCGTACCACCTCTCGAATCAGCTGTCTGAGCGATCCGACGTCGAGGCCAGCGGTCGTGGAGGAATCCTCGTAGCCCTGGTGTCGTTGCTCGACGGTAACGCGAGAGAGCAGGGTCCTCTCAATGCGGACGACTTCGTCCAGAAAAGCGTCGGTCGTGGCGGGTGGATCCCGGGACAGGGCGCGAAAAATTTCTTCTTTTACGCCCCTCATGAGTCGCTGAACCTTCTTCTCCTCGGATGCTTTGGGGTCAGCTCGCCGGAAGAGCCGCAACACATCTTCAACGAAGCCTGTAATGCTTTCGTTTGGCAGCTGGATCCGTCTCTTGAGCAGATGTTCAGCGCGTTCAGCTCGTTGTTGAAAAGCGAACGCCTCGGGGAGTTTGCTTTTGAAGACGTCCCAGGACGTGAGCGAAGTCTCCCGGTTCTCCAACCATGTGTTCGCGGTGCCTTTCAGGGAGAAATAGACGTTGACGAGCTTCTGGTCGTCACTCCAGTTGTTGAACTTGGCGATCCGCTCGTAGTGGTCAACCAAATCGTCCACGTGGTCGTAATACTCCCCGCTGAATGTCTTCGGCGACCGTGCAGGGGCTATCGGCGTGGCAACAGGTTGCGCCACTTGGGTACTGGTCTCCGCAGTCATCTTCTTCTTGCGTTTAGGGGATTCTAATGGACCGAATTCTGCAGGCAGACCAAGCTGTCTTCTGCTTTGTCGCTGTCCGTCTTCCAGGCCGTTGGACAAGGGATGCCCCGCACCTCCACCAGAAATGTCACGAAGCGGAATGGGTCGTCGAGTCGTCGAATAAACAGTTAACGGTTTATTAGGCTACTTGGTAGCAAAACACAAGAGTGATAGCTCTCTGGACACAACTGAGTCCAAAGAATGAATGCTCCAGCTTGGAGCGCACAAGCCTTTAAGCGTCGCGCCGAAAAGTCTAGAAACAGCACGTGCGTTTGCCAGAGAGCAGGCGATGTGTCTGGAAGCTTCTTGCTTCTTCTTCAGCATGCGCCAGGATGAGATGTACCGTTTCGTGCCTGCCCTAGGAGTTTCTCGATGATGATTCGCGGCAGTACATACATGTATGCTATAAGAAGAAAATTATTTCGTGAGACACAATACTTATCTCTTTGACGTACAGCACTTGTCTTTTTGTTTGTTTCTTCCTTCATTTCTTCTGATTATTTGCAGGCGCGGTTGTGCCAAATTGAATGTTCTTCTCGAGTACTCACATGCTGAATAGAACTGCAGCATGAGAGCAAAGCTGCGTGGGGACGGGGGCCTGCCATCCACTGCTAACTTTGTCTTGTTTGTTATGTGGAACACGTTGCAAAAAATGCAGCTGTACATCTGAAACTCCAATCACTATCATCATCATCTAAAAGGGAGCGCCTAACCACTGTCGTGAAACCAGACAGGACTCACAGGATCTATCACACTTTCCGCAGTTAGCATACTTTTCTTCACCATCAAAGTATCTCATAGGAGTCACTTTGCATCATCTGTGACTCCCATGTTACATTTTAATGTGGGAGGGCTCTCTTGCACTACATATGTATGATTTGCAAATTGCAGCTTGAGATAGTTGATTATGGCCCAGGTGTACCCTGTATGTGAAATGATACCAATTGAATCATGTCAAACGTGATGTTTAGTAGAAGATGGCTTTCTTGGTTGTGCATTCTGCGTCACAAAGATGTAACAAAATATGCTTTTGTAGAGAAGATAAGTGATACAGATCTCTATGAATAAAGATAATATACATTTTTCAAGCTCAACATTTATTTCTTGCACATATGCGTTTCAAGGTGCAATGAATGTGCAGGGAGGTCACAAAAAACATGTTTATGGTTTTGTGAACTCCCTGCAATGACAATATATATTTCAGAAATGTACAAACTGTACCTGTACATTGTCATTTGTTGCACCCAATTTTAGGTTGGAATGAGCAATGAATAGCAACTGCCCTCCTTTTATTTTCTCATACATGCTGAATTTTAAATTTTTGGTTTGCTGCCTATGTGTTCAGCGTATTACAAAATGCTTAATGCAAACAGCACTTTGTTATCTTCAAGCGTTTTTCTCCCATCTAAGGTATTCCTATCCCGAAGGAACCACCACCTCAATGCCACTTCGACACCATAAAATATTCGGTAGGTCACTCTGGCAGGCCCTGCCACTGCAAATTTCCTGAATTGAAATCCTTCAAACTGTGTCATATTTTTAAATACGCTAGTACTTTTGCAAGTAGTTGACATGTTGGAGGGCACTCCCCCTGCAGCTAAGGCAACTACGGAGAGTCCCGAGGGGCCGAAGGTAAACCTACAGCAACATGAATGTGATCAGCAGTAGATGTACACAACATCAGTAGCCAGAGAAGAGCATTCTCACGGAGGTGTTACCACTTTCTAAGTAAATTGAATAAGCTTACATCAGTGCCTATATTAACTCGCCTAACGAGCGTGATCGCGCGAAGTAATTATTTGGGCTGCTTCGGTGTGTCCATATTTGCGAGACATTACGTCGAAGACAACACTGTCATTCACTAAAAGTCTCTTTCTGCGGCGATGCTTGATATAAATCATACTAAACGCGTACGCCTACCTAAAACAACGGCTGTGATTCTACGGGACGATTTCTTGCTACCATGCGAGTAGATCTATTCCGGAACCGTTCTTTCTGGAACAACTTTTGTCAAGAACGCAGCATAGGAGATTATACATGGTTATTGTGAAACTCACATCGCTTCCTATTGAAATATTGTCTGTGAAGCGTGCTGTAGCACAAGCCCCAGCTCTGCACTGCAGTGACGGTCTAAGTTTCGGAATACAAAACATAACGGAATTAAGAATCGAACCGCAGGACACCCGTGAAACACTGTTAGGATACATCAGTGTACAGGCACCTTACAAAATTGTGTGATGAAAAACAACGATCAACGCTTGCTGCGCAATAAGTACTCACAATCTATATTGCCTCCCATTGTTTTCTATGGGCACACATAGCGCTTTAGGGCCCACCAACATGGCTGCCCGAATGCGTGCCTCTCCCCCACGAGCTCCTCCCCCATGAACGATCCAGCCTTTATACGTAGAGAACAGTGATCTGTACCGCACTTGGCAACGTGGCGACTCGGAACGAGGGTATTCTTCCGAAAAACAGTGTTTAGCCTTCTCTCCTTCCTATCAAAAGTTACCAAATTAGTAATAAAATGATGGAGTACAACTTTTGATGCGTCTTTCAATGTCTTCAAGCGGTTTATCGTTGTTGTTTTTGCCACCTCACTACTGCGAGGGTACGCTGTCGGTGCGAGAGGGAAAAGCGATTGTGTTCCTCTAACTCATTCGCTGGGCGAATATGATTCGTATGTATTGCCATTTAATTTTACCGTGTGACACGAAAGGAATGTCATTCAGTGCCATGTGACAGGGGTGTAACATGGAACTCCGGATCTCTGCAGAAGAACTCTACATTCAAAGACAGCTGCAAAGATACAGGTTCTTTGAGCGACTCTATTTAAAGGGACCGAAAAGTGAATATAAACCTATCGAAACTTTATGTTCAGCGAAAAGCTTTAACCTTCAAAAGTTCAAATATCAAAATACTCCGCTGAAATCGCTGTAGTTTTTCTGTAATCGAATTTTCCATAATTGCATGTCCAGGGATCTAGTAGGAAATCGGGCAGTCTGTCAACAATTGCATGACCCCGCGCCATCTGTCGAGGACGCATGTAATACGCGCACTTCCGGGCGCTAATCCGGCGAAAACAAAAATGGCAGTGGGCATTTGTGACCAATTTCTACGTCGAGAATGTCGAGCCTCTTGAACATGAGTGCGCTGGAATTCCACATTCGAGAACTGTCGCTCACACAGAACTGTGGTTCGTGCGCTAGCGTGCTGGAAAGTGTGTTCTTCGCAGCAGAAGATTCCTCGTCCAGAGATTAATCGGAGCCACATTCGTCCTTAGCTGTAGCTCACCGTGCCGTGAACATGGACTGCTTTGTGAAATTTCCATGTATCAGGGAGAAGCACTTGTGTAAGCCGAAACAAGCGCTGTTTTTTCGTCGTGCAGGTGTTCATGTGTGAAATGCAAACCGACTACGGATGGATGCTACGGTTTTTGCTGCCGAGATGTAGAGAATGCGTGTGAAAAGCAGACAGACAACTGCATCAGAAGTAACGAATATTTCGAAATACCGTGCCTTGACACCGAAGTACTGCAAGTGTCTTTTACATACATCCGAGAAACCGAAGAGCATGGCAACATACACGGCAGCGCCACGTGGTCTTTACCCGCTACTTGAACGGCAAACTGGCCGGAAAACCCTTATTTCTGCAGGAAATTCCGTTATACCACCTGTCGGCCATTCACAAGATGGATATGGGGTGCTACGAGAAAATACAATAGGAAGTACTCCACTGGACCTCGATCTGCGTCATGCATGCAATTAGGGATGCTTTCCCATCAGCGCGCTGACTTGTACAAATGTTGATGTCAGCATATTTTCATTTCTTGTTTGCTGCAAGTTTTTCTCATTGCTTTTTCTTTGCTGTCACAGCACATTATAATTACTAGTTTGTTCCTGGGGGGTTAAGTAACCTGTGGGCATAGATGTATTTGTAGGTTATACTCATGCCTAAATTGTATATGTGAGGAGCAACTTAGATAATTTTCATCAGTGTCATTCAGCTGAACTGTGTCGATAACCTTTTAGCATACTTCATAGTGACTACGTTTCCAAATGTCAATTAATATTTGAACCAAGATTGGGATTTAACACTTAATTATCTGTGTTTTGCTAAACGGAGTACTTGTAAATGATTCATTATCACCTCACCAACTAACATTTGTAAAGAAGGACTTGAGGGCCGACTTCAAGTATTATTAACCCTTGATGTCGGTTCAAAGTTAACCATGCACCATTGGTGTGCATAGTACTCCAAAATGCCTAAATAATTTATAGCATAAGTTCTCTGTTACTGTAATTGAGATGTACTTTTGTAAAGTACTTTTGACAGCCCTGCAAATTGAAACTGACTTCAGTGTACACTACAAATGCTACTCGTGACATTTAATTGAAATATAATATAAGAGCAGAAGCAACATTTTGTCACAACTCAAACTATATCTCTCTTTTTTAGTGTCCAGGGATTTAAGAAACAGAGTAGGACTTCCTGCCCTCTGATGTTTTGACGTACTCGATAAAGTTGTAAGACCTGCAACAAAATAAACAAGAGAAGTATAAACAGTCTCGTCTTTCCCTTTTGAATTTAACAAGCTAGTTATATTTTACCATTGGTTATTCTCTGTTGGTGAAAAGATTACAGGGACAATAATGCTGTAGATCCAAAAGTGACCTGTCATCTTGATAAAGATACGAACTTTCCTTCATGCATGCTAAGTGAGACGAAAGAAAAGTACAATGAAGGTTGTACAAAAACAACCAATCTCTGTCGACTAAAATTTTATATATGTGGATGTTACCACATCGTGTAGTTTCCATCCAAAAGTAGGACTAGGCAACGTTGTTTGGTTGTTGTTGGCATGTTGATGTGCTATACCGTTATGGCACATCAATATAGATAGAGGCAAACACAGTAGACAGCGTGATGGCTGCAAACTCTCAAGAGAAGATTTATTCAACAGAACAAGAACCTGAAAGCATGAGTAGAAAAGGCAGTGCCCGTGCAATGCATGGAGAACTACATTAATCTCTGAGAAGATAGGATCGGGAGAGCAATAAAGAAAAATGACCTTTGCGTCTGAGAGAGGGAACTCTGCAAATTTAGGACCAATATGATGTGATAACCTTGCATGGCTCACTGCAGCAGTGACACACACTGAACAATTCCAGTAGTGGGGCTTAAAAGACAATGAACTTTCACTGTTTCAATGGTCATTCAAGTGTAGAGGACGCATCTCTAGAAAATTAATTAGCGTTCCTTAGTCATAACTACACCTCTTCACACAGGAAATATTCTTCTACAATTCAAACAAGCTAGCAGTTGTCATCGGTTTCTTCTCCTCCTGTTGACGTCGTACTAATGTTCTGCACCTGTCCAAAGACTCCAATGTCACAAAGTCGGCAACACCTAACAAATCTACTGCTTCCATATCTGGACTTTGCATACCTGCTTTCAGCTATTTCTGTAATGTCAACTTGAGTGCCTGGATCACACAACACGTAGTAGTCTGGCGTCCATAGGCGCCGACTGCGGGGGGGCGCGGGGGCCCTTGCCCCCCCGGAACGTGAACTAGGGGGGGGGGGGGGCGCCGCCTCCCCCGGGAGGTCCCGCTAAGAGACTGACACCAGCCTTTGGGGCTCGGCGCGCCCGGGTCAAAAGCGCGAAGAGGCACCGACCCCAAAAATGCATCTTGCAATTTGTAAAATATGTATCCGCCCACCATATACTCATTATCACAGTAGAAGGTGAGGCGAAGAAACACAGAGGATGACACAACACATAGACTGAATTTCGCCCAAAGCAATCAGATCAATGAAACGAAGCAGTCTTAAAGGTACCAGCAGCTGCGAGGTGTAACGGTAGGATCTTCGGAACTCATATCCGTTGGGAGCGGGTTTAACTCCCGCTGCTCCATTTCATTGACCATATATTGCGCGCATTTCCGGTCAAACACCGAGGATTCAATGCATTTTGTTCCTTTTGCACTCAGTTTTCAAAGGCGTGATGCCTTCAGTTGTGCACATGTTCACTGTTTACGTTCTCTCTGTTCTTTCTTTTTCTTTTGTTTTTTTCTGTTCTTCCTTCCTCTTATTCCTATACCAGTTCTGCATACATCATAGGATCCCGCCGGAGTGTGTGATTCTTCAACTTTAGTTTTGGGTTCTTCATTTTCCTTTTTTCCTTTTTTTTGTTTGTTCTTCTTTTCTTTGCCTTTTTCTTCCCCCTTTCACTTTTTTGTTGGAATAACAAGCCGACATCCATCTGGCTTTCTTTTCCTTTCTTTTTTTTTCTTAATAAACATATCCCCCCCCCCTCCGTGCCAGAGTACTTACTTCGCGGTGCGCCCTTGCCCCCCCTGGGAAAATGAAAACTCTCCGCCTCTGCTGGCGTCACTTCAACACTGGAAGGCCCCTAAAATTAAATTTGTTGATGTTGACAATATTGAGCACGGGACAAGTAGGATAACATAAGTTAAATTGAATACGTCATCGTTATATTATAATTTATACGTGTGACGCCTGTACATACCTAAGAGATGTGTTGAACTCGTCACCTCGGTGAAGCAAAATCACTGGTTACTGAACGGCAGTTTGCTTCGGACGCCTTCGCAATTCGCCGTCTACGGCATCTTCTTCGTAGTCATCGGCAGCAAAATAAGCTCAGCACACACGACACGACTGCTGCATCTAATAGCCGAGTGTTTCGAACCACATTCGTTCTCGCGCTCTCTCCTCTTGTGGCAGAAAACGAAGATGAACGAACATGATTTTTGCATCCCCGAACACCAAAACTACACCAGGCATATGTAGGTATCCTGAATACGTGACACAGCAGCCACGAACATCTAGTTCCACTTACTATTTCGCGGGACCAACATGACCACCCACGACGTAAACAATCAACGCGATAACACAGACGGCCTTGCAGATGGCGCGGTGGATCGTAGCCCGTAGCGGCGAAGTAGCTGAATGCTTTATTAACGTAGAAACTAAGTGAGCGTCATTTTTAAAATGTCGTTTAGCTGTATGATCCTGTGCGTCAACTCTATAAAATTAGCTCTCACGTGGTAATTGACCAATCCCTGGGAGCCTTGGACCGGAAACCGCCGAAACCCAAGTTTCTCTTTTTCGCCGTTTGTTGGCAGCACCGTGCATGTTCCGGCAATGTTCAAAATATTTAAACGTAAAAAATATGCCGAATTGAGAAGTAATGCTTTCTGTGTCTTATCAAACAATGATGTTGTGCACGACAGTGGGCATAAATATGGGGGTTATTTTTCACTTTTCGGTCCCTTTACACGGACCCTTCATAACAAGGCACCGTGATTCAACTGAAATGAATTGAGACACCTCAATTAATGTGGTTCATCCCGTCATATACGCATTGTACCAGAGGACCAAGGAATTATTTTCCTATGTGCCGATGTTCGCGAGATACACACGCTTGGACAAATTTGTGCGTCAAAGTCTAACGAGAGAGGAGGGAGAACCTCACTCATTCCTATTGATTCTGACACAAATATCTGACGTAGCCGGCGGTCGGATTGCTGCTGCTGCTGAAGATGTCTCGCTCGACTTCGCAGCATAAAACAGTCGCAGTTCGATGAGTGTTAGTATTCGCAGCACAGTGTTATTTTGCACGCGTCAATTAAGCCAATTGCTGCAGCATTTGAAATGAAAGCTCGCATTCGCGGAACAGACACCCTCTGCTATGACACTTACTAAAATGCATGTGCGCGTCGTGATTGATAACTAATTTTTACACTTGTGATGAATGCTTTGCGTCATATAGCCGCATGCGTTGCGACACTGGTGGAGACCGGTTTTTGACGTGCTTGTTGCACCCTTTGCTGTAAAACTTGGAATGCAAGTGCTCGTCGATATACGTAACCATGTTTTACACTTGCTATGAGCTATCACAGCCCTACGTTCACACCCACATGCGTTTCGGCACTCGTGTACCCGGTTTTCGACGCATCTCTTGCGCTCTTTGCTGCGAAACTTGAGGGCCAACTGAGGGCCAACTTGAGGGCCACTTCGTCAGTTGGTGCATTTAGATGACCATGTGACAGTGTACGTATAAAATGTACGTATAAGACAGTGGCAGTTGCATCTATAGGTGTTTGGCAGGCTCAAAGATGGAGCAGATTATTTCCCGTCTTGCTGCGGTTAAAAGCGTAGTACGCGTTACAACAAGGCATTCAGACTGAGATAACACTTTCTGCTTTAACTTTATGGCTACTCACGCTTTTAAAATATGTGAGCGCTGGTAATGCAGACGAGCGCGCCCGCATTCACATTGCAATATACAGGCTGCACGAAAGCTTTCGTTGACGATGACCCGAATTACCCGACGCGAGACACTTGATGACAAACCACCAAAATTGAGGAAATGATATTAAAAAGAGAATGTGGACTGAATAATTTCCAAACCGACTAAATAGGTAGACATGAAAATCCACCTTCTTCATGTTGTCGTAGAAGGAGTAGCACAGCTGCACAGTGCCGCAGAATGAAGGTATTATCTGCGAGGAGAGTAGGATTAAACCTATGTTGATTTCATAGCCAGATCTGCTCACATCCAAACAATGTTGTTTCATGTTGAGAAGCTGCAAATGATTGGGTTAAGGCCAGGGCTGGGTGGTAATACTATTCCTGTGAAACTTTGGAGTGCTTCTAATATACTAATAATACTCATTTTATTAATATGTTTTTATCTATATTATAATGCCCAAATTGACGTATCACATGTATTATAATACTCTAAAAGGTGTAATACCCCCTGAGAAGTCTCGCCTACCGGGTGTCACCAGAGCAATTTATCTCTGATTTTCTGGCGTTCCAGAAACCTTTGGTCAGAAACAATGACCAGCTATGGGCTGACCCCAAATTCCCCCAAAGAGAATGACCTCAGGCCCAGAGGTTACTGGGGGCCCTCATGCATTCCTTCTAGGTCAGCGTCCCTAAGGATTAGTCATCCTATTTACGAGGCTTTTATCATCTACAGCAGTGCGTGTGGTGCACTCAGTGTGCCTCTGGTGTGTATCCTTTCAGTCGTGTCGGTAGTCGCACGAGTTTGAACGGGAGACTGAGAGCAAAGTGTCAATTGGGCTCGAATTTCATCAGCGCGTCTAGACACTCCATATGAAATTTGAAACAAAGTCTGAAGGGCAGAAACAATAAGTCATCATCCTTTTACTTAGCTGGTGAATAGTACAAGCACGGCATCGTAAATTTCGGCCGTTTTCCGTCGTTGATGTATTATTATGCACCAGCTATGATTTACTGCATGAGCATCATTCCCAGCTTAATCAAGCTTAATATTCAGGCTATTTTAGCTAAGCCTATGGTAATATCCCACCCTGGATGCACCCTTCTGCTCATCCGGGGTATCAAGAAAGTGTAAAGCAAACAGTCGCGCATTACAGGACTGTCCCCTCGAGAAAATGCCGCTGTTAAAATGTAAATGCATCCAATAAACTATGATTCAAGAAGATAATGAGCGCCTCAAGTGGGCCGCAAATTGTGCATATGTATTACTGCCTTTTGTTTCGTGATAATCAGCGATTAACAGTTGAGTATCTAGGGTAATGTATTACAAGTATTACTGCTGTAATATACAGTAGTATTAGTATTATGTATTTCTAGTAGAATACTGATTTCTGGCAACCATTGTGTGTCTGTTTTATAATACAACATATGAGTATTACTTCCCAACCCTATTTAAGGGTACCATAAAGAAGTGGCGGTACAATCTCCGAAAATGTACTTCTACATTAGGCTGAGCCATCATGCTTTTCCCGGCCCAATTTTCGTCCCCATTACACACGTAGATTTAAAAAAATGAAAACTACAGGCAACACTGTTTCGATAAAGTTAGCAACTGCACATCGCTCGCCGAGTATACGGTGACAAAACTACGGATGCCTGCGGAGAACACTGGGTCTGACGCAATGACATGTGCACTATGGTGAGCTCACCATACTAAAACAAGATAATTCGGCTACGTAGTCAGCAGCTAATCAGTCGGGAATATACATCACTGCTGCTTTAAGAGTTATTATTTAGTAAGTTTAGTTAGGAGCTCTTTCCTACTAGTTGTGGCCTGGAGCCATTTCACCGCAATTTTGCTAGCGTATTTAAAGGTATTACCTGTGTCACATGTACAACCTGTTGGGCCCAGTTTACAAGCTGCTCAACTAGACGTAGACTGTGAGGTACAATTGTTATATAGGCTATCCCTAAATAACACCACGTACTTGTTTGTGAAGCAATGTTCTGATGCTGTAAGAGAAATTACCGTACTATCCCCAATGAAGTCGACCCCGGAAGCCGGATAACCCCCGTGTGGCGAGCCGCCATGTGGAAGCTTGGGGACGCAGACAGTACTATCACTGTCATCACGGAATTGCGCATGAAAGTGAGACCCCGAGAGGAGGGACAGAAAGGGACACGCGGAGAACGTCTCAAACACGCCTAAGTACTTTATTACCACGACGTCATAGTGCCACTCCGGACTCTGAAAACAGCGCTTATTTTATTTAGTCCATCAAAAGAAGGTGCCTCTAGGATTCTATACACGATATTTCAATCCTGTTTACGAAGGCTGTGCATTTCCGCCAATTTTGGAGATCTGCTGAGCCTCCACGGGTTTCGATGACGCAAGGAGCGAGTGACGTAATCGTAAGCCCACAAATTGCAATGATGTCATGTTTTGGAGAGGGTACTCGTCTCCTAGCACGGACGTCCGGGAAGGTCGCGTGGTGAATAAGTCATGTGACGCTGATCGAAAAAGGGGGAAATGGGAGAGACGGCTTTGATCTGCTTGTGTTTTCTCCAAGGTCAGAGTGGTCGGTTGGGAATGTCACGTGGGGCTCCGCTAACGGAGTGCAAAAAGTGAGCCCCATAGGAAGACGCGAAGGGCAACAACGTTGCCAGATGAGAGCCTGGCGCTCCCTCGGAGCATAACATGACGTCACAGTTCACAGAAATAAAAATTAATTTACTCTAGCTTTCGCGTTAAGTAGAGGCAAAATAGTTTTCAGGAATGTAAAGTGAGACTAGACGATTTCAGTAACATAACTTTGGTATGATTCTTCCGTGTTCCGTGTTAGCGCCGCGAAGTAACTGTGGCTATGAGCGGCGTACAGGTGTGGACAGATGGAGAGAGGACAGCAGGAAGGAGTAGGGGACAGGGGGGTTAGTATGCGTCCTGGGCAGACTTCAGGGGGAACTGTGCCGATATTCATCTGGATACGTCTTCGGAAAACCCAGGGAAAACGTCAGACAGCACAACCGGTGACAGGATGCGAACCCGTGTCGCCTCCCAGTCTCGGCGTCGAAAGTGATCACCCTAACCACTATGACACGGGAGTTGGTTTGGTATGATTCTGAAGACACGAGATTTAGTCAGTAGGGGCACTTTAAAACACTCAGAGACAGAAAAAAAGAAAGGGGGTGACAAATAGAAAGTGACCAGCTGTTGCAATAAACTATGTCGTTGTGTTTGAGACGGCTTGTGTGGCCTTTCTTGTCCCTCGTTCCTAGGTTGCCCCTGCTATGTTGAATACTTATCGCAAACTTGCTCGCTACCTAGCCATCATTTCACTGGAATGCCTCATATTCTTATTAATTACTTTTACTGTACTCGTGCACTTCTGGAACGAAAACTCGCTTAGCTACTGTGTTTCTCCAGAGCATATAAAATACACCGGCAATCTGGAAGATCTTCCATGCGAAACATAATATTCACACTTGTTTAACCATTTCCAGCGACTTCACTATGAGAACGTGTTTGATGCTACGACACATCTCGTTTGGTGATATAATAATGAAAGTGTAGAGCTTTCCGACAATCATTAACTGTGGAACCAACATAACTCAAGAAACAAAACGACAGTGTCGTCATCAATATTAATTGTCAATAAAGAGAAGCGTGAATTAAAAAATGAGGGTTCTTCGTATACAGAAGATATTCTATTTCACCATACCACAAACAGTTTCTTTAAAAGATGTCACCATTGTCAATATGTGGCAACTACTTCTAAAAATATATTTTATTGGCGATTTATTAATTTTCGCGAACCGCTCGTACAGCCGCTTGCGAAGTTATTCACGTGTATTTAATTTGGGGATGCAATGGCAGTTTCCTTTCGCGGGGTTAACGCCAAGGTGTGTTAGACGTTCGACCGCCACGTGTTCTCCAGATTTTTGCAGATCCAAACCAACTTGATCGAACCAGCGCTGTTCTCGAGGTTTTTCCTGTCGATCTCAAAACTGCTTGCTCCATGACATGTCTGTAACCCCAGCATCGTCTTTCTGAGCGGTGAGAATGGTGGACCAGAAAGATCGATGAGGTCACCAGGTAACAATAAACGACTAGAGGAAAGTTCTGTGTACACTCGGTGAGCCTCAAGCCAAACAAAGGTCAGTTGTAGCAGAGCATCTCGTTCAGAGGGAAATCTTTGTCACCTGATACATACGTACGCCAGTCACAATGACTGCTATTTGCACCACGTCCGGACGAACCCACGACGATTTCATTGCTCCGCTATTTCAAACCCATACAATAGCGGTCAAGTGACAAGTGACGCCTTGAATTTATGTCAGAACTTAAGTGACTGAATGTATCCGGTGAATGAATCACGGCAACGCGTAGACTATGCCTCTTTATTCATGAGCTCAATTTTTACCCCGATTTTTTTTTTTTTTGCGGTCGCGAAATTCGCGGAAATTAATGCATCGCGAATAAAAATACGTTTACAGTATGCAACAACATATTGTCTACGTCACATACAGCAGCAATTAAAACACATAATGAAAAGTTTTATCGTTCATGTTAAACAAGGAGCACACTCCGTCCAACTTCTCCGACTTTTACGCTACGCAATTTTATCGTTATTGCCACTGTTACGCTTAACGCAGTATTACCTCCTTCGTCTTTGGCAGCAATGAGGTAAGATAAGGTAAGGTAATTGGATTGGATTTGCAGCGAGGGGGTTATGTCGAAATTGACGTTGTTTATAGTAAGAGGAGTGATATTGTCGATTTTAGATTTGTGTGTGTGTTCTTGTCCTTTTTTTTCCCTTTACTTGTATACGTATGTGTACCTTACATATGTTTGGTGTTGAATTATGTGGGTGTCGATGCCCTTTATGGGCTTGTATTGTGTCCATTTTTTATTTCTTATTGCTTGCGGGCCTTTGCAGTGCTTCATTTTGCGTTAATTGCGTTCTAGGTGTATGTTTTTTTTTCTTTGTGTATATTGCGTTCTACTGGTATATCATATAATGTAATTTATTGTCCTGATAATAGCGTTGATTTTGTGTACCTTTGCTCTTTGTTTACATCCTTACGTTTACGTCTTTTGATCAATCTGTGTCATTGGTAGGACTAGTTTTTCATTTCGTCGATAGTCTTGTGGTCAACGTATGTACGTATACTGCTTCAGGGAGTTAGGGCCTGTGTCAAGTTTCCTGGACTATTTATCCCGGTTGCATTTCACACAAGTGATAAATATACATTATTCATATGATTGGTGAACCACGGCACCCCGTGTTCCATTCCGGTAAAATACCCAGTTTTTGATTCACACACCTGCGCTTTCCACAGGTTTCGCCTGTGGAAATACCACACCTGGGTTTGCCAATCCAGACCAGTATGGCCACCCTGAATAGAAAGGTGGGGTTAGGAAAGAGAGTCGCTAAATAGGCTTCGCTTCAGAGTATCGACAATGAGTTCCAAGGGAAAGCAGGAGCGCCATCTTGTTTCCGCAGCACACCAGTGTCATCCCCAGTTGAGGAACAAAGACGGCCAACACAATGCCCGCTGTGGGCTAGGGAAGCGTGTATGATTAAGAGAGAAACTGATGTTCTGAGGCTGGAACAACATAGAAGGGACAGATAATCCAGGTAATAATAATTAATAATTAATAATAATAATTTAATAATAAGACAGGTAATCCAGAATTGATGTGGGTTCGATCCTACAGCTGGCTAACCTTTTCAGTGACTTTCATCTTTCATCGTGTGTGATTGTTCTGCGATAATTCATGTATTGTCCACCAGAGCGTCCCGACGATGTCAAGGTGAGCTCAAGGCCGTCAACCTTGACGAGCTGCTTGCATGAGAACGGAACATTTCACCCACGCATAAGAGCTGGAATCGTGCGCGTGCGCGTAGGTAGCGTGGCACGGACACAAGATGGCGCATGCTCGCTCTTGGAACTTCAGTGTCGATACTCTGAAGCGAAGCATATTTGGCGACTCTAGGAAGCAGTACAGCTCTATTGATTGCCATCCTGTATCAATAGTTGCACTAGGTATTGAACACCCGCAAGACATGTGTATTTGTCTTGCTAGTTGCCACTTTATGCTTCAGATGAAACCTGGGTCTGATGGATCACAGTTATCTGTTGTCTCAATGTGAACGAGTTGAGTGTAGAACAGTACTGGGTCCGTGTCTACATGAGCCTTATCCCCATCATGGTATTCTATGAACACGCTTCTCTATGTCCTTTAACTACTATAGTATTCCGTTCCCAGGCAGTTGATGACTTTACTTACCCTGGATATTATTCGAGTGTCAATGTTGTGCTTTATTAATATCTTCCGTGCGCACGTTGTCAATAATTTCGACGCTAGGGCAGCACTGCGTGTAGCGATCACCACACCTGTACAAAGTGAACAAACGTTGAACTGTAAAAAAAAAAACTACGTCGCGCAACTTTTTATGCTCCGTTGAGATAATCCTAACAGCGGGGCAGCATTCCAAGTATACAGTTTTTGAGACCTTATTACGCGGCCTGGTGGGACGTCATGCGGAAGAGAGCACGACACAACTGGTAGACTAATTAACTAAGATTAACTCATAAAGTTCATGAAAATGCGAGACAGCAAAATTTTTGGCATCTATCCTCTTCAGAAAAAAAAGGAAAAAACGGAATCGGGCACGTAATCCGCAACATGAATCGCCAAACCTTGGTATGCAAATCAGACGAAACGCGAACTACGCACTTTTCGAGAGCAGAAACGACAACGCTTCGGCTTACGTGGGTCAGAAAGCGGTATACCTAGCCAACCAGTCAGCGTTTACTCCGACCAAGTCGATCGCTACAAAACACATGATCCTCCGGCGAGAACGCGCTCGCCCACTTTTTGCGCTCGACATGTGCGTAGTTCTGAGCTCCAACCTTGAACTCGCACTTCGCACACAGGAAATCATTTTACACCTTTATTCGCTCAAAACAGGTGCATTCTTATAAAAAAAAACACCATTTTATATCCTGAAAACTGTAGCAAATGGTGTAACAAGAGCATTATTACTAAAGGTGCAGTATCGACATACACAACATTTTAACCCATGTCCATGTTTTTTTTAATTCCATGCTAGCACCGCGAAGCAACCCATGTCGGCATAAAGTGAGGAGTTGCAAGAGGTGTTTACGTCCTATACACCTTTTTTTTACACCCCATTTGAACTGGGGATATGGTGTTGAAAATGGTGTTTTAATTCGCGCAAGAGAAATTCTGCTGGCTTTACAACACCGCTCAGCAGTTAATGACATGATAAACGATAACTTGAGTTAAAAACACTGTATTTGACTGGAAGGGATGTCGGAAATTTAGATGGTATCTTAGACCCGTTGCAGGCGCACGTGTAAATTGCAAAGACCAATTCCCGTCACGATTATAGACGTGTTTCGCGCCGTACTACGCTTAACGAACATGCCCAACAAATTGTATTTCAGTATACGTATAATCTATCCAGCACGCCGATATAGGCCACCGCTTGTCCCATCCTACAGTTGGCAATACGAGGTCGCTAACTCTACATATAGCTCTCCTGCTTGATGACAATACGCGAGGGTGCCCGGGCTTATTGCTGGCATCGCCTGGAGATCGCGGCATCGAAACGGCGCTCATTGCACGAGCACGGGCGGCGTTACGATACTGCGATCCAGGCGATGCCAGCAATCCGCCGAAACTTCAGCCCCTGATCAACTTTGCCAATAACTGCACAGGAACTCACTGTTCACACTTGCACTGTATTATACAGGATACACAGGCAGGCAACACAGTGCATGAATAACCGCATTTCTTTTTCGTGTGGCGGTTGCCACAAAACTGAAATGCGAGCCTGCAGCTGCTGCAGGAGCTACGCGATATGATTGTGGTATTCTCTACGGAACACCCTTTCTTAAAATGGCGTTTTCAATGAATTACGCCCCTAATAAAACTGTTCCCTTCAAAGCACCTCTTGTAGTAGTGCTTCCTATAAAATATCCTTAAGTAAAGGGTGTATTAAAAAACACCGTCACTGTGGTATGAAAAAGGAGTAAGTTATAGGACAAGCAATTTACCCAAAAAAGGTGTAAAATGTGTGCAAGAGTTATCATTACTCTTGAAGTTCAGGAGCGCTCCGAACGTCACCAATCAGCACTTCAAAACCGCTTTTGTAGGACGCGGCGTCAAATAAGCTTCGCGATTGGCCTTTGTGCGGGAGCTCGTGACGAATCACTGGCCAAGTGATGCATTTAACGCACGTTACGCAACGCACACACCTTTTTGTATTGCCAACTGTAGGACGGGACCTTTTTTACAGAAGCAAGCGCCACCTGTGGCACTCGAGGACTCAAGGAAACTTAGAGCGCCTTGAAGTGACAGTCCGGTCGAAAACATGGGTCTGGGAAACACCGTCTCATGATTCTAATACTCCTCACAACCACCGTGCAAAATACTTCAGAAGAAATTGTATCGCGCAATTTTTAATCGATTTCTTTCTATGCCACAGTTGGCCCTGAGTAAACGCCGCATGGAGCTCTCGAGTGACGTGCATAAGAGCAAAGCCGCGCGAGTCTGGCGCATGTCTGTTTGCGGGATAGTTGGTTGTTGCGTGCTAGCATTTGCCAATCATGATGCTTTGGGTAGCAATCACACGTTATGCAGAGTAAGATGCAAAGTGGCGTCAATGTAAACACAGGTATCACGACGCAGCCTACGGTTCAGTACACTCAGAGAGAGAGAGAAAAAAAAAAAAGAACACCTCTCTGCATTCCCAGCAACGGCGCAGTGCTGGGCCCCACTGTGTCCGTTGGGAACGTCATGCTCACGTGACGGATGACGTACATAGAGGATCCTTGTGGCAAGGAGTATGTGATGGAGAAAAACAAAACTGGACGTCTTCAGAGGAGTATTTTGTATTCTCAGTCTCGAAAACTATGCCGTTTTGTGAGCTGAAACTTTCCACACAGCATGTAACCATCCGTGGCAGTTGGAAAAAATCAACTTCCGGTTTTCCCAGACTGTTCCTTTAAAGTATTACTACAGGCTAGAGGCGGAGATAGAAGACGAACAAGAAGATTCCCCGTGTGCGCAGTGGCAGTGTCGGCCGCAGTAAACCATAACCAAAGATTACGACTGCGCGGTGCCCCTCAAAGCTCCCACGCTGCTTGGTGGCAGGCGCGTCTTTGTAAAATCGTCTCACTGCACCTCAAACCTTTGGAATTTACTTCTCAAAGTACGTGCTCGTTTCAGCACTTTGTGAGCAAGAGGATCTGTTCAAATAATGGTCGCCTTCAATTCTGCTGCCTCGCATTTTTGCAGAAACAAAAATATGAGTACAATGTTAATTAACGAATCTGAGACAATTAGTGGTCCAGTATTTACATGCTTATACCCACATGGCATCAGCCTGTCCTCGTGACCTGCCTGCAAAATTGGCACTAGTGCTGCTATCACATGCAGTTATCAAGACTCACCAGGTTTCCGCCCACAGGCATCGAATGCCACAGAGTAGCACACCAGAGTGTTAAGCATGAGGAGTGTTAACGCGAGGTACGCCATCTTCGCATTGTTTCCGCTTATTGGGGAAAAAATGCGTTGACCCGCTCGGTATAGTCACCTGTCCGCATCGTTAGCACACCTGTCGCAATATTTGCTACACTTCCGACCTCGAATGTGAAGTCTTCTATGTGCAGCATGATGTTTCCCGCGGAACAGATGAGGAGTGTGCAAGCGAGCTGGTAGGCGTTCGATGAAGGCAACATTTCCTCGAGTTTCAGAAAAATACAGAGAACAGACACAACACGTACGAGACTCAAACCAGCAGCAGCAGCGACTTCTGCCCATAGGTTTGTGAGCCCCCTTTCGGCCGCTTCTTGGTTGACACTTCTTGCTAGAGAGCCACCGATATCGAGAATTCTAAGCTCCCTCCTACATGCTTATTCGTCCATAACCTATTGAAAAGGATCTCATACGCTACACTCTTAAAAAAAGGGTGTACTTTGGGAGTAGAAAAGGGGTAACGGCTACCTGTTACTCCCTTCTGCTTGTTACTACTCCCCTGTCAGAATTTAGGGCCTTCCGGTACTCCCTTTAGCAGACGGGGAGTTGATGAAACCCAGATTGAGGTTGCTCGGAGCAGCCTTGCGCACGCGCAGTAGTTGTACCTGACGCCCGGACACTAGCGAGTCGCGGGGCACGTGTTGTGCTACAATGCTTCTTGGTGTTGCTCTCTTCAACTTGTACTTCGGCCTTCCTGCTGCTAATGCATGTTTATATGCAAACTTAAGAACTGCGTGATGTTCTGCAAATGTTTCAAAAGGTGAGTTCACCCATATTTTTAGCTTGTCGCGCACGCTGCCACAGCTCATACAGCTACAGTTTACGGAACACGGCACTAGTGTATTTCTTCATCAGAGTGGAAGAGGTCAAGTAAGAAACGGGTGACCGGATATTCTGTCCATTTCCCTGTATGTCTGTCCGCTGCCATTTGCTGCTAGGCTGTGGCTCTAATGAAGCAATGAAACACACCGGTGTTCCGTACACTTTTGTCCCAAGCTGTAGCACAACTTCATAGCTGGTTTGAAAGGCGCGTCTGTTAAAACCGTTACAATAATTATGTGTTCGTTTTGTTAAGTTTTGTCATTCTGTTTTTAGACAGGGGTAAGTGACCTCTGGTTTTGTAACAGCACATGTAGGTACCTTGCAGTAGTGTATAGCATTTCACACGCTTCTTATTATAATCTTGCATTGTGTCCAATGTATTTTATGTGATGATCCCGACATTACAGGACATAATCACATACTGTGCTGACAGTTGCAGATTTATTCATAGGGGAAGATGACATTGTTTACCTCCAAACCACAGTGAGTCTACGAAAAAGGCCTAGTGGGTGTCATAGCCTCCCGGAAGGAATCACCTTTTGCTGTCTTAGCTACACACGTTCTGCTCGCGCAGGTGAGTTTTCAAAGTTGCAAGTGTAATTCATAATATCCTTTTTGATGTACAAATAGTGATAGTATCGTAGCCTTTCACGTAGAGGCCTGCGAGTTCAGTGCATTATCTATAAGTATGTAGTATCATGATTCTAGTATTTACAGGATTGCTCTTAACATATGCATTGACAAGGACGAAGGAATAACCATCCCGCAAGACTCAGAGCTGCAACTCCATTGTACAGCAATATGTGCCAGGGTCTGCGAAATATTAATATTTTACTTTATTTATTATTTCGTGGTAGCGCCCCGGAGCCCCTGATCAACTTTGCCAATAACTGCACAGGAACTCACTGTTCACACTTGCACTGTATTATACAGGATACACAGGCAGGCAACACAGTGCAGAATAACCGCATTTCTTTTTCGTGTGGCGGTTACCACAAAACTGAAATGCGAGCCTGCAGCTGCTGCAGGAGCTACGCGATATGATTGTGGTATTCTCTACGGAACACCCTTTCTTAAAATGGCGTTTTCAATGAATTACGCCCCTAATAAAACTGTTGTCTTCAAAGCACCTCTTGTAGTAGTGCTTCCTATAAAATATCCTTTAGTAAAGGGTGTATTAAAAAACACCGTCACTGTGGTGTGAAAAAGGTGTCAGTTATAGGACAAGCAATTTACCCAAAAAAGGTGTAAAATGTGTGCAAGAGTTATCATTACTCTTGAAGTTCAGAAGCACTCCGAACGTCACCAATCAGCACTTCAAAACCGCTTTTGTAGGACGCGACGTCAAATAAGCTTCGCGATTGGCCTTTGTGCGGGAGCTCGTGACGAATCACTGGCCAAGTGATGCATTTAACGCACGTTACGCAACGCACACACCTTTTTGTATTGCCAACTGTAGGACGGGACCTTTTTTTACAGAAGCAAGCGCCACCTGTGGCACTCGAGGACTCAAGGAAACTTAGAGCGCCTTGAAGTGACAGTCCGGTCGAAAACATGGGTCTGGGAAACACCGTCTCATGATTCTAATACTCCTCACAACCACCGTGCAAAATACTTCAAAAGAAATTGTATCGCGCAATTTATAATCGAGTTCTTTCTATGCCACAGTTGGCCCTGAGTAAAGGCCGCATGGAGCTCTCGCGTGACGTGCATAAGAGCAAAGCCGCGCGAGTCTGGCGCATGTCTGTTTGCGGGATAGTTGGTTGTTGCGTGCTAGCATTTGCCAATCATGATGCTTTGAGTAGCAATCACACGTTATGCAGAGTAAGATGCAAAGTGGCGTCAATGTAAACACAGGTATCACGACGCAGCCTACGGTTCAGTACACTCAGAGAGAAAAAAAAAATAAAGAACACCTCTCTGCATTCCCAGCAACGGCGCAGTGCTGGGCCCTACTGTGTCCGTTGGGAACGTCATGTTCACGTGACGGATGACGTACATAGAGGATCCTTGTGGCAAGGAGTATGTGATGGAGAAAAACAAAACTGGACGTCTTCAGAGGAGTATTTTGTATTCTCAGTCTCGAAAACTATGCCGTTTTGTGAGCTGAAACTTTCCACACAGCATGTAAGCATCCGTGGCAGTTGGAAAAAATCAACTTCCGGTTTTCCCAGACTGTTCCTTTAAAGTATTACTACAGGCTAGAGGCGGAGATAGAAGACGAACAAGAAGATTCCCCGTGTGCGCAGTGGCAGTGTCAGCCGCAGTAAACCATGACCAAAGATTACGACTGCACGGTGCCCCTCAAAGCTCCCACGGTGCTTGGTGGCAGGCGCGTCTTTGTAAAATCGTCTCACTGCACCTCAAACCTTTGGAATTTACTTCTCAAAGTACGTGCTCGTTTCAGCACTTTGTGAGCAAGAGGATCTGTTCAAATAATGGTCGCCTTCAATTCTGCTGCCTCGCATTTTTGCAGAAACAAAAATATGAGTACAATGTTAATTAACGAATCTGAGGCAATTAGTGGTCCAGTATTTACATGCTTATACCCACATGGCATCAGCCTGTCCTCGTGACCTGCCTGCAAAATTGGCACTAGTGCTGCTATCACATGCAGTTATCAAGACTCACCAGGTTTCCGCCCACAGGCATCGAATGCCACAGAGTAGCACACCAGAGTGTTAAGCATGAGCATCGTACTCCAAAACGCGAGGTACGTCATCTTCGCATTGTTTCCGCTTATTGGGGAAAAAATGCGTTGACCCGCTCGGTATAGTCACCTGTCCGCATCGTTAGCACAGCTGTCGCAATATTTGCTACACTTCCGACCTCGAATGTGAAGACTTATATGTGCAGCATGATGTTTCCTGCGGAACAGATGAGGAGTGTGCAAGCGAGCTGGTAGGCGTTCGACGAAGGCAACATTTCCTCGAGTTTCAGAAAAATACAGAGAACAGACACAACACGTACGAGACTCAAACCAGCAATGAGGGTTTACTTTAAGCAGAGTCAAGGGGTGCAGAAAGGGCAGGGTTGAACACTTCAGTGGAATATAGGAGGTCGACCCAGCAAGAGGGAATTACGATGGAATGCTGACTGCTGGCATTTAGCTTAGTCGCCATGGCCGACATCTCTAAAAGCATTCGGGGATAATTACTTTTTTTTTTACAAAAGATTACAGAGGACGTATCTTCAAAGCCTGGGGAATAGTCAGTGCAAGTTTTCACGTGGCTAGGCAATTCAGAAGAAGGAGCCGCATTTTTTTGCGTTGTTGTCACGCTCACGAAGGCGAGTGTTGACACATCGGCGCGATTGACCAATGTAGGAGGATCAGCACCTTAATGGTATAGCGTAGATGATAGATTATTTGCAGTGTCTGTATTTTTGATAATTTTTAGTAGTGCCGTGATTGCTCGCAGGACAACTGAAGCCTGTCAGTTGGGACTGTTTGTGTTTTATGGAGTAAGAAACGTTCCGGTTTAAGTTGGACAGGAGTGTTCCATAGTGATAGGGAATGCAGTGGAAAAAGGCAAGGCGACGGTCCGGATCTTACGCTGTCTAGGGCTTTCTACGTATTTCGCAATTGGTATACGCCTTGCAAGTGAGTTTCTGCGCACAAGAGGAGAGGGAGAGAGTGGAGTGACGCGCGCCAATTGCACCAAGTGCGTGCAGCGAAAAAGGTAAACAAGCTGGATCGGTCGCTTTCACGTTGTCAGTTTCTCCTGTTTTACGTCATTTTAAAGCGAAAAAAAAAAGGTAAATACGTGTTCTGGAGTATGTGTTGCGATAAATACCTGTTACGGACACTTTGATGGAATATCTGTCTTTCGTGTTCGAAAAGACAAACGGGAACGTCGGCGATGCGAGAAGGCAATCAACCGTCGCTACTGGCAAGCTACTGATACCAGAGTTGTTTGTAGTCGTTACTTTGACGCCGCAGTTCCGACGCACCATCTTCAGAACTTTTAAAAGTAACACGTTAATTTCTGTCTACTTTGAAGTCATATTTCAGCGCCGGAGTTCTATACTCTCTGATAGGGTCTGGATAGTTTACCCGCATATCATTCAGGACCTTACATCGGCTCCTGCGTGCCCCCAAACCCAAGGCACTGTACGCTACCACTTCCCAAGAGGGACGCGGATGTCCCGAATATCTCGGTCGCTAAACCATCATGTACATAACGCTTTCGGTGAAAAAAGGGAATCTTTCGCTGAACCTCCGGGTTACGCACAGAGCTGTATCTTCGAAGTAACTTGGAAAATGCATAGAAGTAGAGAAAAAAAGTTCGGTAACAAAATTTTACGAAATATACTTCAATACACTACTCAGGTTACTGTACAAGTCTAGCGGTATGCTACTTTTCGGGCGGTGTATCTACTGTGGCAGCACGTCAGTCTTTGACACGTCCTTGATGGCAGCATACAGCAATGTAGCGTGCTATATGACTATATTCCCCATTTCCGTTTGGGCATTCACACACAACACACTGCATGACAGCGTAACACTCACGCTGTATGAATGATCTCTGAATGAAGCACGTGCATTCGAACTAATACAGACGTCCAGGTATTCAAACTTAAGCACGTTTCCTACGTTCAACTTTTTTTTTTCACGTTTATTGGCACAGCCAAGATCATCACGAAAAAAAACGACACTTCTTATGTCGATATCAGAGTCGTATTCGCTGTTCTACCGCTCCGCTTCGGCCGGACGCTGCTTCCTTTACCTTTTTGGAGCGAGCACATGTCCACTCCAGCAAATGAAAGCCGTTCTTGAAACGTCACTTTTGCGTCATGCGCGGTGACCCCGCGCGCTTACAGAGCGTATATGGGAAAGGCGATCTAATATTGCTTCGGAGGAGTAACCCGCGTCCTTTAGGCGAGTTATTTGCTGATTTACCGCATGGTTGATCATATGGAAACAGGAATTTGTTGCTCAACAGTTTTACAGATACAGTATTATATTTCAGTCAATCAATTATTCTTATGTATAATCCAACATAAAACCAGTGCTAAGCCCTCTGATTGGATGACTGTAGCCCCGCCCCATTATGCTAATTCGCAGGCTTGGCTCCGCCACTTGAAGATGATTTCTCCATTCTAAGCCATGTGATCAGTGTGTGTTGTGGTCGCGCCTCTGCCCCTTTCACCAGCTCCGGTCACATTACACCTATTGGTCCAAGCCTACATGAATGGCTTTGCACCATCACACTGAGCGGTTCATTCTAAGGCTACTTATTCCTGATTGGCTCATCCTCGCCACATTTTCTAGACTTGTAGATCCTCCTGATAGGTCAACCGTAGCTCAGCCCCTGATTGCTCCGTTCTAAGGTAGTTTAATGCCCATTCACGCTGATTCCTCCTGTCTAAGCCTACTGAACACTGATTGGCTAGCCCTCACCTGTATTTATCACTCATACGCGCCTGGCGTTTCTAAGGCACTCCGACATAGACATGGCCTCACCAAATGGTACACAGGTCACTCAGCTGTGGCTTCAGATTGACGCACACAGGAGAAATTCATTTCAAACTATATTCAGTACGGAGATGGTCACTTCCGGTCAGCCCCCTGACTAACGTAATGGCTCCAGAGAAATTGATTTCACCCTTTATTCAGTACATTTTTTAGACAACCACTCGCATTCAAGCCAACTGCTTATTGGTCCAGCTAGAGAGCCTCTCATTGGTCACTTTCTATTATCGCCCTCCCAACCGCTCATTTTCCATCTTTTTGCTAGAACGCCACTCATTGGTGACTTCTGCCCATAGGTTTGTGAGCCCCCTTTCGGCCGCTTCTTGGTTGACACTTCTTGCTACAGAGCCACCGATATCGAGAATTCTAAGCTCCCTCCTACATGCTTATTCGTCCATAACCTATTGAAAAGGATCTCATACGTTACACTCTTAAAAAAAGGGTGTACTTTGGGAGTAGAAAAGGGGTAACGGCTAACTGTTACTCCCTTCTGCTTGTTACTACTCCCCTGTCAGAATTTAGGGCCTCCCTTTAGCAGACGGGGAGTTGATGAAACCCGGATTGAGGTTGCTCGGAGCAGCCTTGCGCACGCGCAGTAGTTGTATCCGACGCCCGGACACTAGCGAGTCGCGGGGCACGTGTTGTGCTACAATGCTTCTTGGTGTTGCTCTCTTCAACTTGTACTTCGGCCTTCCTGCTGCTAATGCATGTTTATATGCAAACTCAAGAACTGCGTGATGTTCTGCAAATGTTTCAAAAGGTGAGTTCACCCATATTTTTAGCTTGTCGCGCACGCTGCCACAGCTCATACAGCTACAGTTTACGGAACACGGCACTAGTGTATTTCTTCATCAGAGTGGAAGAGGTCAAGTAAGAAACGGGTGACCGGATATTCTGTCCATTTCCCTGTATGTCTGTCCGCTGCCATTTGCTGCTAGGCTGTGGCTCTAATGAAGCAATGAAACACACCGCTGTTCCGTACACTTTTGTCCAAAGCTGTAGCACAACTTCGTAGCTGGTTTGAAAGGCGCGTCTGCTAAAACCGTTACAATAATTATGTGTTCGTTTTGTTAAGTTTTGTCATTCTGTTTTTAAACAGGGGTAAGTGACCTCTGGTTTTGTAACAGCACATGTAGGTACCTTGCAGTAGTATATAGCATTTCAGACGCTTCTTATTATAATCTTGCATTGTGTCCAATGTATTTTATGTGATGATCCCGACATTACAGGACATAATCACATACTGTGCTGACAGTTGCAGATTTATTCATAGGGGAAGATGACATTGTTTACCTCCAAACCACAGTGAGTCTACGAAAAAGGCCTAGTGGGTGTCATAGCCTCCCGGAAGGAATCACCTTTTGCTGTCTTGGCTACACACGTTCTGCTCGCGCAGGTGAGTTTTCAAAGTTGCAAGTGTAATTCATAATATCCTTTTTAATGTACTCATAGTGATAGTATCGTAGCCTTTCACGTAGAGGCGTGCGAGTTCAGTGCATTATCTATAAGTATGTAGTATCATGATTCTAGTATTTACAGGATTGCTCTTAACATATGCATTGACAAGGACGAAGGAATAACCATCCCGCAAGACTCAGAGCTGCAACTCCATTGTACAGCAATATGTGCCAGGGTCTGCCAAATATTAATATTTTACTTTGTTTATTATTTCGTGGTAGCGCCCCGGAGCAACTGTGGCTGTATGCTCTGTGCTAAGAGCAACTCAATAGTAAAGAGTAAATTTGAGAGTAACTCTGAGCATTGCTTGTCAAACTTTGGCACACACGCACAAAAGAGAGAAAAAATATCACTGGTCAACAGAAAAGCATGTCTAGAGGACAGAGACCAGTGTCTTCATGACGGTCGGACACGCCTGGGCTTTACTTTGTGATGAAGTTTGTTTCATTTCTTGAAACGTATTATAGGTTGCCATCCGCATTGATCTTCTACTTCCTGTCTGACTACAATGCTAAGTACTTAGTGTGTTAAGCTCAAAGGCCTTGAGAACATTCACACTGTCTTTTCTGTGCATTACAGATTCGCAATGAGTACAAATAAATCATAAATGTGGATGCTAATGCACCAATACCGAAATTTATCAAAGTGTCTGGACACAAGACTTTAAATATGGCATACAAAGGAGATCTTGCAGAGCAGAAGTAAACTGGCTGAACATGGACAGACTCGAAGAGGAACAGGACAGGCAGGACACCTTCATATAGGACTCATGAGTGCTTGACACACGTAAGTGTTAGTTGTCGGATCAGTTAACAGACTTTATTTCATAGTTCCAAAAGTTCTTTCAGTCAAAAATATTGGAGTAATTTGACATAAATATCATATTTCACCAGTAACGGCGGAACTTTATAGGTACTGCTAATAATATCCTCCCAAATTGATTATCTTAATTCCAACACTTTCATCACTGTGCTTAACATGGTTCCTGAAGGAAAAAGTATCGTATCAATATTTGTATGTATTTTTGTATGGATATCTGTATTCTATGAATATCGGAGCTCAAGTGTTCGATTATTTACTGCTATTGTTCTTGTAAATAATTTATGTGAGGAATGAAATTTATAAATTTGATTAAACACATCAAATGGAAGTTACCACCAGCAAGCTTACCAGAGTAAGCCAATTTCCATTTTGGAAATTTGCTTTCTTTTCTTACGAGCATGTGTCTTTCATGTTGCTTATTCGATTGCGATGCAGTGATTTTTTTTAATATCTCGACTGAGTTGGAATAGTTTGTAATCCAGTACTTTTAGCTTCCAGACTATTTACTGTGAGTGTTCTGAAGTGGCTGCCAGCGCTTGTGAAGGAGAATTGGCTCTTTTGGTTCATGGAACTAGTATGAATCTGTGATGGAATTGATCACATCGCGTGTCATGGTCTATTATATCTTTTAGTTTTATCCCCTTGCACTGATAGCCTAGCCTAATCCTTACTGACATACACATGTTGTTGTGAAAAATATATTCTTCCTACCCTCTGCACTGCAAACACAATTGCTTGTCATGCAAAAAACTTGATGGCTTGTAGTCCGAGAAAAAGCCATGGGTGAGAAATCTTCCCTTTTAGATCATGAGTCGCTCAGTAAAAACTATTGTGCTTCATCTGTTACCAATTTCATGTTCTCCTGCATGCATTGCAAGAGTATGGTATAACTGACAAACACTATTGAAGAAGTGCAGCATAGTTTGAGACAAGCTTATGATTTTTGTTGTCTTTAGTGTCTATTGTACAATTTGTGTACCATCTAAATAAACAAAGGTATCACTTATTCAGTATGTCGATTGTTCCATTTGCGTATGTCTTGACTGACTTCCCCACTTCGTACATGCAGGCCTTTCCATAATCAATCTTCCATTCTGCACTGCATGTACTGCCATGTGAAGGGCTGTCCCAACGCACTGCAAATCCCCCTCAAGGTGCAGTGATACTGACTTCGTGGGAGTTACTATGCTCCTTTTTAGGAGTTGTGATACTCTTTTCATGAGTGTTACTATACTCCTCTCAAGGTGTACAGGCAGCCCTAGTAAGGGAGTGAGGAGACTCCCTAACGAGAGTATTCGTACACCCTATGGGGGAGTGCTGGTACCCCCGTTAGGATGGAGAGTAACGGTACACCCCTAAGGGAGTAGTATATGTGGCAAGGGTGTACTCCCAAAAAAGGAGTTATAGTACACCTTTTTTTTTAAGAGTGTACAGCACTGAGAGATCCTCTCAGGCTGAGGGAACCCCTCAGAATAACAGGGTCTCTCTGGGCCTCTCAGAAGCTAGTGCCTTGATGCATCATCGGAACATCAATGTCCAATCTCGGCTTCTACACTGCAGCTGTCGTCACAACGGTAGGATCACACAGTAGCAGGACACACCAGAGATAGAGACGGACAAGTGTACGTCACAAAACTTGATATATATATTGACTTATTTCGTTGGTACAGATATAATACAGGTATGCACGCTGCTATCAAATTACATAGCTGTTATTTCAAGTGGCTTGCAGCATTGTGAATATTTAATATGAGTTGAAGAGTCCCCCAAAAGAAACAACATGAAACGGTAAATAGCAGCAACATAAACTAGATTCAACGCTCACATGTCTATGAAAACGCACATTCATCATCAACAAATGCAGTCGAATTGCACAAAGTGTAAGCTCAATGGAAACAAACTCGCAATGTCCGAATAACGAACAACGACGACGAAAATTCTCGGTGGTACACTTGGGGACGCACGATGCAGCATCCAGTTTGCGTAATCTAACTTCGGTGCCATTGGGTTCTCACCACCAACTTGAGACAAATTCCTTAGACTACGCTGCCTGACACTTCGTACGAGCTCCGTCTGCAAGACATACAATTTCAAAGCGGCAGTTTAAGTCAGTGTGCCGACATCGAAATATATAACATGCCGTTTGTGTCAAACTCTAAGAAAAGAAGGAGTACTTTTACTCCTTTTGGGGACTAAATGCGTTGCCACAAAAAATAATCCCTTTCGGGAGTAAATGCATGGGAGTAAATGAATGTCACAGGGTCGAGGCTGCATTTCACGCGCTGTTGTAAGAGAACCAGGTACATAATTCGTGTGCATGCATGAAAATACTTTGAAGCAAACTGTCAATCGTGATATATCGAGTTATATAAAATTTTGCGTCATACATAGGGCACAAGATGCGCCGTTTCTTACTCTGTGTGGCTGGAAAATTGCTAATTGCTACGTTGGCTGAGTTATACAGCCTTATGCCATCAAATTGATCAAGGGCACATATTTATGTAGACTGTTGCATTCAGGAGACCATTCGCGAAGTTCAGTGTCAATTTGCAGTCCTGGGGAGTAAATGTCGGGACTAAATGGGACGTTAGGGGACTAAAATGGAGAGTAATTGCAGGGGAGTAGAAGCTGCAATTACTCCCCGTTTTACTCCTTTTTCTTTCTTAGAGTGATATCAGCACTCATAATGCATGCTACGAACAGGGGTGAAAGCATAGTGGGAACAGGAATTCCTCTCACTCACGAAAGCATATCTGACACATCGCTTACAGAGTTCGAAAGCAGCTAAAATATCGAAGATAAAACGCGAATTACTTGAGGTCCGCAGCCGGTGTCCTCAAACTTCGACGTGTCAAAAGAGACTGACTGATCCGCTGGTGACTTGCGGAAACGCTTCCACTTATGTGCAGTACAATATTGTATGGATTGCAAGAACAATATCTTCAAGGAGGAGCGGCAATTCAAGGTTCGCACGGCACGTGTACCTTGGAGAAATAATTCACAAACGTGTGACATGTGCTAACTATGTTGCAACCCGGGCGAGGTAGCATGTCCCGCGGCGTGGAAAACATGTATAGAATCTTGCTCTGGGAGTAGCAAAAAAAGCTGTGGGAAAGGTCCTCTCAAACCCCTCACGGCTACCTGGATGGTTCTGCAACACCCACCAGATTTTCTCTAAAGGTCCCAAAAAGCTCTAAAAGGCCCGCATAGGCCGGTAGACTCCAACTGATCATTGGTCCATAATTCTAGCTATAGAGCCACTTATCGGTCACTTCCAATACGTAGTTCGGTAGCGATAGTTCGGTAGCAATAGGAGGCAGCTTAGATGGATTTTTAAGCTCCTTCCCAAACACTTATTGGCTCATATTTGTAGCTAGAGAGCTGCTTCAAATAATCTCTAGATTTCTAAGCTCTCTCATAGGCCGGTAGACTCAAACTGCTATAGGTCCATGCTTCTAACTGCTAGCCACATATATTGGTCACTTCCGATAAGTAGTTGGGAAGGAGCTTATCAATCTAGAGATGTCTAGATATTTAAGCTGCCTCCCAACTGCCATTTACAACCCCCAAATCTTGCGGGACATCCACTCATTGGTAACCTCCACTCATCTTTGGATTTTTAAGCTTATCCCAACCACTTATTGGTTCATATTTGTAGCTAGAGAGCTGCTTCAAATAATCTCTAGATTTCTAAGCTCCCTCATAGGCCGGTAGACTCAAACTGCTATAGGTCCATGCTTCTAACTGCTAGCCAAATATATTTCTCACTTCCAATAAGTAGTTCGGAGGGAGCTTATAAATCTAGAGATGTCTAGATATCTAAGCTGCCTCCCAACTACTATTTACAATCCCCAAATCTTGCTGGACATCCACTCATTGGTCACTTCCACTCATCTTTCGATTTTTAAGCTCCTTCCCAACCACTTATTGGTTCATATTTGTAGCTAGAGAGCTGCTTCCACTAATCTCTAGATTTCTAAGCTCCCTCATAGGCCGGTAGACTCAAACTGCTATAGATCCATGCTTCTAACTGCTAGCCACATATATTGGTCACTTCCGATAAGTAGTTGGGAAGGAGCTTATCAATCTAGAGATGTCTAGATATTTAAGCTGCCTCCCAACTGCCATTTACAATCCCCAAATCTTGCTGGACATCCACTCATTGGTAACCTCCACTCATCTTTGGATTTTTAAGCTTATCCCAACCACTTATTGGTTCATATTTGTAGCTAGAGAGCTGCTTCAAATAATCTCTAGATATCTAAGCTCCCTCATAGGCCGGTAGACTCAAACTGCTATAGGTCCATGCTTCTAACTGCTAGCCAAATATATTTCTCACTTCCAATAAGTAGTTCGGAGGGAGCTTATAAATCTAGAGATGTCTAGATATCTAAGCTGCCTCCCAACTACTATTTACAATCCCCAAATCTTGCTGGACATCCACTCATTGGTCACTTCCACTCATCTTTCGATTTTTAAGCTCTTTCCCAACCACTTATTGGTTCATATTTGTAGCTAGAGAGCTGCTTCCACTAATCTCTAGATTTCTAAGCTCCCTCATAGGCCGGTAGACTCAAACTGCTATAGATCCATGCTTCTAACTGCTAGCCACATATATTGGTCACTTCCGATAAGTAATTGGGAAGGAGCTTATCAATCTAGAGATGTCTAGATATTTAAGCTGCCTCCCAACTGCCATTTACAATCCCCAAATCTTGCTGGACATCCACTCATTGGTAACCTCCACTCATCTTTGGATTTTTAACCTCATCCCAACCACTTATTGGTTCATATTTGTAGCTAGAGAGCTGCTTCAAATAATCTCTAGATATCTAAGCTCCCTCATAGGCCGGTAGACTCAAACTGCTATAGGTCCATGCTTCTAACTGCTAGCCACATATATTGGCCACTTCCGATAAGTAGTTGGGAAGGAGCTTATCAATCTAGAGATGTCTAGATATTTAAGCTGCCTCCTAACTGCCATTTACAATCCCCAAATCTTGCTGGACATTCACTCATTGGTAACCTCCACTCATCTTTGGATTTTTAAGCTTATCCCAACCACTTATTGGTTCATATTTGTAGCTAGAGAGCTGCTTCAAATAATCTCTAGATTTCTAAGCTCCCTCATAGGCCGGTAGACTCAAACTGCTATAGGTCCATGCTTCTAACTGCTAGCCACATATATTGGTCACTTCCGATAAGTAGTTGGGAAGGAGCTTATCAATCTAGAGATGTCTAGATATTTAAGCTGCCTCCCAACTGCCATTTACAGTCCCCAAATCTTGCTGGACGTCCACTCATTGGTCACTTCCACTCATCTTTGGATTTTTAAGCTCCTTCCCAACCACTTATTGGTTCATATTTGGAGCTAGAGAGCTGCTTCCACTAATCTCTAGATTTCTAAGCTCCCTCATAGGCCGGTAGACTCAAACTTCTATAGATCCATGCTTCTAACTGCTAGCCACATATATTGGTCACTTCCGATAATTAGTTGGGAAGGAGCTTATCAATCTAGAGATGTCTAGATATTTAAGCTGCCTCCCAACTGCCATTTACAATCCCCAAATCTTGCTGGACATCCACTCATTGGTAACCTCCACTCATCTTTGGATTTTTAAGCTTATCCCAACCACTTATTGGTTCATATTTGTAGCTAGAGAGCTGCTTCAAATAATCTCTAGATATCTAAGCTCCCTCATAGGCCGGTAGACTCAAACTGCTATAGGTCCATGCTTCTAACTGCTAGCCACATATATTGGTCACTTCCGATAAGTAGTTGGGAAGGAGCTTATCAATCTAGAGATGTCTAGATATTTAAGCTGCCTCCCAACTGCCATTTACAATCCCCAAATCTTGCTGGACATCCACTCATTGGTAACCTCCACTCATCTTTGGATTTTTAAGCTTATCCCAACCACTTATTGGTTCATATTTGTAGCTAGAGAGCTGCTTCAAATAATCTCTAGATTTCTAAGCTCCCTCATAGGCCGGTAGACTCAAACTGCTATAGGTCCATGCTTCTAACTGCTAGCCAAATATATTTCTCACTTCCAATAAGTAGTTGGGAAGGAGCTTATCAATCTAGATATGTCTAGATATTTAAGCTGCCTCCCAACTGCCATTTACAATCCCCAAATCTTGCTGGACATCCACTCGTTGGTAACCTCCACTCATCTTTGGATTTTTAACCTCATCCCAACCACTTATTGGTTCATATTTGTAGCTAGAGAGCTGCTTCAAATAATCTCTAGATTTCTAAGCTCCCTCATAGGCCGGTAGACTCAAACTGCTATAGGTCCATGCTTCTAACTGCTAGCCACATATATTGGTCACTTCCGATAAGTAGTTGGGAAGGAGCTTATCAATCTAGATATGTCTAGATATTTAAGCTGCCTCCCAACTGCCATTTACAATCCCCAAATCTTGCTGGACATCCACTCATTGGTAACCTCCACTCATCTTTGGATTTTTAACCTCATCCCAACCACTTATTGGTTCATATTTGTAGCTAGAGAGCTGCTTCAAATAATCTCTAGATTTCTAAGCTCCCTCATAGGCCGGTAGACTCAAACTGCTATAGATCCATGCTTCTAACTGCTAGCCACATATATTGGTCACTTCCGATAAGTAGTTGGGAAGGAGCTTATCAATCTAGATATGTCTAGATATTTAAGCTGCCTCCCAACTGCCATTTACAATCCCCAAATCTTGCTGGACATCCACTCATTGGTAACCTCCACTCATCTTTGGATTTTTAAGCTTATCCCAACCACTTATTGGTTCATATTTGTAGCTAGAGAGCTGCTTCAAATAATCTCTAGATTTCTAAGCTCCCTCATAGGCCGGTAGACTCAAACTGCTATAGGTCCATGCTTCTAACTGTTAGCCAAATATATTTCTCACTTCCGATAAGTAGTTCGGAGGGAGCTTATAAATCTAGAGATGTCTAGATATCTAAGCTGCCTACCAACTACTATTTACAATCCCCAAATCTTGCTGGACATCCACTCATTGGTAACCTCCACTCATCTTTGGATTTTTAACCTCATCCCAACCACTTATTGGTTCATATTTGTAGCTAGAGAGCTGCTTCAAATAATCTCTAGATTTCTAAGCTCCCTCATAGGCCGGTAGACTCAAACTGCTATAGGTCATGCTTCTAACTGATAGCCAAATATATTTCTCACTTCCGATAAGTAGTTCGGAGAGAGCTTATAAATCTAGAGATGTCTAGATATCTAAGCTGCCTCCCAACTACTATTTACAATCCCCAAATCTTGCTGGACATCCACTCATTGGTCACTTCCACTCATCTTTGGATTTTTAAGCTCCTTCCCAACCACTTATTGGTTCATATTTGTAGCTAGAGAGCTGCTTCCACTAATCTCTAGATTTCTAAGCTCCCTCATAGGCCGATAAACTCAAACTGCTATAGGTCCATGCTTCTAACTGCTAGCCAGATATTTTGGTTACTTCCAATAAGTAGTTCGAAGGGAGCTTATAAACCTAGAGATGTCTATATATTTTAGCTGCCTCCTAACTACTATTTACAATCCCCAAATCTTGCTGGACATCCACTCATTGGTCACTTCCACTCATCTTTGGAATTTTAAGCTCCTTCCCAAACACGTATTGGTTCATATTTGTAGCTCGAGAGCTGCTTCCACTAATCTCTAGATTTCTAAGCTCCCGGGAAAAACATAACCACATAACCACTAAACAACTATCCCGTTATCTTTCGGAACGCTTACCAATTCTTGCCTCTTGTCCCGTTTCGTCCCCGTGTTCGTGAACCTCCCATTCCTGTAACCGGTCTGGAGCCAAGATCCCTTCGTTCACATAATCCTCTCCACACTCAGGCTGTAGAAGCCCGTACGGACCCTTTCTTCCCTCTGGGCTAGTGACCCACAATTCGCATGAACCTTTAACACGTCACACCTAACCGTTTAAATACCATGGCAATGATGAGGACGGTGCCCAGAAGAAGAACAGTCTCTGTTTGAAATATCGGCGGCTCCTGTCCTGAGGCAACCAAAAGCACCATATTCACTGGAACTTTCCACACGATGTACAAAACGGGTAAGATTGATCTTAGTGCTATTTAATTTCTTAGTCATGAGGCTCTCGAACTATGAATAACTTGTTGCTCTACTTTGCAACGAACGTAACCGATGCCTGTTTGCGTAGCACCATACCGCGGAAAAATGAAAAATTTTGGAAGCCTTTATGTAATTCAAGAATTAGAGGAAATCTTCAGTGTCCTATAAAGTTATATTGAACACTCACATAAAACACACACACACACACACACAAAACACAAAAACTTGCCCCGAAAAGTGGATATAGCCCCCTATATATAGGCCCCTACACAGCGCAAAGAGGAAAAATCCAAATTCTAACTTGATCTTTAAGCGCACTGTGAATTTTTTGCCGTCCTCACGCGCAGCGCAATCATGCGGTGTTACCATGTTCCGGGTGTGGCAAAATCGACCATTGTAAACAGATTTTCATCTCCTGCCTTCACATGAAAACTAATTGCTATCACTTGATTACGTTTTAACTGTTTGCTTTCATAACAGTGTTAAAATAGCGTGGTGTAGATTGTGGAGCAACCAGATGTGATCGCATTTTTCACCGGACGTGAGGTAGAGGTACGATGCCACGGAGGGAATAGTGCAGTAATCGAGATGTGTTCACACGCGGTGTATAAACGGGAAGAAATAAATATTGCCGGTTGCGAAATCCTCGATCTCAAAATCACGTTCTCGAAACAAGGAATATCGACGATAATGATTGTTACTTCTTAAGATGGTATACCGCTTTTAAATACAAGACTCAGTGCACTTAATGATGCGACTTTGCGCAAGCAGTCCCTCGGGAGTTAATGCGATTAGAACCCCTCCATGGTCTCAGCAGGTCGAACCGAAGAACATCGACATTGGTCAGCAGCGCCAGTCCTGCTGTTTCGACAAGGGCCACAAAATGTACTAGCAATTAGCCTTGAGTGTGTGCGTAAGACACTGAACAACAACACTTTCATCGGTGCGATTCGGCCGCCCGAAATTATGCGACCGTAGGGAAGGAAACGCTTTAAAGAAACCTGGGAGTGACCGCGGCCCTCTCGACATACTCTGTAAAGTAAATATGGTTTTGTGGCCACGTGAACAAATATACGTCTTAAAAACATGCCAACCGGTCTGTTCTTTACGAGCTCCTATCATTTGCTATTGGCGTGTGACGTGCGGTGAAAAATGCGAGCACATCTAGCTTGCTTCACAATCTACATTCAGCGATTCTAGCAGTGTCATGAACGCAAAAGTTCGGAACGGCTTCAATTCATAGCAAATAGTCATAATCAGGAGACAGAAGCTGAAAGTCCGTTTAGAAAATTCGATTTTGCCACACGCGGAACAAGATGCACCAGCTTGATTACGCTCAGCGTATATAGGACCGGCGAAAAACTCACAGTGCGCCTACCGGTCAAGTCTGAATTTTGATTTTTCTTTTGCATGTGGCATAAGGCTCTATCTACGCCGTATCAAATATTCGAGCAAAGTGTTTGGTGGCGTTTCTTAGCCAAAGGCTTCCGAAATTCTGCATTGTTTGGAGGTATGGTGCTGATCAAAGAGTACGTTCTACAAAGCCTACGTTCCTCATGGAGTACCGCAACACATCATACGCCGTTCGAAAGCTCCATGAATCGAGCAATTAAATGCTATGAAGCACAATCTTTTACCCTAGTCAGACGGCAAACCGAAGTCCGTTAGCGGAAAGACCGTTACTTCGCCTGTATTCCAACCATAATTTCGAATGACATCGTTCTCTGCCCTGACTTGTTGAAAATGGGAGGCGTACACCTTTTTTGTTACAATTATGCAGTTCATAATTGCCGCAAAAAGGGCGTACGCCTCCCGTTTTCAACAAATCAGGGCAGAGAACGATGTCATTCGAAATGGTGGTTGAACTACAGGCGAAGTAACGGCCTTTCCGCTAAGGGACTTAGGTTTGCCGTCTGACTAGGGTATTATTCGTTCTGAACATTGTCTGGCAAGTTGCGTTGAATATAGTACTTTTTGGCGCTGTGAGCCAACTTTTATATATTTTTTTTTCAGGCAAATCAAAACCGAGACGGCACTGTCAACACAGGAGCCTCTTGTGTTTCAGGTGGTCTAAACCCAGAGGAAGTACATGTATAATGCAACAAGAAATAGCCTTGGAGGTCACGCTCAAACGCGCACGCGACAACATCGTCTTCTGAGTGGCAGTTTTTCCGTCCGCTCCTATTTGGCAAATCTTCTAGCACAGAGAATTCCGAAATTGTTAATTTGTTCTAACTCACAAATGGCTTCAACATACGCATTTCCTTTTCCCGTTCATTCGAAACGTGAAACTTACCGGCTTGTTCGATTTGAGATGGAACTCTAATGTGCACTCGACGTTTTTGCATGGCTCTGTTGTTTTGTGCAAAATGTGCAACATATTAAAAATGTTAGCGCTCCGACCGAGTAATGAAAAATCTTCCAAAGTGTTGTTTTACGCACATGACAACATTGTGTAACGTGGATTTCCGATCGATAGCTGAAGGATGCTAGACACTTCAAGACATAATCTGAGTTACATATGTTTCTAAAGTAGTTTGGTCTGCGAAAAGTCCCCAATAGACTATAGTAATGTGCCCCTAATGTATTTGGATATTTCTGATGTGCACGTGCAATGCGATTAATAATGCTACTGCTCTGAACGTGCAATGCAAAAGCTTCCAAGTTTGAGTTCTATGCACGCATTACAACATTGTACAACATGAATTTCTGGTCTATATCTGAACATTGCTAGACACCACAAGCCATCATGCGAGCTGCATATGTTCCTAACAGAGTCGGTCAGCTAAAAGTACACATATATTATTGTGGCGCTAATATATCTGTATGAATGAGCCATGATATTAATAATGTTACTGCTCCCAACGTTTGGTGCAAATCTTCCAAATCGGGGTTTGGCACGCATTACCACATTTTAGAACGTGGATTCCCGGTTAGTGTCCCACGCTGATTCCGTGCCACTACATCCAACGTGCCATTACATCCAACGCGTCGTTACATCCAAAAAACGAGCCGTTACGTCCAACATGCTGTTACATCCATTGTGCCGTTACATCCAACGAGACGTCACATCCATTTTGGCCACTACATCCACGGGTCATTACATCCAACGAGCCAGTACATCCAACATGTCATCAGATCCATCGGTCCAGTACGTCCAACGAGCCATTACATCAACGGACACAGAACACTCGCTCAATGTTCTCGTCGGTGTTCTGTGCTTGTTACGCAGCGCCTTCCATCGACCATCACAAACGCGGTTCATTCCAACATCGCTGTTCTGTACTTTTTTGTCGCACCTACGTCAGTGGCCAGCAAGTGTTGAGGTCGTTAATTCCTTAATTGTTTTCAAACTTAGGAGGAGAGCCTATAGGTGAGTGCGGTGCCCATGCGAATGTCGCTGTTCTGCACTTTTTTGCGAATGATCTCCTTCACCTTTGAGATAGCGTCCTGTGTGTGAATCACGTTGTGTGAATACCAGATAGTGTTGGGAAGCTGCACAAACCTAGTCACCTGAATCCGGGAAAAACCCACGGGTTGACCCAGAAACGGGTTATTGTTGCTGCCTGGACGATTCGACGGATAATTCGAGAACAAATCGAGAAGAATTCCTCCGGTTCAGAGTTTCCATCCCGGGCAGCGAAATGATTGTCTCGTTTGGAGATAGACCTGTTGTCCGGAGATAGTAAATGATTGTCTTGTGCGATACGAGGAGAGTGTCACCCTGTGGTGTTTGCGCTCACCAGGCGACATGACACAGCCGCCCATGAATAAACCCATGATGTAATTCGTGACACACTCCTACGGCGTTTCAGCCACTTGGGAACACTACAAAGCTCAGGTCACTGGATGTTTCACGTCGAAGTTGCAGCTATAAATGCAGCAGTGACAGTGTTCAGCGCTGTACGTGTGAATCAGCCGATAAAAATAAATGGCTGCGCCTTTCATTATGCGAAGGTGATAAATGGAAAGCGGGACGAGCTTTGCTTGAGAACCGTCTGCAGGACAATGAAGAAGTACGAGAGTGGTTCAAGGTGGTAAGGCACCTGCCCTTCCTCCCCGAACATTTCCGTCTCTCGTTCAGCGAGATTTTCATTTCCAATCCACCTCAGCAAGAATCACCTCTTCTGAGCGCTCTGCTGCAGCCCTTCATATCCTACTTCCGCAATTTTGGCTGATATACATTCCCGTCCGTGACGTATAGGACCACTTTAGCAACTCCGGAGCACGCACCACGAATGTGTTTGAGGGTTGGCACAATGAACTCGATGACCAACTCCCGAACTAGCACCCAAATCTCGCGGAACTGCTTGCATTTTTCCAGAAGGTGCAGCACGTTGCAAAGTACCAGCTGCGGCTCTTGCTGTGCGACCCTGCAGCACTGCTGGAGCTACAAACGCCACGAATCCGCGAGAGGAACGCCCGATATGCCGAAGAGATGAAACTATTTCGCCGCTATTTTTTGTGTGCCCCCGTTCAATATGAAGACGTCGCAACGTACCTGAAGCGCGTGGTAGACGTTGGGATTTTGCCATGCACATAATGTTATAGTCCGCGAATGAAGAGCTGTTTGTAACTGATGTACCAGTAAAATATAGTATGCCGCGTTGTTCAAGAAACCGTGATCTTTTGCTGTTAAGTCACTGCTATACCTTTTGTAATGGTACCGTTGCGCAACTATATAGCGAGAGCAGCACACAGATAAGATCATTAAAGACACGTTCATGCTTAATTCATTTAGTTATGTATTTTATTTTCAATGTCTGCCACATGTTTCAGCCACACGTTGTGGACGTGAGGCTGACAGGTTAAGTTAGCGCTTGAGCAGAGCTCCCGTCGTGACGGGTAATCTTATGCTTGTAGAAGCTGCATTGTATGGGCGTGTTTCTTTTCTTTTTTGAGACTGTCTGCGGTTAGGTTGTACTGGTTCACGTTTCAAGTTCGTTCGGGAAAGAATGGGGTGGAAATGAACGCCGCAATTTGATAAGTTTTGGCATCGAATTTGGATGCAGATGTCCGCGCGTCCCATGCCAGCGAGACCGGGAGAAAAGAAAGGATAGGCGGAACTAATACTATTGGTCAGCTACAGTGACGCATTATTGTTGGATATTCATGCACTATGCAATGTGGTTGAACGTACATCGCCACTGACCAGCAACCGGGGGAGGGGGGAAGGGCTGTTTATTGAAAAAGAATCGGGAAAAGGTTAGTCAGGCATGGGCCGGCTTGGTATTCCTTCCATAAAAAGAAAACAAAAAGAAAGAAATAAAAGAAACACACACACAGCAATCGCCTGCGGGTTGTAGTCGTCTTGAACACAGGCGGGTCACCGGTTCACTCCTGCTATTCCTAATCCGGGCTTCTACTCCCGTTGACCTTCTTACCTCCCATCGCCCCCATGACGACCCAGATTTTTTGGCCGTTACGTCCAGCGCGTCGTTACATCCATACCGTGCTATTACATCCAACGAGCCGTTACATCCATTGTGCCATTACGTCCACCGATAGATGTCACGACACGATGGATGTAACAGCTCGTTGGATGTAATGGCCCCGTACCTTCCACGCTGTTAGAGTGCAGTGCACAGTTCACCTTGAAGTGAGCAACCATTTCTGGGCGATGGCGTCTGTGTGATATACCTGTTGCCTCTTAGACTTAAGCTTTGGAGGAGCATGTCAACAGCACCTGGGATTCTATGACTTTGTGACATTGACTATGTACTCTACGCAATGAGGTACCAATGAGGTACCAAGCGGAGGCAGAGTGTCCTTGTGTTTAGTTATTTTAACCCATGGTCACCATACTTGCAGTCCGTTAACATGACAGTTGGCGTAGTGCAGCTGGGTTAGCGCCATATAAACTACCTTTTTCAGATACTTTTCAAAATGAAGAGGCACTTCATTTCTACATTTTTAATGTACATCTTCTACTTCGTCGATGTTGTCCTGAGAAGCTGCTTTTACTTATACCCTGCACGTGACGTGGAATAGCGCACATCATACGACGTACCACTTCCTCTGTGAGCCTTGAGTGAGCCCTGGTAGAAGATACAAAGGCACTTCCTATTTGAAAGGATATATCTACGACTCAGAATGAGTAAGCGAACTTGAAACTATGGTCTGGAAAAACTAATATCTAAGTTTTAGATTCGGAGGCCTAGTCGGTTCGAAATATCTTCCACACATTCCAGTGCTACAGTCTCATATGTCAGTGTCTGTGAGTGACGCGAGATAGCGTATTGCAATCATGTTCGTAAAAGAAGCGGTGTATGCTAATTCGCTAGTCAGGTGCTTGTTAAGACTAAGGCGGTTTGTACTCGGCATGTGCGTTGCTGGCTTTTACAAATCGAAGGACGGAATACAGAACGCAAAATATAATAAGTGTAAGAAAGCGTCTTTGAAAACGTTTTTCTATCGATCTGTAGCGTAACCTGTGGAGCGGTACATTCCATGTACGCAGACGACCCAACCTGTGCTTCCTTTAAGGCCGGCCCGCATGGTTCGTGTTTCTTTGAATATCTCGCTACGTAAAACTCTGCATTGCGACGCACCGTTAAAAAAAATACTCCTGTGAAAAGGAATGGGGCGCGAATCCAAATCACGCTGTTTGACTTGACGTGTGGTGATTGGTTGGGAAGCCCGTGAACTGACTGTTGCGTGAACTATCAAACCTTCCCTGATGCAGTGAATCACGGGCAGCTACGCCATACAAAATTTCGCGCTTGGTGTTAAAACCTTGATTTTACGCAAGAAAGACGTACCGTGCGGGTCGGACTTTGGCAAAGCTGTCTCTCGCCTGCTGCTACAGAGATTGCCTGCTACGCCTAACGTAGATGCAGGACGCGGTCCTGGCAAAGGTACAGCAGTTGATGCTCGTGCAAAGTGGTCCGCTAACGAGTTCACTGGGACAAATTAAAGTAACCATCTGAGCGGGTATGTAACACGTTTTATTGCTTGAAAGGAGAAGCGTTATTTCGCGGAAACCAAACAAAATCCAATTGCAAAAACCGATTTCGCGTCTGAATTGTATTGGACCGCTGAAATCAAAAACATTTATTAGTAGCAATAGGCGAGCAAAAAAGAGCAAATTAACAGCAATTCAGTGGCAAGATTAAACGATAGAAAATTAATTAAATAAGAATGGGCGCACGCACACCGCGCTCCCATTGCTGAAATGACAAAATGCTAGTTTACGCGATATGCTCATTTTGGAGAATTGTGCTCACTTAAACTGCGTATCCATTGGCGAGGCGAGTTGAGGCGAGTTAAGATAACCACCAGCGACAAGGCTGAATGTGCTGTCTCAAGTTTTCCGAAGTCTTTCAGGACGAATGTGAGCACAGTCCCCCTGAAGCCGACACAGGATACATACTAATCCCCATCCTTCCTGCTGTCCCCTGTCCATCTGCCCACATCTGTACGACGCTCATAGCCACCGTTGCTTCGCGGCGCAAACCGGGAAGAAATACAAAATTAAATAAGTTAGGATTACCGTTTTGAGTTTTTCACGGATCGCAGATTCTGTTCACGTAGAGCATGCGGCCATTGCTGAGATTATGTAAGACTACTTTTTCCGTTTTGCACATTTTGGAGACTGTTCAATTACACTCCGCATCCATTGCCGGGGCGAGATAAGGCTACTGTTTTTGCGTTTTTCACCTTGATCGCTCGTTCATTGCTGTGGTTGCATAAGCACATTAAGCTTGTTATGAATTAAGCTTATTCAATACGCACATTTTTGCACATTATGGAGATTGCGTTTACGGACGTTGGGCATTCTTTATTGATGTCAGATCAGGCTGTTTGCGTTTACCGCACCTTGGATATCAGAGTTCTAGCGCATCGCTCGCTGTCCTTTACGTACGCAAAGAAGATAGCGTTCGATTCACTCTGTCTCACTACTTTGTTGAGATAGACTGCGTATGCATAGTTCAAGTTTGATAAGGCTACTTACTGCGTCTTGCATGTTTTTGAGAGCGTGTTCCGTGTTCACGTACAGGTTGTGCTTCAATTGCCGTGGCCGGATCAGGCTGCTTTTTCTGTTGTGTATCCACTGTAGATTATGTTCGCCCAGATATGGATCACTCTCCGAGCTTGGACGAAAGTAATTTTTATAACATTTTGAAACCCCGCGCTTTCGTTTGCCGGTCGCTTATTTACTGCAAAGAGGGCGATGTATTCCTTGCAGAATTATCCTTCGGTTCCTGCGTCGAAGCTCGTCTGCTTCCTTCTAAAATATGGTGAACTTCGTTGAAGAACATAGCGCTACACTTCATAAGAGGTTAAATTCGCAGGCTCAATAATTCGCGAATTTCTGAGGAGCCTGGACCATGCAATCATTCACAGAACATTAAATTCACGATGCCGAGGTGCGTCGGCCCTGCATTTGGCGTCTTAGAGGCCCTACACCTTGAACTTCTAGGAAGAAGTTATCAAGGGGTTCCACAACTGAGTAGATAACCCGTTGCATTTGTCTTCATTTTGAGCCATTCCGATTGAGACCGCTGGGATTAGGGGTGCTTACTCGGCTGGTATCTGGGTCATCGCCGAATTGCCCCGTCTCCAGTCATTCTTGTAACCGCCTCGACTAGGTACGATTAAGACTCGATAAGTGATGCGGCAACTTTTACCCAACAAACAACAGACGTCCTGACGACGTCTGTAGGATATCCCATCTTGGACAATGGGATATCCCTGGGAGCAGCCTGAATATCCCATAGATATCTATGCGACATACAGGAGACCAGGATATGGGCACTGTTTGGACGTCGCAGGTATATCCCTGCGATGTCACCTCGGGATATTGGGACAAATGTGGGACGTTTTTGAACTGTTGTTCTGAATGTTAAAATTCAATATAATGTGCACTTATTTTACTTGATGCATCAGAAGTGACGACGCCACGGTTTTATAAAGGGAAAGTAGCCTACATACTTACAAAACATATGCATATGCTAATTAATGAATGTAAACATGTTAAAGGTGCTCTCACCCCAAAAATAAGAGCAGTCGTCCAATGTGCAACACAATTACAACGGAGAAGACCTGAACACATAGTGAGGCAAGGCAATGAAAAAAAAAAAAAAAACGCGAACGTAAGTTACCCAAGCGCGTTGATCAAATTTCTTCCATGTTTCGTTCGCGCATTTTTCTGTCATTGGTTCGTATATTTCGCGGAACTTTAAATACGCGAGGAAAAGAGCGCTCGCGAATTTTGCGAAAATACCTGCGCTTTTCTCATTTGCTCTCAAAAGCTCACTTTGCGACGACAGAATTTTGAAAGGAGGTTCCGCCAAATATGGTACCACATTGCATGCTAGGCTTTCCGATTGATGTCAAGAGAAAGGCATGTAGCAGAACGTGCAAGCACAAACTAGTGTAGGCTACTCAGACACAGACGGCCCTTTGGAACACCGTGTGTCACTGACTTATGTGGGAGAAATGTAATTACACCCATAACCTCGTGCATGATTGCGGCCTTCTCTCTGCGCGTTTTGGTTGCTTTTCAGAATTAAGGAACGGAAGTTTGAAGCCTCCGTGTGGCCACACTGAATGGCTTGCGGCCTTTTATAATGTACCTTGCACTCCAAGTGTCATGCTGCTCCGAGGAAGATGCCGCCTATCATTACGAGATAGGTTTTAACTATGAAGGAGTTATCAGACGTTTCTGGTTGTGAAATAATGCGCGAGAAAGTGGGACAGGTATTTTTAAAGGGAAGCAGGTTATTCCTATTAGGATGTGATAGTTTGTTTCAATATTTTCGGTTGGCGTAGTGTATGTGCAACTGGCGAAAGAGCGAGTTTCAAAATGCCGCGTAGGTAACGCATTTGCATTGCCCCCCGCCAAACGCCCGTCAATCAGATGACAAAATAACGTTGGTATTTGTCGTTCGTGGTCACTTTCCACAAAAAGTGGTATCCCAAGTTCTCACGTTATTCAGTTCTATAGCATGGCTGTGTCCCGCGCAAAAAACGGCGCATGGAAACTTTATCTGGTCACAAAATCTGTAAAACAACAACAGCAACAACAATTTTATTACAACATGATAATTCGGGAGTTTCATTGCCGGGGGCGATACTGTACTACTTTGCTGGTGGTGATACGGGGAATGAAATAATGGGCCCCTTCACAATAGGGACCCAAGTCCTATGGTATCCAGAACCGTGAAGAGAGCTATGAGGGCAGAGCTTTGGCGGGCTGGATGTGGCCAGGGACCAATCAATTTTGTGAGAGAGGGGGTCGAAAGTCTAGCTCGTTAGGGGTTCCGGGTAGTACGGTTCGAGAAGGTTTCTAGTGTGCGCAATGATGAAGAATGTGCCTTAGATCTTCTACAGTACTGCGGTGACTGCAGTGGGGAGAGTAAACTTGCCTCAAACGGCAACGCCACTGTGCTGTGAAAGCCACATCGAGGCGCATTCGATCAACTAATGCGGCATGTTGACGAGAGATATGTCGAGGCATGCGGAAAGTGAGCGCTGGATGAACTCTGCTCAGCATGGCTGGGGGACAATATCAGCGGTCCATTTGCGGGCAGCAAAAGGAGTCACGAGGCGTCGAAGTACGGACCGACGATCTCCTCTCAGCAGCGCAATACGCGTCAGTCTCCGAGACGAGAGAGCTGCTTCTATGGTGCTGCCGGTCTCTTCATTCCTTTTGACACCGCAATGGGCTGGAACCCATTGAAGAACCAGCCTGTGCCCTGCTTCATGGACAAGTTTGTAAGCCATTCACACGTTCATAATCAACCGCGCGGATGAGCCTCGGATGCCAGAATTTTCATTTGCTGGCAGTGCGCATGTTGAGTCAGTGAATACGACCCAATCCCGTGGGGTAAAGTGAACGATATGCTGCAGAAAGTTCATGGCATGGAGTTCCGCGGCTGTTGATGAGGTTTGATGCGAAGGTTGACGTCCTTCCACTGCACCTTCGGATGGGATGACATATGCCGACGTGGACTTGCAGTTTTGAGATGCGGCATCGGTGCATGCTGCGGCAGACGTAGAAAACTTCGCGTCTACCTGATCATAAAAGTGATCTCGAAGGACTTGTGGGGGAACCTGATCTCGTCGTTCCTAGAGGTCCGGAAGACGTGCACAGGTGGGTGGCACAAGCAGAGACCAGGGGACATTCGGGGTGAGACGTCCTTAGCTATGAAGTCAGTGAGAGCCCTGCGTGTCCTCTGCGCTACGCGATGGAAATCACTTTCAGGACAGTACCGAAACTTTCTGAGGAGTGGGTGACGGGGAATGTGCGCGCGCAAACGTAAGAAGTGTCGAGACGTTTTACGCTCACGAAGGACCTCCACCGGGAGTTGACCAGCTTCACCTAGGACTTGCCGTGTTACAGCAATTCTTGGAATTCCAAGGCAGCAACGAAGGCCTGGGGCAAACAGTGCCCAAAGGGTATTTAACGGCGTTGTACAAGTCATGTGTCTGATTGGAAGGCTGTAAAGCAAAGTCGCCCTCACCAAAGCCGTCTGAACAGCTAGAAGGTAGCGTTGATCACTGCCCCCATCCTAAGCCAGAAAGAGGTTGAATTGCAGGAAGCCATCGCTGCACTTTGGTTTCAAGGTGCTCCATGTGGCGAGCCCAACGCAGGTTCGCGTCCTGGACCACACCAAGGAAGCGATGGGAACGTACAGGCTCGAGGTTCTTTGCACCGACCCACTCTAGGAAATTTTCCATATCCTTGAGGCTGAAAAGGAGCTCGACGCACTTTTCGAGCGAAAGGTACATTCCAAGTCGCGAGAGGTACGAATGGAATTTAAAGCTAGCTGCAAACCGCGTTGAATGGCTGGTCGTGACTTGCCTACTGTCCAAAAGGCAACGTCATCGGTATAGATAGAGAATACTACTTTGCGAGGAATTATCGATCGGCCTTCCTGCTTCCTTGGGGTACGCCTTGATCAACAGAGCACTTGGCCGTGGGATGTGCGGACAGCGACAGTTCGGTTCGTAAGAAAATCGTGGAGTCAGCTGAAGAGTCGACTACATAGTAAAAAAAAAACGAAAATGCGTGGAGCACACAAATGTGCGAGACGATATCATATGCGCACTTGATGTCCAGGAAATCCAATAAAGAATCCGCCGATAAGCACGAGCATGCTGGACTGTAGAGACTACGTCGAGAGCTGGATCAGTGGAGCTTCGGTGGCGAGGAAATGAGGGAACACACAATTTATGAGGGAACACACCTTGTTTCTTCGAGCCACCAGTCGCGTTGATGCAAAACCATTCTCACCATCAGTTTTCCCATGGAGCTTGTCAGGCTCACATGGCGAAAGGAGGATAGAGCGTTTGAGGGATTGCCTAGTTTCAGGATAGGCACGACTAATGTCTCCTTCCAGGTAGAAGGTACGGAACCCTGTCGCCAAGACGTATTATAAACATGAAGCAGACCTTGGAGTGATCGCTCGTCAAGGTTTGGCAGTGCGGCATAGGTGATTTTCACAAGTTTCAACGCAGTCTTCAGCTCGATTATAGTAAGTCGCGGTCCATAACCTCCGGTGGCCGAGGCCTGTCTTGGTGAATTTATGTCATCATGCTCTGAACAAAACCGCCGTGTACCGCTGTCGTCGAGGCGGCCGCCGGTGTCGTCAGGACGACGGAGAAATCTGTCGGTAGCATGTTTTCGTCTACACCCTTAATGATAGCCAATGCCGCGAGAGGATTGTTTTGTGGGGGCGCATCCTTCAGAGCTCTAATTGTCCTCCAGATCTGTCCCAAGCAGTACACCATCATTGGTCTAATATCGGTCCAACATTGGCAGCCAGTACAAGTTACATTGCTCCAATATAGGCCGTACAACTCGGACAGATATTGTGCCAATGAAACTGACAATATTGGTCCAGTGTTGCAAGTTGAGCCAGTGACAAATATGAATGATCTGTACGTATAGTAACTGCCACACCAGTCTTGTTTTAACTGGCTTCAATATGTAGCACGGCAACAGGAACGCATCATATTACGGGTCATTATTTTTTCTTTCGTACAATTTGTTATATTTTTTGTGTAGATACTGCAACTTTGCCATCGGCTGCTGGCGATGGTGAAATAGTAATATCCCGCTTGGTCTGGGATCCGGGTAGTCACATAGAACAACCCATCATAGAAAACATATGCGAGCATCCCTCAGCAACCTTCATTGGGAACATCGCGGTAACAGCCAGAATCATTGGCAAAATTAGCAAATTTCACGCACAACCCGCACCTTGTCTAAAGTGGAGCGTAACTCTCCTGCAACGGTGCGAGGCATACGTCTTAGCAACTTACAATCAATCTGTAATTGATTCGAGGCGCTTAACGTACAACATCAGTATTGCAGGAAGCAAGCGCAAGCAAGTATCTAACCACATTCCATACGGGATTACCAGACTGAGTTTCAAGACGAGCAACCAATGTGAGAGCCCATGTTTGTGATGAGAACAAATAGAATGAAAACGTGACATGTATCCTTAATACAAAAATGCGACCCAAGACCTTGGTAAAGGAGGACGGTTTAGAAAAACGGCTGCGTCCGTTCGTACTTTTTTTTCTTACTATGTCTACCTGTAATTGTATTATCGAACGGGGATCACTTCAACCGATCCCACCTTAAGAATCAGGTTTACGACCATGCCCAGTTTCAACGGGTACCAGTTCAGACTGGGAGCGGTTGCAATTTGCACCAGTTGAACTGTTATCGAACAAGGACCACTCCAAGTGGTACCACTTCAACCTATTCCAGTTCAACAATCAGATTCAGATCTGGTCTGGGACAGATGTTGGCCACGCGTGGGTATACCTCATGTTCGAAGTTCCTCTCGTTGTTGTCGTCAACGTCTACTGTAAGATTATGGTGGAAATGATCACGGATGAAGACGGATTAACAATCTGAGAAGTCGGGAGCGCGGAAACATACGGCGGACGTTGGGCGTTACATTTCTAGCGCGAAAATGTGAATAAAGTATTACGGTCGATTAACATTGTAGTTATACACGGGTCTCCTAATGTGTGCAGCCACTATTCCAGGCATAGAAACAGTGAATAGCTGTATTTGCATTTGTGTTGACTGATAAACGGTAGATCCCATGGGAGAAGACATACCATTTGTGCATCGTTCTCTTCGGGAGTGTTGATGTGCTCTGTTCTAGAAGGACATCGTTTATGGTATCTCCACTCTTGAAGCACGTATGCGACACTGAAGAAAATGAACCAAAATTGCCGAACTTGTTCACAACAATTTCTCTTTTTTCGTGAATCTTTGTGCCAGACAACGGTCTCCAAACTCATTTATGTCTTCTCTTTTGCAGCTGACGCGAGTTCCATGAGTTCTTTGAGTGGAGTAGAGTCGGCGAGCGAGATGTCGCGTAAGTTCTCTTTCCCTGCCTAATGTGTTGAACGGATTCCCTTTATATGACCATTTTCTTGAACTTGCAGAAAGCACGGTCGGAGCTGCAGGAGCAGGTAACATGTTCTGTTCTGAATTCATATTGTCTAACAGATCATGCGCATCCTTTCTTTTAGAAATATATGAGATACGCGCGTTGATACATCGTTCGGACCTGACCAAGCTAATTACCGTCGGCAAAATAAGGGTTAACATCTATTTCGGATACGCACACATCCCTTGCACAGATGTAATATGCGCCGAACGACCAACTGTTAGAATACACAACATGTGAGCTGTAGTACTTTATTGGCTGCCTGTGGGGTTCGTATTTTAACGTAGTCAGTTCAAAGCAGTGGTGGCCAAGTGTCCCGCATAAGTAGTACGAAGTACCACATTACAAAGGTACTAAAGCACATAGCACAAGTATATTAAAGTAACCATTAGATGCATTACCTATTTAGTTTGCATTCAAATATATGAAGAGCGCAATACACACTTTCGTTGTTTATTTTTTTTTCGCATAAATACAGTTACATTTACTTGTGACCATTTACAAGATCGTAAAATGCATACATGAAGAGTGTGTGTGCCTTTTAGGACTGCTCTCAAGCGGTGAATCACCCCAGGCCATAGTCATGATTTATTTGTTGTTGTTGTTGTGCCTTTTAGGTATTATACTTTTACTGGATCGTGTGATACCTAAAAGCCAAGCATACGATTCCGATATCAAACGCTTAGTATCTGTCAATGAAGAAAACAATGGAAGAATTCAGTGGAATCATGTATTGGGAAGAAAAAGAAAAGCCATCGAACCGTCATAACGTGTGTAACTACAAAACACCATGAAGGTCTTTGGAAGAACTGCGGAAGACAGCGAGGGCCCAGCCTCTGGCCTGTCCTCCTCCTGCGCGACTGTTATTTTCCTTTAGTTGGCAACTCACTACCATCTCCGGAGCAATCGAGGCCACTATTAATTCACGCCCTCTGACCTATCCTTCCAATGACCCCCCGAGATTTCTCTCGCTTCCAGCTTTTTCACAGCTCCCAGATTTTTCGATGACAAACCAAAATTTCCATCAAACCCCCCTGATCGACAGAAGCGCCGTCCAGCGCCGTGAAGTTATATTTGCTCACTTCTGGCGTAGGTGGACTCGGGAGTACAGCTCCGCAATGCCATCTGCCCGCCGTTTTCAAGACCTAGGGGTCGTACCCTTTGCAGTATAGGCGAGCTAATACTCATGTCTTTTACTCATGTCGGGGAGTGGAAGAATTGTGGAAGACAACGATGCTCTTCCCCGACCACCCTCTGCTCCTTCGCGCATGTTTTATTCGTTTCGCTGGCTAGTCAACAGTCTGAGCAATAAACCTTCGTGTGTTCCAGCTGGAGTCATTCCTTCCCGGTACGTTTCCCAACAATATTGTTATTGATAACTCGGCATGTTGAGCTTGTCAACGGTGGCGTTTCACGAAAAATGCCTCTTCGAGACAGAGCAAAAAACAATCGTAATTCCCAGATTGATGACTGCTGTTAAAGTTGAATAGTTGAGTACCTCGTGGAAAAGCACGAGAGAAACGTTGATATGCACTTTTAAGGGTAGGTGCTCAGGAATGCACTTGAAGGCTTCCCTTTACGTAGAATGCTAAAAAACAAGAGACAGCCAGACGCATAAAACTACCAACAATGCTTCCCGTATTCCGAAAACGAGTGTCCAATTTTGTAATCGCTGGTCATCCATATGTTTGGGGAACACTAACGAATAAACCAATGAGCTCAATCTGTATTTGTACCAAAACTAAAGCCCGTGCGTATGACGATAGGCTAGCGCTTGCACACAAAATAACAAACGGTCACTGATGGAAGCTGCAAAACACACAAGAAAACTACGTTCGTTAACCCACACTATACCGGGTGTCTCAGGAAGCACTGTTTTACGTGCCGGGACCTTAAGCAAAAAATATTCAAAGCTAAAGATAAAAAAAAAACATCGGCACTTAGACTTTTTCGACTAATTAACCGGTTTGGGTATACATATTTCTTGCGTGGAGTAGAGCCCGGATTCGGTGTTTGGATCAGCTATCCCGCTGTTAATTTCGTGTTCATTCGCCTGGTTCGCACACCAGGCGGGGGTGTCCAATCCCCGAGATCGCAAGAGACGCTTGGTCTTCCTCTACCCGACTAGTCCACAGCTCTCGCGGTGCATACGTGATCATCCATGATAATAGCACGTTATCTCGCAAACGGAACGACAGAACCGCAAGCGCTGTTCACCAGTCACTTTGATAAGGGACAGGAAAGACACCAAAGCATCTCTGGCAGCTGTTCCTAATCTTCCGTCGCCCCCGTATGTGAACCGGATGGATGAACACGAAATTGACAGCCGGATAGCTCCTCCATAGAGCGGATCGGTGCACTGCTCTGCGAAAGAAATATGTCAACACAAGCTGATCAATTCCTAAAAAAATCGCGAACTGTCGACGTGTTTTTTTTTTTTTGCTTAGAATATTTATCGCTGAAGGTCCCCATACGTAAAACGAAGGTCCCGTAAAATTAGACATTTAAGATTTTTATATAATCAGTGAGCAAATGAGTGGCTCACTTGTCAGTTCCTGACCGATGTCCCAAGGATCTTTACCAAAAATAATTCGATGGTGCCACCTGCTTACGGATTATTCAATTTTGGTTTCAGGTACGGTTGCATTGCTACAGTGGATAATGCGTTTCAGTTAGATTTTGTGGAATATAGCGAGCTGATAGACACGAGTAACTTGTTTAAGTGCTAATCCCGCACCAAAAGGCAGGTCCCAACTATGTATGCTACCGAGAATAGTACGTTGAGATGAAGGAACGGTGGTATACAGGTGTAAATGTCGACCTTCTAGACACGCCAGTAGGATTGAAGTAACATCTTTTGAAAGCAAATCTACATATGCATTTTTTTTCGTTCTCGCCAAATTATTTATTTTACAGATAGTGTGTTGTTACCCTTTATTTAACACATCCACGCGCCTTGTGACGACATATGTAACCGGAATAGCCGGACCAGGTTATTAACCCGCGTTTCTTTGCTGTAAGCTACCGTAGAGGACAAATTAGCGATGCATCCAAAGGTTTGTACCATTAGCCATCAAAGTGACTTGCGCAGTTGCCCTGACCTACTTCTCTCTCAGCTTCCTCGACTCTCAAGTGATTAATACGCCGTTCTTTCTCGCTGACATTGCGGGAGCCCAACTTTCAATAAGTTTTCCCCTAGAAAAAGCATGATGAAATACCAGCACTGATAGGTGCTATTAACGTACGCCTCCAAATTTTATATATCACGATTGTCAGACCAGCAGACGTCATATGTAGCCAATAGTTCGTTTTATTTCACGTTTTGAATGTCTATGGTTACTAGCTCCTGAATGTTAAGAGCAGACATTGTGTGTTTGTTTCACTAGACAACCGCGATCAGAGTAAACAGCGATTATGTAAGGAAGTGTGAACGAACGATAAGTATTATGTCAGTGTGTTCTTCTTTAGTTCGAAGTCCTCCGCACTGTGCTGTCTTCTGCGTACCCCGATTACAGACTGCTAGTACTTGATGCAAGAAGAATAAGTATATGTCAGACTGGTGATCGCGTCGGTGATATAGGATTTTCCCCCAGTCGGTCATGTGTAAAATGTACCGTGCAGGAGCAGGCATGCAGTGTATGGTGACGGTTGTTGCCTGTAAACGTAGAGAAAAAGTTAAATATGTTACGTCTTACCAGAATATTTCTGGTGAGAGATAACCGCCCAACTCGTAAAAGCAACCATGTTCCATGTTCCCGATTGAGTTTCTGCTATTGATGACTATACAAAACCTCAAAAACACATTGCAGTCCTTTGAATATCTAACCTATGTCAGGTTCAAGTGAGTGAAACAGGGAGTCCGCTTGGACATCTGACGAACATTTACGGAGACAATGAGGTGCAGCAGGTGGGATGTCTTACGGACATTGCTATTATATCTCTTTTGGGTGTTTATGTATAGGGCTATTTATTGACTTGTTTATTGATGTGAGTACCTCAAGTACCCGCAAGGCCGTTACATAAAGATTCAAAAATAAATTTGAGCGCTAGTGTAGGAAAGAGAACCAAAAACTGTCCCTGTATAATTTTGGAAATACGCGTACATTTAGCATAGTTTGTTAGCAAATACGTATAATTAATAGTAACACGGGCACAAAGACAGTTTCTGCTCCGATTTCTTCTTTTGCCTTGCGTGGCTCAGCTTATTCGACAGGTGGCATTTAACACATCTAATATTTTCGCAGGAATCTTCAATCTACACACACTGTGCGAGATCAGTGTGAGACAATGTCAGCTCTTACTGAATGTTGCTTGCAACGATAAGAAACCGAATCTTCTGTAATGGTTAAGAGAAATTCTGCTTGCGGCTTAGAATCCCAGTAAACCAGAAATATCTCAGGCGCGTCGTGGGAAGTTGCGCACATCGCATATGTCCAAGACGTCTACCGGACTGCATCTGTACGTCCACAATGTGACGTTGAAAACTATCTGATACTGTGTATTCCTGGGATATGTGCAGGACGTAAAAAGAATGGACTACTAGTGTATTATTATGATCATTAGTTCATATCCCGTGCCGGCGTCATTTCTGTTCATATATTTGCAAAAAACAAGCACACTGCGTTATGTGATGTGATGTTATCTTGATCTTTCTCAAAGTCACTTCACATTGTTTCAGACCCCTCACATATTTCACAATCACGTCAACAAAGCTTAGTGAGTGGGAGGAACTACCACACATCTTATATATTTGTGACCTTATCTTCTATAAATATACTTACAAATTTGTTTGATAGGCGCTAGAAATGTACAAGTTACGGCTGGAAATGCTAGGGTATTCGCTGAGTCATCGGCCCGGGTCGGACAGCATAAAAACAGGGAAACGCAGGCCGGGTCGGGCCAAGAAAAGTCGGGTCGTGCAGAGCTCGGGTCTTCCCTACTGGCACAAAGAATATGGATAGAGGACAAGCAAGTGTGGCTTTGTGCATAAGATGGCCTAAAATTGCGGGTGGTGAGAGAGTTCCCAGCCGTTGGTAAATAACGAAATAAGTAAATACCCAAATGGCGAGAACAAATCAGTTATAACACAGAAATAGTAAAATGGGAGCAATCAAATTTTGTATGTTGATAGGTGGTACTGTTTATTCATGACCCCCCTCACACACACACATTCATTTAGGCATTACCAATAACCATCATAGTTCCTGCCCCCTAGCTTCAAGTCAAATCTTTTGTACTCCTGACAACAGTGATACCGTAAGGCTTGTGAACATGAGTCGAGTAACGACACCTACAAAAAAAAAAAAAAAAAAACCTCGTACGTGTTAGCACATTGACTTCATATGTTTATTATTGGAATTTTTAGGTCAAGAAGGGTAAGTACTGATCATTTCTCCTTTATTGAACCAAAGCAAGCAGCGTGCTCGGTATATTGTGTACCTGACGACAAACATTGAAAATGAATTTAGCTCAGTGTTTAATGAGCAAAGAAGTAAGATGAAAGAGAAATTTTGTAATTAATATTGGCCGGCCCCAATTCTTTCCCCTATGGTTTTTGGAATAAGCCCTTCTCTTGACACGGCAGGGTTGATTCGAAAGCCTTACTTTCGGGACTGTGTTGTCGCATTGAACCAGTGAACAATAGCGTTTTCACGCCCTGCTGAAACACTCTGCTCTGAAAAGAAAGCTAGTGTACATCTACATGTCCTTAAGAATTCAGTTCGGCAACAAATTACCTGGCTAGAACACCCGGGTTACCTACTGCAAGGCACTCCACGAAAGCAATTCTGTAACTGAATCATCTACCACGGCATGCACCTTGTGCAGAATTGCATAGGTATAATGACCCCGTTTTTCACGAAGTGTTACATTCCTTTGAAAAAGCAGGTTCTCCGCCCAGCTTTCAGCACACTTCCAGGGTGTAAGTCACAAACCCTCAAAGATGACATCATTCATGCTGCAGTCCTCTAGGAAAAATTGTCACCTAAAGCATTCAAAGACATTGTTCTTCAGCGCAGCAAGATTTACATTGGGGGAAGTAAATGCTGTATCACTAATCCGTTATGCGAACATTGTTCGAAAGTTGAAAAAAAAACACTATTCTTTTTTTTCGTTTTTTTTTTGTATTCTTTTTTTTTTGCTGAGACTGCCTTAGCATTTGGATCCAACGCCAGGTTATGTTAAGTGTGTTGGATTAAGTGTGAGGGATGACACAACCCGTGTCATTATGAACAAACAAGTCCGTGACTACTTTTGTATTAGTCAGCTGTCGATGAATTTACCTGCACGTACGTAGGGTCTTCTTGTAGAACATATTATAATTTTGGTGGTTTCTGTTTGTCCATTCGGGTCTGTTGGCTACGTGTTTCCTCCTTATACCCTCAGGGTAGTGCTACTTACAATGTTGTTTGCTCAGAAATCTGATTTCCTTGCAGCTCCAACAAGAGAGTGATAGCAATATCCGTTGCTGCGCTGGGCTTGCTGTTGATAGGTGGGGCTGTCATATTTGCTTTCACAGGTATGACAACTCAGTGTGAGAGGCTATAGTCGATTTCCCGCGGTGATTAGTTCAAGACATAACGTGTGTTTCATCTTGAGGAGCCATGTCCAGAAATGTGAGTGGTGCTCTTCAGGCAAGAATTAAAATGGCGTGAAATATAATCGTAAAAACCTAGTCAAATAGCATTATGAAAGAAGACAGTTAAAGCTGTATCGCTGTATCCTTTTGTTCCACAAGCTTCAGTATAATATCACCGTACCATTTACCAGACCTGTGGTGTATTTAGATTTTACGTCAGCAATGATAGGTGGCCGCATGAAAAGGAGAGAAAGCATCCCTGCTGGAAATTCAAAATAGTCCAATTGAAGGTAGACCAGAAATCTCATTCGGTTGAAGAGGATATCACGTTCACAATTCTCATTGAAAGTGATCAAAATTTCTCATTTCGTATCGATAATTTTGGACAAATACCATATTGAAAACAAGAATTTAGGAAGTATCAATTTAGGGAAATCATTGTAAATGTCAATAGGAACGAAGTTGGAACCGCGCTCGGTCGCACCCATTGGAGGCCAGCATAGTTTCCCATTGGCAAAGTCTACAGCAGCAAGGATTTCGCCATTAAAGTCACAATGAAATTCTCATTGTCTATACACTTTTTGAATGCGCAGTGAGTATTCTGTTGCATCAGAAAGCATATTTTCGCTGTAAAAATGAATTACACACAATAGTGTTCCTGCGTGAACCTATATTCTTACACATATAACAATACAGTAGACGTGAAAATACTGCAAGTAGCAGAAAGTTATTTCTCATGTTTCCCATAAGGGCGAATATTCACCAAGCGGTTGAAAATCGCTAGCAAGATATAGTAAACACCAAGAATAGAAACCTAATTGAGCACTTACATGTTGTGAAAGCATTCTGCCCGTCATCAGCACATGAAACATAAATACACAGCAATAGAGTTCATAGAGATGTATCCCCATGTCCGAACAGTGCTGAGGAAAAAAAAAAGCTCGAAGACATAATGATCTTCTGTGCTTCGTAGGAGATTTCTAATGCCCCGTCCAGCTTGCCTTTCTCGCGTGAAAATTAGGGCAATCCAGCTTCGCTGAGATTCCGTTTTGGCCACCTGCTGACAAATGCCTACGCCCCTATGCTAGCCGCGTCGTACTAGTGTAACCTTCAAGTAATAACGTTTCAGAGGATAATACAAAAGGTGCTGGAACAGCAGCATGTCAACGTAACTGAGCGCCAAAATATATTACGTACCGTTGCACGCAGGGCGGGTGGCAACACACTGACTGCACGATCCTCCCACCAACGGCCATAGTGCCTGCGAGCAGGGGTAAAAACATGCTAAGCGGCGTTCAAACAACGCGAATGCTTGACAAATCGATTCTTACCTTGGACACGGATCAAATCCTCGAAATCAAGCACGAATGACGCCAACTGCTTGTGAGCGACCACACACATCCCAACGCTCCAACATTTCGTGAGAGACTGATTAATCCGTCAGGTGGTGGTCCCGACGGTTCCGGAGAAAGCGTCCTCATACATTCATTGAATTTTGTACGGAATGCTAATAGCTTACAGTAAGAGGTGTAATACCAAGGAACCACGGCATATGTACTTTGAGTATAATATGAAACATTTGAAATAATGCGAACTATTTTCAACTCGCACGATCCACTATGTGGTGCGGCACGAAAATGTATTACAACGCGCCCTGTTGGCGACATCGCGGCCCGCGGTCTGTTCGATTCCTCATTAGGTTTGTTCGTAATAAATTTTAATTTCAAATTTTCATTCAACTTCCACTTGCGATATTTTCTATACGGTTCATGTTCTGGAATTCCAATAGTTTGAAATGGTTCGAATTAGTTCATTGTCGACACGAACGTACAGCGTGCTTTCTAATCATATATTATTACTTAATTTGAGAGAGATGATGTACTGCTGGTCACCATTACACTCGTTTCTTGAGCAACTGACCTCTCACTTCTTCTAGTGACGGCAATGCAACATGTTGGATCCCATTAAATCAATTGGAAATTAGTTTCTCATTGATACACATTAGGCCAGTTCCTCATTCCTTCTATTGACGCAGTCTGTAATACACAACATGTCGGATCTCATTAATCAATTGGAAATCAACATTTCTCATTGACGCCCACTAAACCAATTAGTTGAATTGGTTTCTTACTTCGTTGATGTGGTCTTCTCAGTAGTAGGAGGGGGGGTCCAGGCTTCGGGCGGTCCAGTTAGCAGCATGGACCTCTGGGACCTGTCCTGAGCCCTGCGCGTATTTTTTCCCGCACCCAGCAGGCGGCGCTCGGGTGGAGGCTCTTACCGGAGGGCGGAGCGTGGCCGGAGGGCTGCGTGCGCGCTTACCCGCTCACATTTTTCAGCCTGGGCCGACTTCTTTCGCCATTTTTCAATCTGTGCCGACTTCAATCACAATTTTTTCCCGCTACAACAGGTGAGCGGTTTACATGCAGAGACATGCAAAGGATAGCCATACACAAAGGTACAAGTACAAAAGTACAAGTGAAAATATATTTATTAAAGTCATTAGTGACGAGAATTATGTTATGACTCTGTGTGAAAGAGAAAAACTCAGCCAAAAAATCTGATGCAATAGCATTGAAGGGGTATCACATTTTTTATTAGTGATAATCAAGCAAGTTTTCAATTAAGCAGGAGGAGTAGCACATTTTAATCAAAGAAGATATTTTTAATCAATACGATTACAATCAAAATTAAAAGTTTTATTATAAAAAGTCTAACATGACCACCAGAGTGGAGCTTTAATTACAAGTGCCGGTACATGTAGTTAATTGTGTACAGCAGAGAACCTGGAAGACCATAGGACAGGAACACAAGACGAAATAAAATCTATAACACTACAAAGAAGATATTCTTAATCAAAACAACAGAAGGGGAGAATAATCTATTATTTCTCGTGACTTAATCTAGTTGAAACCCCATACAATTTTCTTTCTAAGAGACACTACAAACATTACTTTGTTTTATGAAACCAACACAGAAAATATATTAAAAAATAAACTTCACCGTATAGCACTCTCCTAGCCAACAACCAGCTATAATAATATCTGCCCTGATTTGTTGAAGACCGGAGGCGTACGCCTGACAGTTATGAACATTTTCGAGAGCAATAGGAAAGATAAGTTCCAACATTACACAATTAATCAATTTCTTATTAAGTAATCAGCATAGACATACGGAAATAACGAGAAACAAAACAATCAACCGCTAATAGAGAACCAAAACACATCACGTAGACAGGAGGTACATGCAGGAAAATAAATGAAAAAAGAATCTATCAAAACGATAAACATGCACGGACGAATAGCAGACAAACACTTTGAACGGCACATGATGAATAACTTAATACAGCACAGAGCTAACGCTGAATAGCAGAGAAACACTCTAAACGGCGCATGTACCAACGGTAAACAACAGACACATGCAGGAAAATAATTGAAAAAGAATCTATCAAAACAAGAAACATGCACGCATGAATAGCAGAAAAACACTATGAACGGCACACCATCAACAACGAGAACTGAGAAAAACTGAAACTGAACTGAGAACAACTGAAATAACGAGAAATACAATCAATACTAGTACAGAACCAAACATATGCACCAAAGCAAACAAGAGGTACACAGAAGAAAATAATGAAAAAAAGCAATCAATCAAAACGATAAACATGCACGGATGAATAGCACTGAAACGATTTGAACGATGCATCTGCCAACATGTAAACAACACACAGGAAAATAATAGCAAAACAAACTATCAAACACTACAATTTGAAATTGAAATAATATATCGTTTGAACTATCATAAAATCAACCTTGCGAGCTAACAATATAGAATTTTCATCCTGCTCAGGCACTATAAACATTACCTTGACAAAGCTATCCAAACACGCAGCACAGCTATACTTTACACAGTACAACCAGACTCGAGACCCGGTGGGGTCACTCTCTCCCTCTATGCAGCCCAAAGCGAGGAACCTGTTGTCAATCTGTGGGGTGGGGAAATCCTCTCTCTTTTTCACATTCTTTCCTCCAAAAGGAAATATTCTTAGGACTGGTGTGCAGAGACGATTTTTTTTTTATTGATCGCAAATATACATTGGAATTATTCGACTCTCAAGAACACAATAAGAATTCTATCAAAAAACAATAGCACGCAAAAAATCTAAGAATAGACTTTTATGTCAGTGCACACTGGTTTTAGAGAAACATTATCTAAGCAAACGAGAAAATATTATCAGCTAAAGAACTTTGATAACACACATACCGTCCACCCGTATTGCACTTCACTTTCAGTACATTGTGCTGCTTGGGTACGTCTTCGAAATGTTCATTCAATGCTTGTGGGAGAATGTAGATATCTCTGTGACAAGTCGGGAGGCGAACATCGCAGGTAGGGAGAGAGTGACCCCACCGGGTCTCGAGTCTGGTTGTACTGTGTAAAGCATAGCTGTGCTGCGTGTTTGGATAGCTTTGTCAAGGTATAGTGCCTGAGTAGGATGAAAATTCTATATTGTTAGCTCGCAAGGTTGATTTTATGATAGTTCAAAAGATATATTATTTCAATTTCAAATTGTAATGTTTAATAGTTTGTTTCACTATTATTTTCCTGTGTGTTGCTTACATGTTAGCAGATGCATCGTTCAAATCGTTTCTCTGCTATTCATCCGTGCATGTTTATCGTTTTGATTGATTGCTTTTTTTCATTATTTTCTTCTGTGTACCTCTTGTTTGCTTTGGTGCATATGTTTGGTTCTGTACTAGCTATTGATTGTATTTCTCATTATTTCATTGTTTACGTGTGGATGGTGTGCCGTTCATAGTGTTTCTCTGCTATTCATGCGTGCATGTTTCTCGTTTTGATAGATTCTTTTTCGATTATTTTCCTGCATGTGTCTGTTGTTTACCGTTGGTAGATGCGCCGTTTAGAGTGTTTCTCTGCTATTCATTCGCGTATGTTTCTCGTTTTGTTAGATTGTTCTTCAACTATTTATCCTTTGTGTACCTCTTGTTTACGTGTTGGATTTTGGCTCTCTATTAGCTGTTGTTCTTGTTTCAATAATATTTTCTTGTCTGTTGTTTACACGTTGGCAAATGCGCCGTTTAGAGTGTTTCTCTGCTATTCAGTGTTAGCTCTGTGCTGTATTAAATTATCATGTGCCTTTCAAAGTGTTTCTCTGCTATTCGTCCGTGCATGTTTATCGTTTTGATAGATTCTTTTTTCATTTATTTTCCTGCATGTACCTCTTGTCTACGTGATGTGTTTTGGTTCTCTATTAGTGGTTGATTGTTTTGTTTCTCGTTATGTCCGTATGTCTATTCTGATTACTTAATAAGAATTTGATTAATTGTGTAATGTTGGAACTTCTCTTCCCTATTGCGCTCGAAAATGTTCATAACTGTCAGGCGTACGCCTCCGGTCTTCAACAAATCAGGGCAGATATTATTATAGCTGGTTGTTGGCTAGGAGCGTGCTATACGGTGAAGTTCATTTTTTAATATATTTTCTGTGTTGGATTCATAAAACAAACTAATGTTTGTAGTGTCTCTTAGAAAGAAATTGTATGGGGTTCGACTAGATTAAGTCATGAGGATGATTTTATGACAGTTAAAATAATAGATTATTCTTCCCTTCTGTTGTTTTGATTAAGAATATCTTCTTTGTAGTGTTATAGATTTTATTTCGTCTTGTATTCCTGTCCCATGGTCTTCCAGGTTTTCTGCTGTACACAATTAACTACATCTATCGGCACTTGTAATTAAAGCTCCACTATGGTGGTCATGTTAGACTTTTTATAATACAACTTTTAATTTTGATTGCAATCGTATTGATTAAAAATATCTTCTTTGATTAGAATGTGATACTCCTCCTGCTTAATTGAAAACTTGCGTGATAATCACTAATAAAAAATGTGATACCCCTTCAATGCTATTGTTTTTCTCCTTCACACAGCGTCATAACATAATTCTCGACACTAATGACTTTAATAAATATATTTTCACTTGTACTTTTGTGTATGGCTATCCTTTGCATGTCTCTGCATGTAAACCGCTCACCTGTTGTAGCGGGAAAAAATTGTGATTGAAGTCGGCACAGATTGAAAAATGGCTGAAAAAATGTGAGCGGGTAAGCGCGCACGCAGCCCTCCGGCCACGCTCCGCCCGCCGGTAAGAGCCTCCACCCGAGCGCCGCCTGCTGGGTGTGGGAAAAAATACGCGCAGGGCTCAGGACAGGGTCCAGAGGTTCATGTTGCTAACTGGACCGCCCGAAGCCTGGACCCCCCCCCCCCTCCTACTACTCTTCTCCACACAACACGGCGGGGCAAAGTTTCGCGAAGGCAGCTTCCCTGCATAACTTCCAACTCAGTCAGTGAGAAGGAGTCGGCTTTTACACGTTGAACGAATTGGCAGTCTGGTTTCTGATGGAATCTCATTAACGAATGAGATCGTGTCTTCTATTTCCAGCAGGGATGGTGCAAGCCAAGAACAATCTTGTCGTTCACTCTTAGAAATGAACTTCAGCGTAGCTTAAAGTGGATCATCATCTGGAATGATATCGTTATCTGCCATGAATTGTTAAAAAGGGGAGGTGTATGCCTGTTTTGTGACACTTATGCTGTCCATAATTGCCACAAAAAGGTTTAAGTCTCCCGTTTTCAACGAATGAGGGCAATAACAAAAGAGGTTGGCGAGTTGGTATACGTAAGATATTCTGGAATGTACACAAACGGCAAGGATGAAGGATGGGGACATCCAGATTTTCAAAATGGAATCCCGCGATATGTATGCATCTGTCGAGTGAATAACTTCGCGTGGTGCGTTTTAGTATTCATGTTAAATGCTTGGTTTGAAAAGAATATCGTGACGGAAGCATTTTTTTGTGCTCCTTTAACAGCTTTATCCGGTGGCGACACTGGCGATGCTGGCGGCGCTGACGACTCTGCCGGTGGCAGCGACGGAGGGGTACAGTATGATCCTCCCAGTGGTGTGGCCTCCGCGGACAGCCCGTCTTCGTCTTCGTCTACGACAAGTACCACTACAACAACTACGACAAGTAAGACGTACTGAGCTGCATAGCACGACGGCTTTCCTCCAAGCTAGAAAATGCTGCAACATTATATCTAAACTTTCATTATCGTTCACCAATAGGAACTGCACTTCAAGCTCCGTCGTATATAATTTTTTAAGGAACTGCTCATAATGAGTGAACGTACATCACTTGCACTAGTTCGTTAGGTACTTATATTTGATGTTGGAAGTGCGCTTCCAACATCAGTGGAAGAACAATTCATCTGTCTTTACCCACGAGCGCTACTGGTTGCATCATATGCATCTCTCATAAATGCCTAACGGATCGCGCCTTTGTTCTCTACACAGAACGAACAACTCCAACTTCACCCGAAATGCACCTCCTCGTTCATGCAAAATGAGTTTCTCAATTTTGTCTTCCTATTACGAAAATAATGAAACCAAAACAATCGATAGACGCACCCATTTTTGTGACGAAGATTTGGAAAACCTGCCCTCCTACGTAGATAGAGTCGCTCTTCTGACTGGAAGAAAGGTGAGGGTTTCTCTGACTTTCCTGGGGGTTTCTTCAGTTGTTGGAGAAAAGTCAGTTATGGCAGCCGGCTATGATCCGGGGCGTCCCATGGCTCCGCCCGAGGTAACGCCCGTAGATAGTGGACGACGGAAACAACAACTGGAAGCTTATCTGAACAACAATTTCGACGTGAAATTGTGATTATGTGCTCGATAAATTCGGCACAAGTTCAACACTGACATTCATGTGGGCCTGTTTGCTGTTTTCAATGCAACTGCAAGAATGGAATCGTTCGTGCAACAACGTGAGATGTGGTATGCGTTCGAGCATATACCTGCAGAGGATTGGTATTCAAATGAAGGAGACCATGTGTCTTGCCAGACATCCTGCACGAGATTCATTTTCTACCGCATCGCAGCGTGACCGCAATGAATCATGCACGAATGTATCGTGACCATTCGAATTGCACTGCCTGCATGCCCAAGAATTAGGGACAAAACGTAAAGCAGGCTTCACCTAAAACAACTTCCATAGAGCCTGTGTATTCTAGAACGAAAAGCGCGTGTTACATATTCTGCTGGCAGCGCTTTGCATTCGTTCTCTAATTGCATCTTGCCTCTGCCAGGACAAAGCTTTTGAGCAATTTTTTGGGCATGAATAGTGGCATCTTCAAGGTTCCATTCGGGTTCCAAATTTTGAACCTGTAAAGGAGCCTTCCATCGCCGGACGAGAACGTTGCGGCGAAGCCTACGTTCAAGGCCACGCGCAACCACAGGTTTGGGAAATGGCTCAGCGCAGAAGAGACTAAAAGAGAAGATAAATAAGAAATAACAATACGGATTTGTGTGTAACATCACGTGGTAAGGGTATAGGATATAAAAAACTAAAAACTTGACAGCTGTTGACATCGTTGAGGTTGTTATAAAGAGCAAACGTGTGTACATTATGGCTGTTACGAAGTCTGTTGGTATCTGCTAAACTGTGAGCAATCAAACAAAACATAAAATAGAGTTGTGGTCGGAGTGAACGGCACAACAACCATAAATGATGACGATGAGATGGGGTGTTTCACCGCGGAGGTGCGTACCCTACACCACTGCTCGTGGAACGTTATGTGAAGATAATGAAGGAAGGAAGCAACTACAAGAAAGAACTAAAATGAACGGCAGAAAATAGACCAGCGACAGCTTAAGACGACATGTACTACTTCGCACAGGAAAATGTGATATCTGAGGTTCTACGATGTGCTGACGTTGTCAAACCAAGTTTATCGAGGATAGGTTCATAATTATAGACACCATTGTGTCGGTCATAGAGAATGTACAATGACTCCAAGGGCTTCGATGCTGTCATTGGGTCCATCTTTGAAAATTAGTGAAGCTAAATAAGTATACCATTTTAGTTAGCCATCGAACACTGATGCGACCGGCTAGGAGAGATATCCGAGAGGCTTCGTTTTCGTTTCTTCTTTCTCGATCGATCCTTTTTTCTTTTCTTTTTTTTTGGGGGGGGGGCTTATTAATACCTGAAGACAATTTATGATACAGCTATAGGATGTCACGCTTCCTCACAAACGCAGGAGCCTCTCTAGCGAGGAAAACGCAATTGTAAAAGGCGGCCACTTGGCCCATTTGTATTATAACACATTACTCTGCTCTCTTTTGATCACAGTAATGCTCGTTGCCTTGTCAATGTCATCTGCATTTTTTAGATAATGTAGATTTGTCGTTCACCTCGAAACTACAACAACAAAAAACTTAAGAGATCACGACTTTCTGTTGTTTGAGTTTGAGTTTGATTTGCGATTTCTTGCGACTTTCTGTTGTTCCCATCTCTCAAAATGTATCTATCAAAATCCATCAAAGTAAGCAACAATTTCAGACCACGAAAAAAAAAAAGGAAAATGTTGTCCTGCGTTCCTGTCTTTTATCTTCCATACTTAATACAGCTAACGCCGTAGTGGATCAAATCTATCCCTATTGCAGCCTAATACTGCGTGTTTTTCGACAGCCGTACTCTTGGCTTTTCTTTTCGTCTGTGGAGAGTGTGCTAGCAGGTGTGCTGTCTTATCAGCGTTCTTCTGAAGATTTACAATATTGATCCAGCCGTACATGCTCGCGCTTTCAGCATAGAACTGCTTGGGACTGTGTTGTTCGCCATCGCGTCTTTTTTCATTCGTACATCTTTGTTTCTGTAGGTGAGAAGAAAAGTTTATTGACTGGTTGATAAGCAACTGCGTGCACCACGTAAAAGTCAATCGTGTAGCACCGATTGCTAGTACGTATGAGTCGAATAAGTACGAATGAAGCACGATCAACATTTTATTTACACATCAGAGTCTTCATGTTGGGAAAAACTTCGCATGGCTGCATATGCGATCACAATGTCCTCCTTTTAACGTTGAAGCCAAAATAAACGGGGGCATTTCAAACCACCTTACTCAAACTGTGACACAACATTTGCGTCAGCTGGATCGAGTCGTCTGGATCGGGTCGTCTGGATATTTGGACGTCGTTCCCGATTTCCGTTCTTAGCTCACCTCTCGTCAAAGAGTCCACATCTAACACGCGTGACACGCGCTGTTCGAGTTCGAGTTCGACACTTAAACGTGGCCTCTTTCCTCTTGTCTCTTGGATGCCACCTTCTTCCCAGTACGTGACGTCACGTTTCTGATATCTCCTAGCCTGTAGCGCTGATGAATTTCCTTCTATCCTTTAACATATCCTATGTTGCGTCCCATTTGTTTGCTCGCCGATTATGTAGGTTCTCTAAGGCACAGTTTTTCTTTTCTAGTCCTTGGCTAGAAAACCGTCCTTGTCAGCACTGCTGCATGTGGCTCATCGCGGCGTGATGCAAAAAAAACATGCGTATACGGGGTCACGCTCTCCTGTCCGTACCCCTTGCATTTGGTTCCCAGATCTAGAAACACAGTTAGTACGTTTAACGTCTCCTGACGCAGATATTTCCCTGCAGTATCTTGCTCAAATTCTTTTACCACACCTCTGAAAATATCCTATAACTGTGCTCGATCATCTCTGCTGTCCGATGAGAGGACTAGGGTCACAAGGCGTGGTAGATTCTCAAGAAGTAAATCGACATTCTTTCCTGTTAACGATGTGAATTTAGCAACTTCGGTTTTGCTGTCAGTGAGCAGTCTGACGTTCGCACCAGATCCCCTTTATAATGTCCACCAGTTTTCTCACAGATGTGTAATATATTCCTTGCATATTCTCATACAGATTATGGATTACCGTTCTTGCAATTATTCGTTCTACGGCGTACAGGCAGTCTGAAGACATATAGGAAAGCCCATCTGTTCGTACTCCAGTCGCAGACTCCCAGAATTCTCAGCCGCAGAGCTATACGGGCACAAAAGCTCTTGCATACAAGAACAATAGCAAGAACGCGCGCAGAGTGAATAAGCTTTGGCAACGTCCTAGCATACTTCCTACTCAAGACAAGACCGCAGTGCTTTCAGCTCCAGTAGATATCTTGATGAACAAGGAATGATTTCATTGGATGAAGTATGGAAGGAAAAAGAAATCACTAAAATCAAACAAAACAATATGATAAGTCGTAACTTTTGTGCACGGGTTTCGTTGATAGCTGCTGTAATCGCCCTCGCCTTTCTGTCTGTCATGTGGTTAACGCAGAAGCCGTGATGAAGCGGGCAACTCTACAAGATCCAGATAAAATAATTCCGGGCTTGATGCTCCGTACAAGTACTGCTTGCGACATACTTGTTTGATATCTCCAGCCCCCGTAAAAGCGGGTTACCGAACCAAGTTGCTGTGCTACCGTCGCCTTCGCCTCACTTCCGTTCCCCTGGTGGCGGCGGTAAAGTCCCTCGATCGCTCTTTGAGAAGTAGCGACAACCCTTGGCGCGCCGACAGGGAGCGTTCGTTGGTCGAAGGTGCTCACGTGGTAGTTTGCGCCACTTCCGCCGTGTCGCTTGCTTCCGTCCGCCATGATCTTCCCAAGTTCGCTCCTCGCTCAGTTCGTGCGTTCGTGCTCTTTGCGCGTAGTTTTTGAAGGCCGAACTATCGCGTTGAATCGCCTATCATAACCGACTAAAAATGACTGGCTGCTGTGCCTTCGGGTGTATAGTCGTCCTGAAACAGGACAGGCAATGTTTGCCGTTCCAATGGGAAAAGCAGTAGTAGCAAGGCGGAAGGCGGTGGCTGCACAAGATTGGAGGAAAAAACTTCAAGTCAACGAAAAGCACAAGTGTCATAGTCTTCATCCTTGTGACCCAAGCCGCCGTCTCTACTTCTCTGCTGACGTTCCCCACGTGTTAAAGAATTCGAGAAACCATTTATCACACGGCCAACAGATATATACAGGGTTGTCCCAGAAAACGTGTCATTGAAATTATGATAAAAAAACTACACCACCTAGAGTCATGCGGTCAACAGCATTTGTTCTTATTAGGTTTTTGTCACCTCCTAATGTGAATGTCATGTAAGTTTAATTATGTAAATATTTGTGAACTGAACTCGGAAATTTGCCAAGTAAAGGTCACCTTTTTAACTCACCAATATGAAGGGCGTGCCAAATTCACTCCAAATCATGATAATTCACAGTGATATTCACGAGCTATCCCATCGGAACAAATAGCCGAATATCATGCTTTTCGGAGCACCGGACCATAGCGCACGATGGCTTTTTGAGCGCAATCGCTCTGAGTGCGACGAAAGGAGGTTCCGAAGCCAGCCCACAGAGTGATAGTAGAAAAAGTAACAGTTCCTAAAATTGGGAGAGGGAAAGCATTATCCCAGCGAAAGTCGGACGTGATAAGCTGTGCCTGTTAATTTGACTAAAATAGACACGCCTCTTCACATTGGTGGGTAAAAAAGTGACCTTTACTAGGCAAATTTCCGACGTAAGCTCGCAAAAATTTACATAATTAAACTAACGTTACACGACATTCACATGATGAGGTGGCAAAAACCTAATAAGAACACCTATAGATGGTTAAGATTACCTATGAAGACACCCGATTGTGACACCTGACAAGAACAACCTGACATGACAACACGCGCTGAAAAAAATACCCTTTTCAGGGCCGTTCCAATTAGTCAGCATGAGGCTTGCAGCAGGAAATCCAAATTGTGTGTTTTTTCCCTTATACTTGAGGGTGGGAAAATTATAGTAGCCAGGCATAGGGACATTAGTGGGAAAAATTACGGTAAACCGAGGCATTACTTGGAACAGCTACCTCCTTACAAGACGCTGTGCAGAAAATGAAAAAAGTTTGGTGTAGTTGAGGTTGAAGTTTGTTTGATTCTGGAAAAAAAAAAAAGAAACGAACGAAAAGGCTAAGTTGCAATTCCCTAGCAGATGCATTACAGAGAGTCACTAACGGTCATGCTTGTCCAGATGTTTTGTCTTTTATCTTCCTAACAAGCAAACGGAGTCGTGCAGGACTGGCAAACAGCACTTCCGAGAAATAGATGAGAAGTCTTCCTTCGAAGACGTTTTCGTTTGGTTTTCATTCAAGCGTTTCACTGCACAGCCGAATGGTTCTTCGTCATGCTGTAACACTAAGCGGCATGCTCCTACTTCTGATTTGGGAGTTCAAAAACAAGTCAAGGACGTTTAGCATTCGAAACGCACCCACATACACAAAATTTCGGTCTGCTGAAGTGAAATTAGCATGTGGCAAGCAAGACAATGTATCGGCGAACCGAACCGGCGTCGATACCTGGGAAGAACATGGCGGGCGGAGGAGTGAAAGGGAGAAAAATTAAAGAGGGCGAGGGAAGGGTTGTCCTACTTCCCAAAGAGCGATCGAGTGACTTTGGCGGCGGGGCTGCGCAGCGCCACCAGACGGGAGAGATGGCGATCCGATAACCGCGCGTCGTCCTGCTAGCTCCAAATGCCGTCGACGGGGCAGCGCTTTCCTGCCGAATGCGGAGTGGGCGAATGCATGGACCAGTGAATGGGTCAGAACGACCTCAGGAAAAAACACATACGGTAACAATCGGAGAAAGTGTTGATAAGCTTTATCACACTTTCTAGATTGTTCCTAAGGTGTTGTTCCGCCCTCTACGCTTCTCCTGCCCAGGCGAATGTGCGCAGTGATTGAGAGTGGAGGGGCACCACCGCGTTACTGAGGTCCCGTGTTCCACAGCGTTTCTTTTCCTCATTTTGTATAAATTTATTATTTCTTTTTTTTATCCTAGCCAGCAAGCAAGGCTTGCTTGCTTCACATAACACCAGTAAATAAAATGAGGTAGTCCCTCGCTTGTGCCAGTTTCACGGTGCAGCCGTGGTCCCTTGCATTACTGTGACACCTTTTACAAAAAGTCCTGACGACCGCAGGAACTGCTCAAATGTGGCCTAATTTCGGTGTACTTATGTTTTAAAATCAGTAAACAGGAACAAAAGGAAACAAGGAAACAATTCCCATTCCACTCCGCATTCCGAGGAAAGCGCTGCCCCGTCGACGCATTTGGAGCTAGCAGACGACGCGTGGTTATCGGATCGTCATCTCTCCCGTCTGGTGGCGCTGCGCAGCCCCGCCGCCACCAGGGGAGCGGAAGTGAGGCGAAGGCGACGGTAGCACAGCAACTTGGTTCGGTAACCCGCTTTTACGGGGGCTGGAGATATCAAACAAGTATGTCGCAAGCAGTACATCATGAGCCGTGCAGCAGTGGCCGGTGAGCGGCCACTGTAAGAAAAAAATAAATAAGGAAACAGAGAGAGAGGAAACTTCAGTAGTTGCGTGGCATCGGCGAGTCCCGCAAAAGAAGCTGATTTATCGCTCTCAAAGAATTTGTACGCGGAAGGTGGACGGTTGTTGTGCTGTAAGACCTACAGACTAATTTATTTATTTACCCTCGCGGCCATGAGGCAATACAAACGGGAGGTTAACACTTGGTAGAACAATGTTAACAAAGCAGCATGCAACATTTACAACCACATCAAAAAATTGCGCAGATACGTGGAGGTAAATAAACAAGTACATGAAACAGTTTGGTCAACTAGAGCAAACAATGACAACACGTACGACGTGGAAATTGAAAAATGACTATGAAGCGCAACAGTCATGTCAGCCAGACGCGTGAGCTTTCCACTTCATGTCCCCCTCTTCGTCCCTTCACCGAGCAAAGTGCCGCCAGTGTAGGCAGGCAGATCGCTCGAATTCCTACGTCACCCCACTCCCCCCCAGCGGTCGCATAAACGTTTCTTAAATCGTTTGGCATCGGTAATGGAATGCATATAAGCTCTTAGGATTAACGATCCTCTTAGGAATTATTATGATAATCAATTTTGTGAAACAAACACTCACAAGTTATTATTCGGCGAGTAGAAAGCCGACGCAGATTGAGGTTATGTATGGTAACATGAAAAACTTAGTGCGGCATCCCCCATTGTTCTTCATAGAACCCCGCTTCATTGTCCCTGATGTTTTGCACATGAAGGTGCGAATAGTCGAGCGGCTTCTTGAAAACCTGCTCTTGGAAATGCAGGACGTATACAGCTATACACTGCTAATAAGTGTGCCACCCGAAAGGAAAAGACACGTTCGTGAGAAAGCTGGTGGACATTATAAATGGATCTGGTGCGAATGTCAGACTGATCGCGGACAGCAAAACGGAAGTTCCTTAATTCACATCATTAACAGGAAGAATGCCGATTTACTTCTTGAGAATCTACCACGCCTTGTGACCCTAGTCCTCCCTCGGACACCAGAGATGAACGAGCACAGTTATGCATGGGCGCCGTCAGGGGGGGGGGCACTTGCCCATCCCTGACTCATGATTTTTCTTTTTTTTCGTTTTGTGACTTTGCCAGAGCCCTGCCTACGTGGCGAAGGCTGCACATCTCTGAAAGTTCCCGCCGTATTTCTCATACTTTTCTTTTTCGCAGCACACGACCTCTCCCAAATGTGCTGCGGTGTCCAAGCACTGAAAGCTCCAGCCACATAATAAGGCATGCGTTGCGTTATCATTAATAAATTTATGAGAATAAATTGCTGATGGCACTGGTGGTACTCGGAATAATTGCTCAAGAGAGCTGTCGAACGGCACCCATCCCGGGGGACTGTGCAGAGGCGATCGGGCCCGAGATTTTTGCCCCTCCCTGAAAAATTGCCTAGCGGCGCCCCTGCAGTTATGGGATCTTTTCAGAGGTGTGGTAAAAGAATTTAAGCAAGATACTGCAGGGAAAGATCTGCGTCAGAAGACGTTAAACGCCCTAACTAAGTTTCTAGATCTGGAACCAAATGCAAGGGGTACGGACAGGAGAGCTTGACCCCGTATATACATGTTTTTTTCGCATCACGCCGCGATGAGCCACATGCAGCAGCGCTGACTAGGATGGTTTTCTAGCCAAGGACTAGAAAAGAAAAACTGTGTCTTAGAGAACCTACATAGTCGGCGAACAAACTAATGGGACGCAACATGGGATAGGCTAAAATATATGTTAAAGGATAGAAGAAAATTCATCAGCGCTACAGGCTAGGAGATATCAGAAACGTGACGTCACGTACTGGGAAGAAGGTGGCATCCAAGAGACAAGAGGAAAGAGGCCACGTTTAAGTGTCGAACACGAACTCGAACAGCGCGTGTCACGCATGTTAGATGTGGACTCTATGACGCGAGGTGAGCTAAGAACGGAAATCGGGAACGACGTCCAAAGGTCCAGACGACGACAAGCTGAGGCAAATGTTGCGTCACAGTTTGAGTAAGGTGGTTTGAAGTGCCCCGGTTTATTTTGGCTTCAAAGCTAAAGGAGGACATTGTGATCGCATATGCAGCCATGCGAAGTTTTTCCCAACATGAAGACTCTGATGTGTAAATCAAATGTTCATCGTGCTTCATTCGTATTTATTCGAGTCATATGTACTAGCAACCGATGCTACACAACTGACTTTTACGTGGTGCACGCAGTAGCTTATGAAGCATTCAATATACTGTTCTTCACACCTACAGAAACTGCTGAAAGCGCGATCTGAAACCGCAGTACCGCTGAAAGCGCGATCATGTACGGCTGGATCAAGATTGTAAATCTTCAGAAGAACGCTGATAAGACAGCACACCTGCTAGCACCCTCTCCACAGACGAAACGAAAAGCCAGGAGTACGGCTCTCGAAAAACACGCGGCATTAGGCTGCAAGAGATTTGATCCACTACGGCGTTAGCTGTATTAAGTATGGATAATAAAAGACAGGAACGCAGACACGAAATTTTTTCTTTTTTTCGTTGTCTGAAATTGCGCTTATTATGATGGACTTTGATAGATACATTTTGAGAGGTCACAGCAACGGAAAGTCGTCAGATAATCTCAAATCAAACTCGGACTCAAACAGAAAGTCGTGATTTCTTACGTTTTTTTTTGTTGTTGTTGTTGTAGCTTCGAGGTGAACGACAAATCTACATTATCTAAAAAATGCAGATGACATTGACAAAGCAACAAGGATTATTGTGACCAAAAGAGAGCAGAGTAATGTGTTATAATACGAATGGGCCAAGTGTCCCCCTTTTACAATCGCGTTTTCCTCGCTAGAGAGGCTCCTGCGTTCGCGAGGAAGCGTGACATCCTATAGCTGTATCATAAATTGTCTTCAGGTATTAATAAGCCCTCCCCCTCCCCCTCCCCCCAAAAAAAGAAGAGAAAAGGAGAGAGCGAGAAAGAAGAAACGAAAACGAAGCCTCTCGGATATCTCTCCTAGCCGGTCGTATCAGTGTTCGATGGCCAACTAAAATGGTATACTTAATTAATGATGAAAGATGGAAGTCACTGAAAAGGTTAGCCACCTGTAGGGATCGAACCCACATCTTCTGGATTACCGGTCCAGGCTCTACCAATTGAGCTAAGCTAACACGCCTCCCAGCGACTTTCGGGGTGCGTCATCTGAAGGACGACAAACCAGCCACTCACTCTCACTCCTTTCACTCTTACATTTTTTGCTCACTCATACACACATTCATACGACGGAAATCGACGCAAGCGGCACCTGTTGAACGAGAGAGAGAAACTGATGTTCTGAGGCTGGAACAACATGGAAGGGACAGATACAAACAAAGCCTCAAATTGCCTAAGAAATCAACGATGAAAGATGAAAGTCACGGAAAAGGTTAGCCAGCTGTAGGGATCGAACCCACATCTTCTGGATTGCCGGTCCAGGGCTTTACAAATTGAGCTAAGCTAACACGCTTCCCAGCGACTTCCAGGGTGCGTCATCTGAAGGGCAAGCCAGCAACTCTCTCTCACTCGTCCTCCTTTCACTCTTCATTTCACTCACACACCTCACTCACATGCCGTTGATAAGGTTATCGTGCCTATCGGAACCAATCGCACTAGTGCGTGACTTAGAATCTCATCCACTGATTGGTTCCGGTTGACACGAGTCGACGCAAGCCACGTTACTTGAGTGCGGCCAACAACGGCAAGCTACCTCGACCCCCCCCCCCACCACCACCACCACCACCACGATACCAACGTTACCAGCGGCCTGCTACAACTCTCTGTTGTCTGCCTAAACGTGGACGAATGACTGATTCTTGCCACTAATCTTGTAGTAGATCACCGCTCCAATGCCTATCGAAAGTGCATCCTCCGCCAAGTAGACGGTCTTGCTGGGGTCCAAGTGTGTCGAAGGATCGGTAGGCGGGACATAGCGCCTATTATCCTGAAGCACTTTAGCGAATTTAAGTGAAAGGAAATCTCTTAATTCCTCAAAAACACAATCAAAGCTGAGCACAGATTCGGAAACGTCTTCACAGTACTCTTCACTATCCGAAGTACCCAACAAAACAAATGGACGCCCAGAGCTCGGTCACGGTTTCCGGGGCTGGCATATTAGCAAAAGTCAAGGCGATCTGCGGTGATGGGTGAAACCTCTTTGCCTGTGCGACTTGTTCTACATGTTCGACCTCTACTGACGCCTTTGAAGCCGTTGAAGAGCGTTTCAAGTTGCAGAGTTGATGAACTAGAGTCTGCTACTTCCACCAAACCCTCACATTTCAACGGCATCCAATGATTAGGAAGTGACTTTGTTGAGAGTTATTGAGCAGTGGGATCTAGGCTCAGCTTTCCCAGCTTAAGTCATATATCCCTCCATTATATTACACAGTAATAGTGTGTCGACCATTAGTCGAACCTCTGTCGCGGTGGCGTTTATGCCAATACTTGATCCTCATCTCGAAAAGTCGTCACAGTGTTCGCAACGGATGGACCAATAGAATCTCCGAATCCTCGATTCCCAGTGCCCAAAACGGCGAATAGGAGCATTTCGATCCACGAAGCACATTTATTTGTATATTTTTAAAGGTTGCGCCTCCGGTGTCCACAGAAAACCAAATAGATCTGTGTGGTGTGTGGTTGAATTGTTCTGGACTGAAGGAGTTCAGGAAGGAACTCTCCCATTACACGCTTAAAGGCAATATGATTTCGGTTTTGATCGTTTGTTACTTTTATTGAAACAATGTATACTCGGGAGTTTCTCCTGCAGTCGATGAAACAACGTCATAGTTTACATTTACGAAGTAGATTCTAGAATCGTAGGCGTCGCAGAACCGTCTTTGGATTCGGATTGGTAAAATTGTGGATTCGTCCTGCTTCTAGTCCTTACCTGTCGACGGCCATATAACGCATGAGAAGTTCCCTTCTGCACACGCGTTGGCTATGTACCATTTAGAAACCAACTGTACAGCTCCTTTGTGAAACTACAGGAACACTCGACAATGGAACATTTCTTGTGTTCCCGAATATCGGCACTTGGCACTTTACTTACATGTGTTGATGTGGGTGTTGTTCGCGTTGACGAGGCTCTCGTTCTGCCTGGAGAAAGGCTTCGGCGATACGTAAGGCATTATTGATACCAACGACACTTGTTGAGCTGCGAGCTTGAGTCGCTGATCCTGTAAAGTGGTAATGAAAGCCGTGAAAAGCAAGAACGTGCAAGAGTCTTATTTTTGTATTCGCTTAATGTTACGCCGGACCGCTGCATGCAAAGACATTGGCGTTTCGTCTTCAAAGTTTTACACGTTTTTTTAATGCCCGGTTACGTCTGTTGGAAATATTCGATGGGACTTCTCTCATCACTTGCGACGGATCAACGAGACTCGAACCGTGACATCTGTGCTCCCTAGAATCGCTACGAATTGTCCAATCGACAACTGGCGTGTTTCCAAAAATGAAGGAGGCACACGTGAAGGCATCTCTTCCGGCTAAAGGCCAAAAGTCCGTTGCACAAAGAGCCTCGAAGTCCCAGCAGATGCTTGCACAGACTGAGTAGCACACGAACGTCTGCAGTAGCAGATGAAGCAAGGAACTTTGACTGATAGTATTCATTAAAATGAAGTTATTCGCAGTGCGGTTCCAAACTCGAAAACCTCAGTCGTACTGACTCGTGTCAGATGTAGATGTTCAGCATTGCCCCGCTTTTAGTCTTTGTCATCTAACTCATCATGTAAATCTGTTATCCTGGATCATCTCATTGCTCATAATTGTAGATAGCTTTTAACTGCCGCACTCACTTGTTATCGTCATCCTCCCCTCTCTCTCTCTTATCCTCATCTCTCACACACTCACCATAGTTATGCACTCTTTTCCCTTTACCGCTTTCGTGCCACTACACCCATACTGTCTCTCTCTTTGACGTGCGCGGGTTGGGAACGCGCACCATTCAGTATCGCCGGCTAGCACCACTCCACCCGTTATGCGCCTTTAGACGCAAAACATACCGATCACTTGGTAAGACGATGGCAAAAAGTGAATGAACTGAAAAATTACTATTTGGCAATAGAAATGATATCGATTAGCTGTAGTCCGTTCCATCAAATTAACTCATCAATGTAACTCATACCAAATTTTATTTTAACTCATAATTCACTTCCGTTCATAAAAATCCTAATATCTGCATAAGAACGAATCCTGCACCAATGGCGGGAGAGTACAAATGTTGTCCTGCTGTACAACTGTTTATGCACGTTGGCCCCACACAGTTCCATTGAATCCATTTCACGAGGCGCACTTAACCTTCAACATGCAAACAAATAGGAGCTAGAGTAACACGTAAATATGAGCAGAGTGCCACTGATTTTCATATTCAATTACAGCTACGAGGCGTCCCCTGACCGACGAAGAACTCACTGAACTGGCTGAAACGCGTCCGATCACAGTCCTCTTCGTCGGTGACCACAGCTACAGTACGATATCGAAGGAACAATTCCTGATATATGCACAAAGCCAGCTTAATATGGTAAGTGTGAAATAGATGTACGTACTGCGTATGGTGGGAATGTGTAGAGAGAGGGTATGTTTCTCACATTGTGGGAGAGGTTGTCTTCATGATAGAGCTTGCTGTGAAAGCTATAGAACTCTGTACTTTTTTTAAGCAAATGGATACGAAATACTTCATTGAGTCCACTTCCTGAGGTTCACCGGACCCCAAACTCAACAAAATGAACTTGTCCGAATTCATCAACTAGGATGCATTCTACTTGCTGGGTGATTGTCCTGCTTGTCCTACCGTTTCAGGAAAACAACTGATTTGATCATGATGATGATGGTGATTACCCAGCCAAATACGCGCCTCCTTATGCAAAAAAACACCAGAGTACCTAAAGTCAGGTGTAGCAGGTATGCGTCTGCTCTACGGGTGTTTAACGAAAGGACCTCGGCTGAATAATTCGTAAACAGGTGGTACCAAAGCGGACCTTTCTTTTTGGTTAAGACATCTGCCGTGAACTGAGTTGTGAGCGGTTCATTTGCATACTCTCACGAATAAAATACACATCCCATTTTTCAATTTTATTTCACACACCTACGGTATATCTGTTTTATGTATGGGGACCTTCAGCGAGAAAAATTCGTAAAAAAAAAATTCGTCGACGCATAGGACTTTTTCGAGCAATTAATCGGTTTCGGTTTACATATTTCTTGCGCGGAGTAGTGCACCAATGTGCTCTTTCAATCAGCTATCCGGCTGTCTATGTCGTGTTCATCCGATTAGTACATAACACGGGGCGACGGAAGATTAGGAACAGCAGCAAGATACGCATCGCTATGCTTGGCATTCTATATGAACGTGACACGTTTGTTTTTTGTTTCTTTGAATATGTTTCGCTGAAGGTGCCGATACGGGAAACAGTTGTCTTGAATGCGTGCCAAGTAAACTTTAAAAATTAGGATGATTGACTACTTAGTGAGCATGTCCATATGATCCGCTCACGACTCAGTTGATGACCCATGTCCCAAGCATGTTTACGAAAAAGAAATTTCTTCGATGGCCCCACCTCTTTACGAACTATCCAGCCTGGAGACCTTCGTGAAACAACCGGTATATGCCGCACTGCAAGAATGCCGTCTACTCTACACCCTTTCTCCTGTAGGCGATATATGTGCAACTGACTTCCCGCTGTCTTAATGACCGGTTTCCTGACCATAAACGAAGCGAGAAATGCAGAAACTCCGATGTCTACCTTCATCATCTAAGTTTCCGGTCATGTAGACTAACACGAGTACTGTTTGCCATGAGACCACCGACAAACAAACAAAACCTCTTGCATTTAATAAGTTCTTTGCTTCTGTATTTACGCGTGAGGACGCGTCTTCTGTGCCGTCTCTCCCTACTCTTACTCATGAAATGATGCCACCCGTCGTGATTAATGCTGATGGAATAGTGAATATCATTGACAGATTAAAGCCCCCTTGCCGCAGGTATTGACGACATTAACGCAAAAGTACTCAACAGCATTAAAAACCCCTGCAGTATTCCTGTCCCTCATTTTCTCCCAATCATTACTAACTGGAGCCGTGCCCAGCGACTGCAAGGTAGGCAAGCTCGCCCGATCTTTAAATCTGGCGAACGTAACCAGCTGACGAACTATCGTCCCATTCGCCTTACTAATGTCTGTTCAAAAATAATGAAACACGTCCTATTTTCAAACCTAATATCATTCTTGGAAACTAATAACCTTCTCTCACCATTCCAACACGGATTCCGCAAAAATTACTCGTGTGAGACACAATTATCTAGCTTTTCTAATGATCTACTTTCCAACATGGATAATAACTGCCTAACTGACGCAATTTTTATAGACTTTTTCAAGGTCTTTGATCGTGTGCCTCATGAACGATTACTTTACACGTTAGCCCGCCTACGTATAAACCCGCCGTCGTTGCTTGGATTCGCGATTTCCATGACAGACATGAATACACATCTGTCAATAATTGCTCTTCCCCTGGGTCACGCGTTATCTCAGGCGTCCCACTGAACTGTCTTGGGCCCACTCCTCTTTTTGATCTTCCTTAACGATCTACCTGATGGTCTGTCTATTTGCCGACGACTGTGTCATTTACAGAAAAATATCTTCTCCTCCGATCAATCACTGCTTCAGGACGACCTTCGCCGCTTTCAGAACTGGTGTTCCGGATGGCAAATGAAACTAAACAGCTCGAAGTGCAAGGTCGTTCATTTTACGAGAAAACGTTCCTAGCTTTGCTTATTACATTAACGACCTCCCCATTGAGTCCGTAACCTCCTTAACTTATCTTGGAATCACCTTCATCTCTGATATGTCCTGGAAGGAACACATAACCAAGCTCACCGCCAACGCTAACAGAACCCTCGGCGATCTCAGGCGCAATCTGAAACATGCTCCCATCACAGTAAAGAAAGTGGCTTACGAATCACTCATCCTCAGTAAGTTAGAATATGCCTCATCCATCTGGAACCCTCACCAAGACTATCTTTCGCGTGAGCTCGAGAGCGTTCAAAACCATGCCTGTCGCTTCATATGCTCTAATTATTCTCGTCATTCCAGCATAACAGAAATGAAATCTAGTCTTTAGTTACTTCTACTTAACATCCGTCGCAAGGTCGCACGTCTCACACTACTACACAGAATTTACCATCACCTTCCATTCCTTAAGGACATCCTCATAACACCGCTTGACTACGTGTCATCTCGCATTGATCATCCATACAAAATAAGACGTCCTCAATGCAGAACATTAGCTTACTCTAACTCATTTCTGTCTCTCGCAATAAGCGAATGGAATGGTCAGTAGTATGGGATCAGCTCAAGTATCCGGAAACTCACATCTTCGTCTGGACGCCATTAATTAGCAATTAGAGCTAATTGGGACCCCCCACATTAATCAGGACCCTCCAGAGAGTCATTACACTAATTGGGGACCATGTAAGACACGTCCAGACCACTATGTGAGTTTCCGGCTACTTGAGCTGATAAAAATAAAAAAATAGGTAGAAAATAAAATAAAAGATAGAGATAGAGTGGAGACAAGGAGTTAGTTGAAGATCAACGACGCCATCTTGTAGAAAGCGGTCCGGAACGGCCGCTGACTGTCGCCGGGCGCCGGAGCACGGAGGCAGGTTGCAAAGCATCGCAGCACCCAGTTCCGGACATCCTATGATGTCAGCTGTGACGTCATCATGGCATGTCTGGGCAAGTTAGGACAGCTCTGGACATGCAGGAGAAAAACACTTGAATACAGAGGGATGGTCTCGTCGACAGCCAGGGATCAAGTGACGACGGATGCGAACGACCACACGTCTTCTCCCAACGAGAGCCAGAGGTGGACTGACGTAAGCGCCACTCTACTACGGGTGCTACGCATGCGCGCCCTCTGCGCGCTCCTACCGCCACCTGCGAGAGGCTAAGAGAGATAGCATTCCTGCGCCCTCCTTCCCTCGTTGCTCATTGGTCCGTGAGGCTAAGTGAGAAGAGCATTCCTGCGCCCCCTGCTGGCCGTTCTCATTGGTCGGTACGTCATCCTATTGTCTCAGGGCTACACTGTTTTTTTCCACTAATGCTCCTTTGGTCAATCTACAATGAAGCCCACAGTATGACGTCATCATGCAGCTGCGTGGCTCAAGCACGCGTACGCTCTAGACAGGGGACTATTATTTATTGAATCACTATCCCAAGATTATTTCCTTTAATTATTCTATAACAACTGAATAGGAAACTATTGCAGAAGAGCACCATGCATGAAAGCTGATCGTAGGAATTCCAAAGTCTTACTAAATGAGACTTGCAAAGAACAAAATATCCTAACACGTAACTCCATCAACGGCAAATAAGAGGACTAGGTACTCAACAAATCAACACAGAGTACGGGGTAAACAGGAGCGCAGAACTCAGGGCAGCACTATCGCCAAGACAACAATGTTCCTTGTCAAAAGAGAAAATTACAAAATGTCAACACAGGAAAGCATGCATATCGGGGCATGTCAGAACACGTCAGCACAAATTGTACGACTGCTGGGCAACAGAGGAAAACAAACACTTGAACAGAGTGAAAAAGACACTCACCATCATTTTTCCCGTTCACAGCATTCCCTCATTGTAAATCCGCTCGTCACAAAATCCACCTGCATCGTCGTACACCATTCACCAGTGACGAACCACACATCCGCACCCCTCAGAGGCAGACAGAACCCCACCGAAGCTACGCTCTTCCACTGACGGCCAACGCCAGGAGCAGAATTTGCGTGTCGAGACCCGTCAGTGTCCAAGAGAGAAGTGAATCCTTGCGCCCCCTGCAGGCCGTTCTCATTGGTCGTGACGTCATCCTATTGTCTCAGGGCTACACAGTTTTTTTCCACTAATGCTCCTCTAGACAAGGTCAACCTGAAACAAATAGTCTCTCGGTATGCGGTCTTCATGCAGGTGCGTGGCTCAAGGACGCGTACGCTCTAGACAGGGCAACCTGTTATTTATTGAATCACTATCCCAAGATTATTTCCTTTATTCTACTATAATGATTGCGTAGGGAACTATTGCAGAAAAAACACCATAGACAAGAGGAGATTGTAGCATTTCATTCCCAAAGTCTTACTGTACAGGAAAAAAAATGGTTCAGCAAGACATAAAGTCACACACCTGTCCCCCTCGCGGTTACTCTCTGAACTAAATGAATCGCAAAATTATTAAGAATAGCTCTACTCCCATTCAAGGCAGCACTATCGTCAAGAATATGCCTTGTACAAAAAGAAAAAAACTACATGCAGAAGGAAAGCATGTCAGAACAAGCCCAGACATGGTCAGCACATGTTTGTCAGACAAGGGGGAAAAAGCGAAAAGAAACAAAGAAGGAAACCAGCATCAAACTATTTCTTCTTATTCAAAAACAGTGCTCATCATAAATCTGCCCAGGACAATACACCCCATTTTTCTATTGCCACACTTTTTTCCAGTAACGGTCAATGCATTGCTACAGACTGCATGACGTCATCACATCCTGTCTGAAGAAGAAGACACCGGCAAAGACTCCTATCATTCATTGAATCGCAAGATTATTTCCTTTGTCCTACTCTTAATGAGATTGATTCTCTCATTAAAATTCAAACAAAAAAGCACCCCGCATATTAACGATTTTCACCCCAAAGGCTCATCATGGTCATTAGAATTACAGTAAACTGCCACTGCTCTTTTAAATAATAAGTGAGATCACTCAACATCACCTCCAGGCTTATGTAATACATGACCCTTTCTATGCTCATACATTCGTTGTCTGAGGCTACACCTGCGAGCAAAAAAGGCGCGAAAGCCGGGGGCAAAGTTCCATTCGCGCACGCCAAAGCAAAAGACAGAACGCCTTTACGGGAACACGATAGCATTCCTATACTATATTAAATGATATTGCATTGCAGTTTAGAAAAATTACTACAAAACTATAATCTTAGGAGCCCAACTTTCTATGGAAACTATAATTGCCCTATTACTTGGATCGCTATTAATGAAGCGCTCCAATTTTTTCTCTGTTCCATTTCAGCCTTGTCATGCAGTGAAGCAGACTCACATCCAAAATAATTAATTTACACTGAGGGTGCCGTGCTTCAGGAATACCTATCCTGCGCTCAGATGCATGCATTTCTTTACCGGATACAGCTGACTTCTCAACATACCGAGCTCCTAACAACATCTAACAAACAATAAGAGAAACCCTCTTCTCAGCTGTACCATGCGACTTTCTTCTGCGTAAAATCGGTGATTTGAGGAAGAGAGCAGCGAAAAATTGCGCGCACTTGTGCTTGACTTCAAAAACCTGAAGCATATGCCAATAAACCAAGAAAAAGACACTCATGTCTGCTATCTGATAGTGCCACATACACAGGACGCATTGTCGCAAAGAAAGCACAGGACAGGGATACACAACTTTCCTTAGGTGAGCAGGGAAAAGGCTTAAGACCTCAGGGATAATAGCAGAGTCACTGGACATCGCTACGCGGCTAACACAAATAATAAGATAATAGCGGCGGGTAAAATTGCAACACTGCTAAACAAGCCCCAACATGTCATCATGACGTCGCAAACCAGGAAAAAGAAGCACGCGCGCACACACAGCAGCTCAGGAATGCACAAGGAGAGGTGCTTTATAGGAATTTCTACTCCACACACTCAGATACCAGCATTTCTGCACAAATACCTATAACGGCTGACTTCCTCAACATATCGAGGAAAGCGAATACTGACACTCAACATATAACAAAAAACAAACAAATTCCATTCTCATGAACTCTCCTCTGCCGAGCGGCTTTCTCCTGCTCTACCTGGATGCTGACTGTTTCCCCTCATCTACATTCTGAGTAAAAGCCGTGAAAGGAGAAAAGAACCGCGAAAAATTACGCATTTGTGCTCCAATAGCTGTAACTGCAAGAAACCGTAGCGCACGCCAATACACTGAGAAAAAGACACCCATTTCTGCCACCAGATAATTCTTGCATAATGCCACATACACAGCCGCATTACCCTTGCGTAAAGAAAGCAGAGGACAAGGATACACAAATTTCCATAAGTGAGCAGTCGAACCGCTCACAAATAACCGGAGAATCAACGCTTATCGCAACGAAACTCGACGGCTAGCACAACATGTCACCAACAACATACTAGCAGCGGGTAAAATTGCAACACTGCTAAACAAGTCCAGACATGCCACGATGACGTCACAAATCAGGAAAAAAAGCACACGCATGCACGCACAGAGGACAACGCATTAAACACACGGAGCGCTCAGGAATAATCGTAGCGTTACCGCACATCGCTACGAAGCTCAACGTCTAACCCAAGACGACAGCAACAAGATATTAGCGAAGAGTAAAAATTGCAACACTACTGAACAAGTCTAGACATGCGACATCGCATACAAAACACTGGTGATCGGGGAAAAGGCCTAAGCCTGCGGCGGATCATCATAGAGCATACACAACTTCATTTTTCTATTTTGCCTAAACTAAACGCGGTCTGCTTGGAAAACGACGTACAAATTTTCTTAAGGAGCAGAGAAATATAGAAATTTCTACTCCGTGCTCAGATACCAGCATTTCTGCTCAAAAACCTGCAAAATTAAGCACTGATTACTTCGTCAAGATATCGAACACCCAACAAAATCAAACAAACAACCGCACTTCCACTGGTAGAACACTATTCAGCTTTTACGCCGGAGGCTTTCTTCTACATAAGAGTAGAGAAAATAAGAAAAAGAGCAGCGAAATATTACACGCACTTTTGCTTGACTTAAAAAACCTGAAGCATATGCCAATAAACCAAGAAAAAGACACTCATGTCTGGTATATGATAGTGCCACATACACAGACGCATTACCCTTGCGTAAAGAAAGCACAGGACAGGGATACACAAATTTCCTTCAGTGAGCAGGGAAAAGGCTTAAGCCGTACCGCCTAGGAATAATCGGAGAATCACCGCTTATCGCTACGCGGCTAGCACAACATGACAGCAACAAGATATCAGCGAAGGGTAAAAATTGCAACACTACTGAACAAGTCTAGACATGCGACATCGAATGCCAAAACACTGGTGATCGGGGAAAAGGGCTAAGCCTGCGGCGGATCATCATAGAGCATACATAAGTTCATTTCGCGTAAACTAAACGCGGTCTGCTTGGAAAACGACGCACAAATTTTCTTAGGGAGCAGAGAAATATAGAAATTTGTACTCCGTGCTCAGATACCAGCATTTCTGCTCAAAAACCTGCAAATTAAGCACTGCTTACTTCGTCAAGATATCGAACACCCAACAAAATCAAACAAACAACCCCACTTCCACTGGTAGAACACTATTCAGCTTTTACGCAGGAGGCTTTCTTCTACATAAAAAGTAGAGAAAATAAGAAAAGAGCAGCGAAATATTACACGCACTTTTGCTCGCATAGCTATAAGAGAAAAAATAAATAAAAGAACGACGCACACGCTAATAAACTGTGACAAAGACACCCATTTCTGCTATCAGATAATTATTGCATAATGCTAAATACTCATTTGCATTGGCCCTGCGTGAAGAAAGCACAGGACAGGGATACACAATCTATCTTAAGCGAGCACGGAAAGTCACTTCTACTCGAACAGCTTAATACCATAAAGTCTTAATTTTTTCAAAGAAAATAAAGCTTGAACAACGCTACGAAGGTGACAGACACATACTAACAAAAAACAAACAAATTCCATTCTCATGAACTCTCCTCTGCCGAGCGGCTTTCTCCTGCTCTACCTGGATGCTGACTTTTTCCCCCCCTCACCTACATTCTGAGTAAAAGCAGTGACAGAAGAAAAGAACCGCGAAAATTACACGCATTTGTGTCACAGGACAGGGATACACAAATTTCCTTAAGTGAGCAGGGAAAAGGCTTAAGTCGTACCGCTCAGGAATAATCGGAGAATCACCGCTTATCGCTACGCGGCTAGCGCCTGAACAGCGCTACGAACGTGACAGATACATACTAACAAACAAACAAACAACAGCAGGACCGGCGTCGGGCACTCATAAAATACCCTGCCCAAAACAAAGACTTCACCAGGTTCGCGAGGCAATTCCATTAAAAACGCTCGTCCTATCCTACAGATAGCAATGCAAACGCGACTGCCCTTATTTTTAAAAACCACTATTTCACGCAATAGTACATAAATGTATCACTCGTGTCACACGAAAAGGCAAACACTTACCTGTCAAGTGGGGTCCCAGCGCGTGCGCGCGCGCACACACACTAACATTTTCACACTCACAAACACAAAGTCTATTTTCACAACCACATAAATCCATATTATTTATCAGGTCAATAATTATCCTACCATCGCCAAAAGACGGTACAGACATGTATGCTTACGCAAGACAATCGGTCCTCGTTCCGGATGTAATAGGATATCGCCACTCGGCCGGCGCGAACCAATAAAGAAAGAAAGGAATGCATGTTCGCTACGAAGAAAACGGTGCCGTGCTTCTACGCAGCGATCATTATACAGACGCGTAAATGTGAACATCATTCGCTACACACTGTAGCTCTCATCATTTTAAACCAAACCAAACCGTGTTCATAGGTCTTCACTAAATAGGTGAGCCGATAATGACTCCAAATAAAATCAAATAAAATAATCATTCCAGCATCGCTGGCTGCAAGCTTGGGTACCCAACAGAGCAGCGCGCTCCCATCAACACGCCTTGGGCTGACCTTACACACCCGAAGCATTTTCTGAATACATTCTGCAGGCGCTGGAATAAAAGATTTATCGCGAGGGTACTACGATGTCAGCTCTGTTGCTGTTTAAGTGATAAAACAGTGCGCCCGAACCGCGAAGCGCGCGTCCAAACCGCGAGAACGGGTCCGCGTTGCGCTCGCGCCGCGGGGAATCGCGCGCGTCGCGAGTCCAAACCGCGAGACCGGGTCCGCGCGCGCGCGCGTCGCGAGTCCAAACCGCGAGACCGGGCCCGCGCGCGCTTCGCGTTCGGGCGCACTGTTTTATCACTTAAACAGCAACAGAGCTGACATCGTAGTACCCTCGCGATAAATCTTTTATTCCAGCGCCTGCAGAATGTATTCAGAAAATGCTTCGGGTGTGTAAGGTCAGCCCAAGGCGTGTTGATGGGAGCGCGCTGCTCTGTTGGGTACCCAAGCTTGCAGCCAGCGATGCTGGAATGATTATTTTATTTGATTTTATTTGGAGTCATTATCGGCTCACCTATTTAGTGAAGACCTATGAACACGGTTTGGTTTGGTTTAAAAATGATGAGAGCTACAGTGTGTAGCGAATGATGTTCACATTTACGCGTCTGTATAATGATCGCTGCGTAGAAGCACGGCACCGTTTTCTTCGTAGCGAACATGCATTCCTTTCTTTCTTTATTGGTTCGCGCCGGCCGAGTGGCGATATCCTATTACATCCGGAACGAGGACCGATTGTCTTGCGTAAGCATACATGTCTGTACCGTCTTTTGGCGATGGTAGGATAATTATTGACCTGATAAATAATATGGATTTATGTGGTTGTGAAAATAGACTTTGTGTTTGTGAGTGTGAAAATGTTAGTGTGTGTGCGCGCGCGCACGCGCTGGGACCCCACTTGACAGGTAAGTGTTTGCCTTTTCGTGTGACACGAGTGATACATTTATGTACTATTGCGTGAAATAGTGGTTTTTAAAAATAAGGGCAGTCGCGTTTGCATTGCTATCTGTAGGATAGGACGAGCGTTTTTAATGAATTGCCTCGCGAACCTGGTGAAGTCTTTGTTTTGGGCAGGGTATTTTATGAGTGCCCGACGCCGGTCCTGCTGTTGTTTGTTTGTTTGTTAGTATGTATCTGTCACGTTCGTAGCGCTGTTCAGGCGCTAGCCGCGTAGCGATAAGCGGTGATTCTCCGATTATTCCTGAGCGGTACGACTTAAGCCTTTTCCCTGCTCACTTAAGGAAATTTGTGTATCCCTGTCCTGTGACACAAATGCGTGTAATTTTCGCGGTTCTTTTCTTCTGTCACTGCTTTTACTCAGAATGTAGGTGAGGGGGGGAAAAAGTCAGCATCCAGGTAGAGCAGGAGAAAGCCGCTCGGCAGAGGAGAGTTCATGAGAATGGAATTTGTTTGTTTTTTGTTAGTATGTGTCTGTCACCTTCGTAGCGTTGTTCAAGCTTTATTTTCTTTGCAAAAATTCAGACTTTATGGTATTAAGCTGTTCGAGTAGAAGTGACTTTCCGTGCTCGCTTAAGATAGATTGTGTATCCCTGTCCTGTGCTTTCTTCACGCAGGGCCAATGCAAATGAGTATTTAGCATTATGCAATAATTATCTGATAGCAGAAATGGGTGTCTTTGTCACAGTTTATTAGCGTGTGCGTCGTTCTTTTATTTATTTTTTTCTCTTATAGCTATGCGAGCAAAAGTGCGTGTAATATTTCGCTGCTCTTTTCTTATTTTCTCTACTTTTTATGTAGAAGAAAGCCTCCTGCGTAAAAGCTGAATAGTGTTCTACCAGTGGAAGTGGGGTTGTTTGTTTGATTTTGTTGGGTGTTCGATATCTTGACGAAGTAAGCAGTGCTTAATTTTGCAGGTTTTTGAGCAGAAATGCTGGTATCTGAGCACGGAGTACAAATTTCTATATTTCTCTGCTCCCTAAGAAAATTTGTGCGTCGTTTTCCAAGCAGACCGCGTTTAGTTTACGCGAAATGAACTTATGTATGCTCTATGATGATCCGCCGCAGGCTTAGCCCTTTTCCCCGATCACCAGTGTTTTGGCATTCGATGTCGCATGTCTAGACTTGTTCAGTAGTGTTGCAATTTTACCCTTCGCTGATATCTTGTTGCTGTCATGTTGTGCTAGCGCGTAGCGATAAGCGGTGATTCTCCGATTATTCCTAGGCGGTACGGCTTAAGCCTTTTCCCTGCTCACTGAAGGAAATTTGTGTATCCCTGTCCTGTGCTTTCTTTACGCAAGGGTAATGCGTCTGTGTATGTGGCACTATCATATACCAGACATGAGTGTCTTTTTCTTGGTTTATTGGCATATGCTTCAGGTTTTTTAAGTCAAGCAAAAGTGCGTGTAATATTTCGCTGCTCTTTTTCTTATTTTCTCTACTCTTATGTAGAAGAAAGCCTCCGGCGTAAAAGCTGAATAGTGTTCTACCAGTGGAAGTGCGGTTGTTTGTTTGATTTTGTTGGGTGTTCGATATCTTGACGAAGTAATCAGTGCTTAATTTTGCAGGTTTTTGAGCAGAAATGCTGGTATCTGAGCACGGAGTAGAAATTTCTATATTTCTCTGCTCCTTAAGAAAATTTGTACGTCGTTTTCCAAGCAGACCGCGTTTAGTTTAGGCAAAATAGAAAAATGAAGTTGTGTATGCTCTATGATGATCCGCCGCAGGCTTAGGCCTTTTCCCCGATCACCAGTGTTTTGTATGCGATGTCGCATGTCTAGACTTGTTCAGTAGTGTTGCAATTTTTACTCTTCGCTAATATCTTGTTGCTGTCGTCTTGGGTTAGACGTTGAGCTTCGTAGCGATGTGCGGTAACGCTACGATTATTCCTGAGCGCTCCGTGTGTTTAATGCGTTGTCCTCTGTGCGTGCATGCGTGTGCTTTTTTTCCCGATTTGTGACGTCATCGTGGCATGTCTGGACTTGTTTAGCAGTGTTGCAATTTTACCCGCTGCTAGTATGTTGTTGGTGACATGTTGTGCTAGCCGTCGAGTTTCGTTGCGATAAGCGTTGATTCTCCGGTTATTTGTGAGCGGTTCGACTGCTCACTTATGGAAATTTGTGTATCCTTGTCCTGTGCTTTCTTTACGCAAGGGTAATGCGGCTGTGTATGTGGCATTATGCAAGAATTATCTGGTGGCAGAAATGGGTGTCTTTTTCTCAGTGTATTGGCGTGCGCTACGGTTTCTTGCAGTTACAGCTATTGGAGCACAAATGCGTAATTTTTCGCGGTTCTTTTCTCCTTTCACGGCTTTTACTCAGAATGTAGATGAGGGGAAACAGTCAGCATCCAGGTAGAGCAGGAGAAAGCCGCTCGGCACAGGAGAGTTCATGAGAATGGAATTTGTTTGTTTTTTGTTATATGTTGAGTGTCAGTATTCGCTTTCCTCGATATGTTGAGGAAGTCAGCCGTTATAGGTATTTGTGCAGAAATGCTGGTATCTGAGTGTGTGGAGTAGAAATTCCTATAAAGCACCTCTCCTTGTGCATTCCTGAGCTGCTGTGTGTGCGCGCGTGCTTCTTTTTCCTGGTTTGTGACGTCATGATGACATGTTGGGGCTTGTTTAGCAGTGTTGCAATTTTACCCGCCGCTATTATCTTATTATTTGTGTTAGCCGCGTAGCGATGTCCAGTGACTCTGCTATTATCCCTGAGGTCTTAAGCCTTTTCCCTGCTCACCTAAGGAAAGTTGTGTATCCCTGTCCTGTGCTTTCTTTGCGACAATGCGTCTGTGTATGTGGCACTATCAGATAGCAGACATGAGTGTCTTTTTCTTGGTTTATTGGCATATGCTTCAGGTTTTTGAAGTCAAGCACAAGTGCGCGCAATTTTTCGCTGCTCTCTTCCTCAAATCACCGATTTTACGCAGAAGAAAGTCGCATGGTACAGCTGAGAAGAGGGTTTCTCTTATTGTTTGTTAGATGTTGTTAGGAGCTCGGTATGTTGAGGAAGTCAGCTGTATCCGTAAAGAAATGCTTGCATCTGAGCGCAGGATAGGTATTCCTGAAGCACGGCACCCTCAGTGTAAATTAATTATTTTGGATGTGAGTCTGCTTCACTGCATGACAAGGCTGAAATGGGAACAGAGAAAAAATTGGAGCGCTTCATTAATAGCGATCCAAGTAATAGGGCAATTATAGTTTCCATAGAAAGTTGGGCTCCTAAGATTATAGTTTTGTAGTAGTTTTTCTAAACTGCAATGCAATAATCATTAATATAGTATAGGAATGCTATCGTGTTCCCGTAAAGGCGTTCTGTCTTTTGCTTTGGCGTGCGCGAATGGAACTTTGCCCCCGGCTTTCGCGCCTTTTTTGCTCGCAGGTGTAGCCTCAGACAACGAATGTATGAGCATAGAAAGGGTCATGTATTACATAAGCCTGGAGGTGATGTTGAGTGATCTCACTTATTATTTTAAAAGAGCAGTGGCAGTTTACTGTAATTCTAATGACCATGATGAGCCTTTGGGGTGAAAATCGTTAATATGCGGGGTGCTTTTTTGTTGAATTTTAATGAGAGAATCAATGTCATTAAGAGTAGGACAAAGGAAATAATCTTGCGATTCAATGAATGATAGGAGTCTTTGCCGGTGTCTTCTTCTTCAGACAGGATGTGATGACGTCATGCAGTCTGTAGCAATGCATTGACCGTTACTGGAAAAAAGTGTGGCAATAGAAAAATGGTGTGTATTGTCCTGGGCAGATTTATGATGAGCACTGTTTTTGAATAAGAAGAAATAGTTTGATGCTGGTTTCCTTCTTTGTTTCTTTTCGCTTTTTCCCCCCTTGTCTGACAAACATGTGCTGACCATGTCTGGGCTTGTTCTGACATGCTTTCCTTCTGCATGTAGTTTTTTTCTTTTTGTACAAGGCATATTCTTGACGATAGTGCTGCCTTGAATGGGAGTAGAGCTATTCTTAATAATTTTGCGATTCATTTAGTTCAGAGAGTAACCGCGAGGGGGACAGGTGTGTGACTTTATGTCTTGCTGAACCATTTTTTTTCCTGTACAGTAAGACTTTGGGAATGAAATGCTACAATCTCCTCTTGTCTATGGTGTTTTTCTGCAATAGTTCCCTACGCAATCATTATAGTAGAATAAAGGAAATAATCTTGGGATAGTGATTCAATAAATAACAGGTGCCCTGTCTAGAGCGTACGCGTCCTTGAGCCACGCACCTGCATGATGACCGCATACCGAGAGACTATTGTTTCAGGTTGACCTTGTCTAGAGGAGCATTAGTGGAAAAAAACTGTGTAGCCCTGAGACAATAGGATGACGTCACGACCAATGAGAACGGCCTGCAGGGGGGCGCAAGGATTCACTTCTCTCTTGGACACTGACGGGTCTCGACACGCAAATTCTGCTCCTGGCGTTGGCCGTCAGTGGAAGAGCGTAGCTTCGGTGGGGTTCTGTCTGCCTCTGATGGGGTGCGGATGTGTGGTTCGTCACTGGTGAATGGTGTACGACGATGCAGGTGGATTTTGTGACGAGCGGATTTACAATGAGGGAATGCTGTGAACGGGAAAAATGATGGTGAGTGTCTTTTTCACTCTGTTCAAGTGTTTGTTTTCCTCTGTTGCCCAGCAGTCGTACAATTTGTGCTGACGTGTTCTGACATGCCCCGATATGCATGCTTTCCTGTGTTGACATTTTGTAATTTTTCTCTTTTGACAAGGAACATTGTTGTCTTGACGATAGTGCTGCCCTGAGTTCTGCGCTCCTGTTTACCCGTACTCTGTGTTGATTTGTTGAGTACCTAGTCCTCTTATTTGCCGTTGATGGAGTTACGTGTTAGGATATTTTGTTCTTTTGCAAGTCTCATTTAGTAAGACTTTGGAATTCCTACGATCAGCTTTCATGCATGGTGCTCTTCTGCAATAGTTTCCTATTCAGTTGTTATAGAATAATAAAGGAAATAATCTTGGGATAGTGATTCAAAAAATAATAGGTCCCCTGTCTAGAGCGTACGCGTCCTTGAGCCACGCAGCTGCATGATGACGTCATACTGTGGCTTCATTGTAGATTGACCAAAGGAGCATTAGTGGAAAAAAACAGTGTAGCCCTGAGACAATAGGATGACGTACCGACCAATGAGAACGGCCAGCAGGGGGCGCAGGAATGCTCTTCTCACTTAGCCTCACGACCAATGAGCAACGAGAGACGAGGGCGCAGGAATGCTCTTCTCTCTTAGCCTCTCGCAGGTGGCGGTAGGAGCGCGCAGAGGGCGCGCATGCGTAGCACCCGTAGAGTGGCGCTTACGTCAGTCCACCTCTGGCTCTCGTTGGGAGAAGACGTGTGGTCGTTCGCTCCGTCGTCACTTGATCCCTGGCTGTCGACGAGAGCAGTCGCATCGGTCTGCGCTCCTACTGTGGTGAGGTGATTTGTTGTGTAACTAATGCTTTCGCCAACTTTGTTCCCGCTTTGTTTGCGATTTTCGTGCCCGTGCACGTCGGGTGCTGGTTGCTGTTGTCCGGGCATTCCCGCCATTTTCTATCGTCTTCTGCCTTGGGACCGGGAGTAGCGCTGGCGTGATTCTTAATAATTTTGTTGTGAGATTAGTTGAGAAAGTAACCGCTAGGGGGTGCAGCTGCGGGGTTTATACAGGACAAAAACCATTACGAGTCAGTTTCTGCCTGCCTCTCGGATGGAGCAGTCGCATGGTTCTGCGCTCCTGTTGTGGTGGGCCCATTTGTTGTGTAACTAATTGTTTTTTCTTGTTAGCTATTGATGGTTTGCATACTCTTGCTTTCCCAGCCTCTGTATTACAAGTGTTTTTCTCCTTGCATGTCCAGAGCTGTCCTAACTTGCCCAGACATGCCATGATGACGTCACAGCTGACATCATAGGATGTCCGGAACTGGTGCTGCGATGCTTTGCAACCTGCCTCCGTGCTCCGTCGCCCGGCGACAGTCAGCGGCCGTTCCGGACCGCTTTCTACAAGATGGCGTCGTTGATCTTCAACTAAACTCCTTGTCTCCACTCTATCTCTATCTTTTTATTTTATTTTCTACCTATTTTTTTATTTTTATCAGCTCAAGTAGCCGGAAACTCACACAGTGGTCTGGACGTGTCTTAGATGGTCCCCAATTAGTGTAATGACTCTCTGGAGGGTCCTGATTAATGTGGGGGTCCCAATTAGCTCTAATTGCTAATTAATGGCGTCCAGACGAAGATGTGAGTTTCCGGATACTTGAGCTGATCCCATACTACTACGGTCTACCCGAATCACTATTAAACATATCAGGACAGTGCTTCATTTGGCTCACAGTTGTCATCATATCTCCTTTGCTAATGTGTTTTTACTACGATGTTCACTTTTGTATTCATATTTTTTTGCATTAATGGCTTATTATGTACGGTGTACTTTTTGTGGCTCTCATTTATTTTGAATTATTATTTTTCTTTTTTCATGTAAATTCAGGTTTGCATCATGTTTGTAAATGTTCATATTTTGTCAATTTATCCACTCCCTTATGTAAAGCCTGCATGGGCATTTAAGGTGAAATAAATGAAATGAAATGAAAAAAAAATTCCGCATAGCATTGGCGATTGTGTCGACGGCAGGTTGTGTCAGGCAGGTTGTGTCAGTCTCTCTGTGGTCCTCGCCCCGGGTGCTTCGCGACTTCGTTTGTCTTTTTATTCTGTCCTAATTGAATGTTTCGCAGATTTCCCTCTCTGCACTAGATTATTCTTTCTACTTCAACATTCGGGGAATAACTGTACCATAAGGGAAGCGAAAAACAAAACCGTAAAACAACCTTGTCTGCCACGGAGTTTTCTTCCGTGTTTTGTTCATTTCTAACAGCTCAATGAATCACCATATCCGGCGACATATTCTCTTCTGAAGAGCTGTCTATGCGACTTCCTCTCCCCGCTCCATATCTCTTGACCTTATATATTTGCAAGGGTGTGATTTCTGAGCCGATTGCGCATTTTTGCGCCGGGCGATGTCCTGCTACATTCTGTTAAAAAAAGTCAAAATATTTAATTTCCTGCGCCGCTGTGCACCAATTATCCCCCCCCCCCCATATTGAACAGCAACAATACTAAAACAGAAGTGCGTGCTTGCACTTGCGATAGCCTAGCTCACGCGTCCACCTAACAATAGTGGCTTTGTCGACTATCGAGACAGTTCAAGCCATACTACGCTATTTATCTAATCCAATCCGAGTCCACATGGTTCCGGTTGTGCTTCTGGTGATACACGGTCTGCGGGCGCGCTCAAACACGTATTGCGGTACCTACATGGCTTTGGTATTGTCGAAAGTAACAGGTAACACAGCCCTCGAAGCTGATATTACAGTCGTACCCACTGGAGAGAGACTCCTTCATTAACACATGCCGTTGATCTTCACCCGCCATCCTCTCGGTTCTCTGAGAAATATTTCTACTTCTAACGAATCGTGTACGTAATACGTTTCTAACAAACGCTAGAGAGTCGTTGAGAACGCTGAAGGTCATACAACAATCCGGCTCACAGGTGCAGCGGCACAGTGAACTACGCAATGGCCAGACTGGGCCGACCGAACCCCAAGCGCATGCTCTCTTAATCTGTCATTCACCCACCTCGCAGCGGGCCAATATAGCATCATCCACACTACAGTTGTATCTAATACACTACTCCTGTTCTGCACTAAACAAAATCCCCTGCATGCTTCTTCCCGCAACACGGGCGTTAAAAACTCGACACCGTCTATGAAGCCTGCACCACTGACGCATCCTGCTCCTGACTAATCTTCTTAGGTTGATGGGATAACGCATGCACTACGGTAACCCTACCATCTCCTCTCCCAGGCTCACGCTACGCTCTCCTCCCTTCCCTTAACAGATTGTAGTAAGCTCTCGCTCACACAATTCAAAAATTCATGAGTGTCAGCCGAACGAGACATGTCCTTCTGTCGAATAAAATAAAAAGGAATAAGGTGCAAAAAGTGCTGCAAAGTTTTACAGGACGGGCAGCAAGGAGTCACACAGAAACAAGCGCCAAGTGATGTTTTCAGTGTTATTCTCTTCCGAAGCGAAAAACAGATCCTATTAATTGCTTAGAACTCGACCAACCGTAAATTCGAGTGCCTGCTCGCCTGCGACACAAAACAAGGGTGAGCTGTACATGTTTCTTTCGATTACGAAAATAAAAAAGAAATACTCCAAGCGAGGAATTGATCGAAGTATTAGCTCTGGATCACTATGTCTATGTTTCTTGCAGTGCAACATAACCGCGCGTTGCTGTCCTTTCCACGAGAAATACTCCATGTATCCTCAGTCATCCTTTTTGAAGCCAGAGGGTTGTACGTTGGAATACTCTTTATTTAAGAGAAATGTCTACCATGTCTCAGGATCGGCCGGAAAAAGCAAAACAGAACAAATGTGTTAGGGAGTCTGAGCATGTAAATTAAACGAAGTATCATTACTCGCCCCGCTATCCATCTATAGGGGCGGGCACAGGACGAATCTGAATTACTCTTCAAGAACAGTCCACGAGCGTTATCCATAGGACGTTCTGGGGATACAGCTCGATACATGATGACACT